>NC_133899.1:26050602-26364497 GCF_964199755.1 Larus michahellis | reverse complement strand
GGAATGCGGTGAAAATAAGGCCATTACAGCGCACGAAATAAGGCACAGATGTATCCTACTGACACCGGCCGAACGCAGCAAGACTATCTTTAGCACAGGTCTTGGAGGTGGGAGAGCAAAGAAGACGTAAGGACACATGTGGAACAGTCACAGGGAGAGAGATGAAGCTCTTTCAGTGAGCAACATTAATTCAGCGGTTCAAACAGCTCTATTCCAGAATTATTTCATTTTGGGACACTTGGTGGTGTCAGGAACAGTGTTCTTCAAGTGCTTCTGTCTGCGTGAATGCCGCCTGCTCGGGGGGACGCTCGCTTGCCATGCAAGGGGCAGTGGCGGTGGTGAACTCACTGATGGGGATGACAGAAACATCAAAAGTGCAAATAGTCCAAAGGGAACTCAACCAATTCAGGGAAGAACAGTATGTGAGGGGACAACATGTCACAGCTGGGGGATAACATTTGGCTCACACCCCTTCTACCTCCACTCCCCTCTGGGTTGCACCCCTCCATCAGCACCCATGGCTTGTCTGGGGTGCAGATAAACTCCTGGGATAATGGACCTATGCCTTGAGCAAGTGCAGCTATTGCTAATTTTATCCTGATATCCTAATACATTTTAACAGGGTACCCGCAATATATTATACAATTTATTTATGACTCTGAGGCATTGATGCTGCTCTGAAACTATCTTCGCTGGAGAGGATGCATCCTTCATCAGAATTAAATTTCTGTTAACACCCAAGGGCCTTTTCAAGTATTTATTTATGCTATGTTTTACTATGAGGAAAAGCATGCTGCATGCCAGACACACAACTGTTTATTGTCATGCATTTGCCATAATTTTTATGTGGGTCTTCAATTTTCAAAGTTTCATTGCTCTATTTCTCTATTATTTTTCATTTTTGCAAATCCTTTAATATTTCTGAACAACTGTATGACACCGTATGAAATGGAACAGGATATTCCATTTGGAACCTGTGCCAAACACTGGCCCAGGTTGCCCAGAGAAGCTGTGGCTGCCCCATCCCTGGAGGTGTTCAAGGCCAGGCTGGACGGGGCTTGGAGCAACCTGGTCTGGTGGGAGGTGTCCCTGCCCAGGGCAGGGGGGTGGGACTGGGTAGGCTTTAAGGTCCCTTCCAACCCAAAGCCATTTTGTGATTCTGTGATTCTAAATCTATACTAACAAGAAAACTATTGTTGGCAGATACAGATTTTTTTCTAAACAGTCTTGCACTACAGGAGTTTATATAAAGAATAAGACAGGGTAATGAAAAATATTTCTAGGTAATCATATTCTTCATTTTAAACCTGCATCTGATCAGCATCAAAATCCTGACAGCCTGCTGTTTGCATTCATTGGCCAACTACACCGCGGCAGGGTGAAAAAGCAGTCGTGGAAACACACATCCCACCCGATCTGCTCTGCTGCTGTTTGTACTGGCAGTGGAGCACGTTTTCATCCAGGGCCCAGCTTCTGCTGGAGGGGTGCCCGCTCACGGCTCCACGATTTAAGGACCAGCACATCCTTGTTTGGGTGGTGCAGGTGATACGGGCAGTCCCACCTGAGGCCAGGGCTGTGCTTCAGCGCACGCACGGGGATGCCAGCAAGGGGAGGCTCAGCCCTAGCACGAGGGTTTAAACGTCATCGACAGCAAATAACTTGTTTATTAAAATAAATTCCTCTAGCTTGAGTAATTTCTCTCACTAAATTGCTCTTCAGTTTGTTCTGTTTTCTCCTGCGTCTTTCCTAAAGTTTGGCTGATACACTGCATTTGCCAGCCGTAATCAATTCAGATTTTTCTGCCGAGGCAGAATAAATGGAAGTTGAGTGTGACCACCACGCACGGGCTGAGGCCACGACGTGGGGCTTGATTTTGGCAATGCTGGGTGAGAGCATACGCTCCTGAGTACAAATAAGTCGGTATTTTTCTTCGCTGAAGGGAAACGTGCAACGAAAGACTCAGGTCATGCAATGTTACTGCTTTAGGAGCTCCTCCCTCTGCAGGATTTATAATTACAATATTAATTATGTAGTATTATAATTCTCCTTAGGGAATTATTACTTTGTCATTGCTGTCACAAGTCAAGAAGGACATTTGAAATAGACATCTTTGTCTCCTGCAATGTATAAATATACATATACAGACATCCTGAAGAGAAAGCTCAGATATTACCCTAAAATGCAAGGTAGCCCAGGAGGGGGTTCCACAGAGCTTGCTATGAAGCTAGAGAACTCCCACACAGTCCATGCTTCATTTCTTTTTGGTTAATGTGATCCTACCCTTACATTTTTTTTCCCTAATTACGTATTTTTCCTTGACCGGTCCACGCGCTTTCACAACCCTGGAGGGGCCGTCCTCGCCTGCTGCACCTCTCTTCCCCAGCAGGGCCGGCCAAAACGAAGAGCTGGGTTCAGAAATCCCAGGCAGTAACTTCAGGCCATTCACATGTGTCCTGTTTCCTTAAGAAATTGCACTAAAAAGTTAATATGAATTAGGTATTAAAATTAGTAATGAAGTAGCAGGAGTTTATGCTTATATAACAAAAATCAAGCCAAGGCAGTCCCAGCAGGCACTAATTGCTTGAAGAAAATGAGTATCTTAAATTTTGACTGGTTTTGGGGGTTTTGTGTGTGTGTGTGTGTGTGTGTGAAGAAAGGGAGTTTAATTATAATGTCCACATTTTGTGGTAATGTAAACGGGCACAGCTCTGCGTGGGATGTCTTCTGTTTGCATCTCTAGAAAACACAGCGCGCTGCCTCCAAACCAAGAGAACTGGTTATTCTAGAGGCGCACAGCTCAGCTCCCCCGCCGGGGACTGGGGGTACCGTCAGCAGCATCTTCGGTAGCTAAGAGACCACGGGATCAAAGCCAGAGCACCAGGACCCCACAGAAAAAAAAAATTATGTATATAACTTCTACCTCTGAATTTCTTAAAGGATAATCAACAGATTTTTTTTTTTTAAATTATGCATAAGAATTTTCCTAACCTATCAGAAGACTGGGAGATGTAACCATTTTTAATTGGCAATGAAAAGAATTTGGTACAAATCTCAAATGATAACCCTCAGCTTGCTCTTTCGAAACTCAAGCCTCAGTCTTCTGAAGAATAAGCACAGCAGGTATCAGTACTGAAAACTGAAAATTGTAAAACAGAACCATTGCTTCTCTAATTCAATTTGCCAAACCCAGAAAAATCAATAAGAAACCTGCCTTTACATGTTGTACTCTTTTTTTTTTTTTTTTGCCAAACTCTCTCTGTCTCATTTCACAAGTGCAGATATAACAGGAGAAAAGCAAAGCCCGGTTTAGACTTCCAAAAAGAAATGCATGCTCTGAAATCTTCGGGACAGCTTATAACCCTCTGTAGAAGGCGGCTTAAAATTTTTCATGAAAACAACATTAGAAATATTCCAATCTACATGTGAATTAGCCTTTTCAACTCCCTCACTTCCTCCCCTGAAATTAATTGCTACAGATGTGAGTAATTATTTTTGAATGGTTCCGAATACAATTTTTGTATACATTTTGATGTATAGCTCTTTTACATGTTCTACAGCAAACCAAATGAAAATACCCAGCTTGCAAACATCTTTCCTATGGCAGAACATTGTGGGATGACAGCCCTGTGATCCTGAGAGAAGGAACATCTGGAGAATTGCTACCCATCAGGTGGGGGCCTTGAGTGCGATAAAATAAATATATTTTTCGTAAGTGCGAAATTTCATTCTACATAAGCAGTAAATAATGCTGTCACCATTTTCACTCTATAGGCAGAAAAATGACACTTTTCTGTTCTTGTGACTCCGTCTCCACCTGATGGGACCTTCCCTGTCCCTTTTTGACTTTCTTGGCTTCCCTGATATGTCATTAAACCAAGCTCCATTTTTTTCTCAAATAACTTTTCTAGCATTTGCTGTGCCAGTTTCTCTCAACTTCTCTTTAACCAGTGCTTGAAATGCCAAAGAAATTTCTCCTGCATCCTGCTTTCCGACCATTAAATTATCCTCTTATGCCGGAGACATGCCTTGATTTTAACTCTAGTGAAAAGGTGGGTGACAAGAAGCAGGATCTGACAGAAATGTGTAACACTGTTCTGGGGACTCACACAGGGTGGAGTCTGGCAGGACTTCTTAATATTCTTCCAGGAATATTAAGAAAATTAAAGGAAGCCCCAGAGAAAGAGGACGGGAGAGAGAGATGGTCCCACCGAGACAACAGGCCATGCAATGGTCTGGGTTATTGGGCATCACCTAGGAGAAGGTGGACTCTGAGCCCTAATTCACTGCTAACACACGCCTGTGTGTCTGAAAGTTGTACTCACAGGACACACGCATCTCAAAATCCTTGAATTTTAATACAATACTATCCCTTTTGGTCACTGCAACCGATAACGTGGGCCCTTGAGGGGTCTTTTACCCTGCCAAAATTGGCTAGACTGGTCTTACAAGAACTGCAAATCAGACCAGGGCCCATGCTATTATTATTTATCAACTAAATTCTTTTTTTTTCTAAATGAACAAGCCAGAAATCTCCATGAGGAGGAGACCACATCCGTAATAACTCCTTGGAGGGATGGGGCCGTTTCCTCAAGACGTGCTTGAGGGCTCAGAGCGCTATCAAAGCGCATGAACAGCAGCTCTTACGCTCACTCAAGAAGTAAACTCTATGGCCGTTTAACACCTCATTTTTTGAAGCAGTTGTCACTGTTCCATTAAAGAGGAGCACAGTGCTTGGCGGCTAGATGCTCCGTCACAGCGGGCTTGGCAGATTCTGCAGCTCAGCATCCTCAAAGCCGATTAAAACCCGGCGCTGGGAAACCACCGTCCGTGTGCTGCGTCAACCAGAAACGCAGACAAGAGCCTGGGCTTGTTGAAAAAATAATGTTAAGCACAGAACGAATCCCCAAAGGGCAGCAGCAGGAGTGTTGGGGCTTAAGCAGAAAGCAGAGTGCTCTAAATAATTCCGGTTCCTCCCTGATTCTCCCAGGAGGGAGCATCCGTCACACACTACCATGACAGAGGGACCAACACGACCGAACAAACTTCTCTCACCATCGCTGCGCTGAACCTGCAGTTTGTAGCTTTAAATAAAGGGGTGGGGGGAGAGCGATACAATGATCTTACAGGAAGACATAAGGATAACATACGTATAAACGCAGTGATTCTTACAGATTTTCAATTCAATTCTTAAACTGGTTAATTTTCTTCTTAAAACGTTTCTTTGCAATGTCAGAAAGCAACCACACAGTCATGAAGGTCCCGATAGCACAACAGCGGCTCCTGGCACCCACAGTGAAATAGCTCGTACCTCTACGTTAACAAGACAGAATTATTTTCATCGCTTCCTCCCCCTGCTTCGCTTCAGCGTCTCCGTTCCACCTGCTTTCTGCCCGCACAACACCTCTGGCACCGGACATTTCTCTCCAGTAACTTCTCAAAGCTCTGCTTGCCCGAGCTGATCAGGGCAGAGACATCTCCAGCTCCGCGACGTCACCGTGTGCCAGCCGGGGGACGTGCTTTCCGGTCGTGAAACCCCTGTATAATCAAATCATTCCTAGCAGAACAAGTTGTCTTGAAGGAAAATCCCTAGTCTGCCACATTCTATTACCAGCCTCCTTTGCCCTTGAAAAGTTTCATTATTAAGCACATCCGTTGCGTTGCTTTCCACAGCCACCTGGCAAAGGCAAAAATGGAGCTAAACTGCTCTATGTCTCATCAGAAACTCTTGCTTTTACAAAATGCCATTAAAAATATTGTCAATATTACAGGCTTTAGCAATTCCACAGAAGATTCGGCAAGCCTAAACCTGCTGTCAACTAAATATTCCCCAAATACTGCCTGGATTCTGCCTCAGGTGAAGCAGCGATGTAGAGGTTGTGGAGGAAGCGGTGCTCGGGCTCGGGTGTTAGCGTTCTTAACGCAAAAGCCATTTACTCATCAGCTAAAGGTAACGGTGTTAACGGAATCAGCGGCAGATACCAACACGCTGACCCACTACGTAGCCCACTGGCAGTGGTTTGTGACGCGTTAGAAGATTAAAACAAAGATTAAGACTAAAATAAAGATTAAGAGCATCTAGTTTTTACAACAGCAGCAGGATGCTGGGCTGCAGGCGCAGACCCTCGCTTCGACCTGGAAATCCTCTCAGCTAGGGTTTGAGTTTCGTTCAAAATCCCATGAACTTTGCCCAGCCGTGAGCGGTTGTTTTCTGCCACTCCCGAAGGACGCTTGGCCCTGCTTTTAGTGTTAAATAAAAATAATAGCAAAACCCAGTAAAAAATACATTGCTAAGTCAAATGAACTATCTAAACACAAACAGTTCAGAAGGTAATCTGCTGGTAGCAAGTACCGGTAGGTGTCAGAAAAAAAAAAAAAGAAGTTTAATTATCACCCTTGTTTCAGGGGGAATTACTGCAATAACGGATGAGCGTGTCCGGATGGCTCACTAGGTTCTAAATCACCCACGTTTTAAACGTGGCTTCAGACAGACGAAAGGAAAATATTATGATTAGCCTGACAGAGAGTGTTGTCAAGGAAATTAGAGTAAAGTAACTCTAGATAATTATATAAATAGATAATTAAAAGTAAATTAAAATGAAATGGGGAAAAGAAGAGCTAAAAATCCTAATGCAATTAATTTCATTATATATTCTTTTACTTGTGCAAATTCTTTTTTAAATTTAATAATCCCTCTCGGGTAATGAGGATAACGGAACTGATTTGTGCCCAATGATGCAAACAGTGGCATAAACATGTATTAAAAGTCACCGATTTTCATTTCAAATTAGTTAGATTCGGGCAGAGACAAACTCTGAGTGACGGAGAGCCAGCACCCCCAGGTATCAGCGCCCTTCCCTGGACGTGTCCCAGTCAACTCCACGGCTACCACAGAAGCTACACCAGCAAAACCCCATCCCCTCAGCATAAATAGCATGCTCAAATTGTGTATTTGTTTTGCAGCTCACAAAGCTCATCCCACTAGGAGATCTGCAGGATAACAAAATACTTTCTGAACTCACATTTTCAAAAATATATATGTGCATCTTCAAGCGTCTGTCTTAATCCCAAATCTCTTTCTCCCTGCACAAACTATTATTTCAGGCGCTGAATAACCAAACCTGTACTTTCTAAATCAATCAACTGTGGTATTATTTAGAGAAAAGTAAGCTTGATTGGAATGTAAAACAAGACCAAAAGAATGAGATGGTTTCTCCCAAGTAAGCACCAAAAAGACTTCCCTTGATCGCAGCAAGTCCAGGCTGGGAGTGGAGCTGGGGGCACGTGCCCAGGAGCTGGATGGTGGGAGGCCTGTGGCCCCGACCAGGCACAGCATGGCATGGCATAGAATCACAGAATCATCAAGGTTGGCAGGGACCTTTCAGATCATCGAGTCCAACCATCAACACAACACTGCCAAGACCACCACTACCCCATGTCCCACAGCACCACGTCTGCCCGGCTTTTAAACACCTCCAGGGATGGCGACTCCACCACTGCCCTGGGCAGCCTGTTCCAATGTCTGATAACCCTTTCGGAAGGCATGATACAGCACGGCACAGCATGGCACAGCCTCCTCTGCCAGACCCATGGCTGGCAGCCCAACTGGTAAGACATGACTCGGAGGTGGACGTGGTGGCCAAGGAGGTGTTCACAGCAAGGAGCATTATTTTCAAGCCATTTACTTCTCCTTGAGAACTCCTAGCAAAACCCAAGCTGTCAGAGTTGATCTCTGCCACAGCTGTAGTATTTGGCACAGACAGACTCTGGACAGGACTGCAAACAAGCGTTATGGCGCAAAATGTTCTGCCTTTAGAACACAAAATTGTGAGATTTTGTACGGACTTAGCTGTAGGAACATCACTTTGCGCTGAGAAGGGGAGTAAGCAGAGGTGTTGCCATTTAACGAGAGGTTAAGCAATGCACAGATTGGTTATTTCACTTTAATTGACTATTAAAACTCAAGCTTTGTAGCAATAACCTTCAAAGAAGACAAATGATGTTTTTCTTTTAGAATTGTTACAGGGAAAATTAATGGGGATGGCTATGTTAATTTAACAATTCTGCTGCAAGTGGGTCGGTCCCACGCTTCCTTAACAGTGCCAATTCCCACTGAAAAGTTCACAGTGAATCTATAAAGACACAAGTGCGATCGGCTTTAACGTGGTCAGGAAAGATGGCTTGCTTCTCAGGGATCACTATGTGTTTCCGCAGGAATGCTCCAGCTATCCCTATATTTATCTATTTACATGGAAGATCTAATAAAAATATATGTAGATACATACAGAGAGATAAAAAGTTTAATTTCACTGCAAGTTTATTTCAGGTAATCTCTCTAGCATATCTTGAGCCACAGCCTCTGCAAACCCTCTGAGGAGCAGCTCTTTAATCTCTGCCTTTCACACTGCAAACGTGCAAATTAGTTTCCAGGATCTGCAAGTGGCAGAGGACCCCTTCTGCAAGATGGTGGCAAACCTTCCAGGAGGAGGAGAAACAACTCCCACTCACACGAGATGAAATGAAATGAAATAAACCAAAATAAAAGTAAAAGAAAACAAAATAAAGGTTCAGCAGTCCTCACAGAGGTCAGTACTCAAAAGGCATGTCCTGCATGAACTAATTTTTTTCCTCACCTGCCTAATCCCTAAGCGGTAGGCGAGGATGCGGTCCACAGCGTTGGGGTTCATCTGGGTCCACTGGAGACTGTAGGAGTAGACGCGGGGTCTGTTCTGCCACAGGGGGTTGTAGGTGTCGTAGTAGAACTCGGGAGCGTAGGCTTTGCCTGCAGGAGACGTGAACAAAAATGGGGAAAACAAAGAAACCAGAGAATGATCAGCCAGTTTTGGAGCCAAGGGTTGATGCCCAATCTGCAACCGTCCTCTCCCCCTGTGTTTTGAGGTATTTGGTTAAATACCTTCTTCCAGAAACACATTTTGGAATTATTTGCCCCCGCCCACTTTTCTAAAGGACCTGTGGCAACGGTGTGCCTTTATTTTTAGCTCACTCCTCAGTGGCACCCATGGCCCAGGTGTGGGCCTTGGAAGGCAAAAATTAACTGAGCTCCGAGCAACGGCAAGCTGCAGCGATGTAACGAGCCTCTGCACTAATTTTTCATGGCCCAGCTGACTAAAATAGAGATACCAAAACAATCTGCACTACACTGAGCAAAGAAAGGCTCAGTGACAGCTGCTGTACCTGGCACAAATAATACGAAATGACATCCGTGAGCTGGAAATACAAGATGGATATTTCCAGCGACTGCTGCCTTCATCACATCTTCTCCTCTCCAGCTTCCCAAGTCAAAATGCACACAAGCCATCCTTCGTAACATCGCAGACGCGCACGCTGTTACCAGACATTATTTAACTGAACATACCGATTTGCACAACTGAGGGAAATGACATCTCCCAGTGCATTTTGGGCATGTGAGTGTTTCACCAGAATGTTATTATAGCCTTCATCCTTTATAAATACTAAAAACCTAGGGATGATATCCCAAACACATGAAAATCATTGCTTGAATTCTCTAAATTTGAGTTCCCTTTGACTTAAACCCACGAATACTAGTGATACCTTTACATGCAAATTACCTTTGCGCCTCTAGAGTGTCCCATAAAGAGCGATTTGTGTATAATAGCAAAGATGCCACAGAGTGCCCAAAGTGTTCTCAGCCATGGGCAGGCAGGGGCAGCTGGGACGCAGCAGGGGAGCTGAGCCATCTCGAGCGGGTGGAAGATACAACGCAAGAGCTACAAGAGACCCAGAGCCACAGCTGGAGCTGCGTGCACCATCCTAGAGCATCTCATGTACCACCAGGCACCTCTGCACAGCCAAGTAAGTTGACTCCATAAAGGCTACGAGCAGAGGAGGTAAGGAAAGGGGTGTCTGCAATTAGAGCTGCCCCAAAAACCTCTGAGAGAACTTTGCTCCTCCAGAATATGCAATTCCAACGTGCCCCAAACAAAGGGGATCTCAGTGGATTTGTCCTAAAGGAAACCCAAACAGCGTTAGAGCGTGCACCAGTATGTGCCAAAGAGACATAGATCCGTTTTCTGTTTTTAAGTCATTTTGCATTGATCTTCCTTTAGCGTGCCACACCAACAAGGCAGCATTGCTTCCGTTTCTCAAAGCAAAACAGTTTGGATTGACTTGAAACAAGCTTTAACAGCTGGGTTTGTAGGTAGAGTTGTTAATCACCAGTTTTCGCCCTGGATCTGCTTCAACAGGAACAAAACCTCAACTCAAAGACTGACCACCTTCCATGGAACAGGTCCAGCCCTGCCCTGCCTGGCTCAGCCTCATTTCACGAGAGTTTCCATACTTTGAAGATAGCGCTGTTGGGAACAGGATGGGGGCAAACACAAACTGGGCTCTGCTGTGTTAAATTTTGTCACCTGAATTATGCAAAAAGGAGACGAAACATGGGAAATCAAAACATTTGCAGGTGTCATCTGCCTGTGAAGGTCTAAAAGAGACTTTTCATCAGAGAAAGACTAAAGCAGAATGACGTCTTTCCCCTCCCAAAGCTTATACCTCTGTCCTCCTGTTTCTGCAGGGATTTTGTCAGTGCGATTAATTACAAAATGCAATGAAAACACAGGACAGCCTCATGAGAAGATGTGGTGTGCCTGCTCATGTGGACCTCTGAGAGGGGTATGCATTCATTACTCACCTCCTTTAATTCAGGTATTAGGAGCCTGTGCCAAAATGCATTTTCTCCTCAAAACTATTCTTATCTACAGGTGTGAATAGAGAGGGATGGGGAGGCATTTTGACCTAGGAGTCTGAGAATTTCAATCATCAGAAGGGTAGTGAGAAGAGGGGAAAAGAGCATTAAAAAAATTTTAAAAATAGAAAACAAAAGGGACAAAGGAAAAATCATGTAAATATATACCGATCTTGTGGTTACCGATTAAGCTTTTATCTTTGGGTGTGTCATCCCCTCCAGCCACGCTTTTATTTTCAAAGGACAAAAAGCCCTTTTAGCCAAGATACTTTTGCCAATTGCCCAAGGAAGGTGCACATTCAATTAGGCCTGACTAGAGCAGATACGCTAGCGCTCAAGTAGCAAACAACAATACTCCCAGGAAAAGCAGCAAAGCAAAACTGCTGTTTCAAAAAATGAAATGTAAGATAAATGAAAAGAGGATCAGTGGTCGATAAGATTTGTTTTCGTTATTTATGTGCAGTGGAAATAATGGAGAAAAGCTCACGCTGAATGCAAATTATAATCTTCTGCTGCAGGTGGACATAATGGCATCTCTGGGGGTCTACAGAAAGGATCCATAATTAGACGCTTGTCACAATATGGGCACTTGAACAACACAGTCACCTTTTGAGAAATAATGAGGACTCATGAAGAGTTGCATTATTCTAAATCCCCCTGAACAGAAGAGCTTTCTGGTGTGAATGGAGATGCTGAAAATTTAACAGCACAACATTAAGACCTTAACTCGTGAACTTCAGAAAGCTGGGCAATGTTTCAGAGTACACAAAGAGCAGACGTCGCCTTTGGAGGCGCAGGAGCTATGAGACGTGTAGGCAGTCTGCCTGGGCTTGGAAGGTGTCACCTGTCACCATGACCAATTGCTCTAACTCTGGACAAACACCCCAAGCCTGCCACCGTCCAGCTGCGCCACTTCCAGAGGTGATGCTGTCCAGCAAAGATTATCCTCCACTAGAGAAATAAAGAGATGGTGAAGCATAAGAGACCTAGCAACAGCCCTTGGCTTATCACGACTCAAATGCGGGCAGGCAGCAGCTTGCTTGGAGGAAACCACCTGTGGTAGGGGTTACCTCAGCAGTCCCTGGCCATGCTTGGAAGAGGTCACCACATGTTCCCCACCTGCAGAGATGTCTCGAGCACGCAGTGCACGGGGCTGCTGTCCCTCATAGCCCAACTGGGCACCCCTTGGGGCTGCCAGCCCCACCTCAACCTGCCTTTCTTCCTACAGCCACGTCAGCCTCACCTTCCACAAGCAAACCCCCTTGTTTTGCTCCGAGTACCGGAAACATTTCCCTGCCTCGCGTCATTTGCCCTTTTTAAGCACAGGCAGCAAAAATGGCCTTCCTCTCACTCCCTTCAGCTTTCACAGCATTCAAGGATTGACTAAAACATTTCGGGACAGGCAGGCAGGGCTCAGCCTGCCCCAGGACCCAACCCGGCCAGGTATCAGCTAACCGGAGGTAGCTGTGACCAACTGACCACTCCTCTACTGCCCATCAAAGGGGATTTTGGTGCCCTGGGAGGGAACCCCAGGTCTGTGCCCATTCAGACATAGAGGGGAAGACGGCGGAACTCTTCTGGGTCCTCAGGAGGGTGCTGGCGAGAGGAGCAGCGTGCCATGGTCATCGGTCCAGCGGTAAAGGCAGGGCAGCTTCGATGGATCCAGGAGCGCCACATGCCTGGAAAGGGCAGCCTCTCGCTGACACGCCGCTCCAGCAGGTCCCGAGGGGGAAGAGTTTAATACCATGACATTTTTTCTGTCTGTTAAGGCAATCTGAAGTCAGGTTTAGAGCTCCATTAACATGTACTAGTTTTAATTAATCCCTCCCTCTGTGCTCGCGCTGCTGGAATCCGAGTAACTGTGATGCTTGGGGCTCTGCCAGGGAGAGGATACATGACACAGTTTGATGTGGAGTATATTGTTTGTTTGCCTTTCTATCACTAGCAAAACGTCTATTTTTTTCACCTTCCGAATACGTAGCATATGCAAAATAAAGACGGTTGGGATTGTGTGTGCAGGGAGGGTGGGACTGGGGTAAGGAGAAGTAATACCGAACGCGGTTTTGCTCATCTGGCCTGGCGCCTGCACGGGACAAAAATGCATCAACAGACAGAGCAAATGTTTGCGTTTGATGGCTACATAGCTAAATTAAAGTGCGAATTCCTCCCCGGCACGCTTACAGAGGCCACCCAGCACGAGCAGCACAATTACACATCCTGCGGCATTTCTCGCTGTGGTTCCATCAACCCGAAGGCATCTGCGTACGAAGCCTACAATTATCAATTATGGCTAACTGCACTCCTGGGCGCACAGGGGTTGATCAGGATTTTAGCTGTCTCCCTCCTCAGGTTAGCGCAGGGGAAAGGAAAAAAACCCAGCACCCAATTCTCAGCTCCCGTTGCTCTGGATTCACAAGCACCTCCCAGCCCTGCGAAGCTTCTGAATTGTAGAAACACTGCAGAGGCCTGTAGCTGTTGGCAGTGAGTAGCAATTTTTCCTTCTTGTGTGTTTAATTTCAAGAACTCCAAACTGGCTTTTTTTTTTTTTTTATTGCATTTTCTGCATCTCTACTTAATGCCCAGCAGATCAGCAGCCAGGGGAACATCCTGCCCACAGACCCTCTTCCAGGGCAGCAGCCACAGGCTTATTAAGAGAGTTCCCCTGCTCTGTCCTCTAGCGCTGTAGTTAAAATTTGCTACATATTAATTTCTGTGAAAGGCTGAAATAGGACTTCAGGGAGATGCAATACCAGATCTCAAGAAATACTGATCTGAGGACATGACTGTGATTAATTAGTGTGGCACAAAGGAACATATGTCCTAAGATCCTTTCTGAGTAGCTGTTCCCAAGGACTAACATGTCTCAGAATAACAGAATGGTTGGGGTTGGAAAGGACCTTAAAGACCATCTCGTTCCACCCCCCTGCCCTGGGCAGGGACACCTCCCACCAGACCAGGTTGCTCCAAGCCCCGTCCAGCCTGGCCTTGAACACCTCCAGGGATGGGGCAGCCACAGCTTCTCTGGGCAACCTGGGCCAGGGGCTCACCACCCTCACAGCCAAGAATTTCTTCCTCAGATCTCATCTCAATCTCCCCTCTTTCAGTTTAAAACCGTTCCCCCTCACCCCATGGCTCCCCTCCCTGCTCCAGAGTCCCTCCCCAGCTTTCCTGGAGCCCCTTTAGGGATTTGAAGGGGCTGGAAGGTCTCCCCAGAGCCTTTTCTTCTCCAGGCTGAACCCCCCCAGCTCTCTCAGCCTGTCCTCACAGCAGAGGGGCTCCAGTCCTTCTGGGTGCTCTTTTGGGTAGGACGAGAATACACTCACTTCTAAGATGTACTGAGCATGAGGACTTTGTCAGCTGAAGAGTACTTAAAATAGTGGATAGCCAGCTAGGAACAACTTAAATGGGTATATTCATAGGGAAAAAAAGCCTTCTGCCTGCAGACAGGAGCAGTTATCTGAGCCAGCTTCAAATGAGCCAGCAGCTGTACCAGAAGCAGTGTGGCTGCTCCACTGATGTGCACAGGCAGGAGAGATCAACGTGGAGGCTGGCGAATCGGTTCTGAACTCAGGCAAAGCCTGGAGGCTGCTGTGATCCAGTGGAGCATTTCTCCACGCTCTCTATTGGGCCCCAGCATCCCAGGAAGAAGCACCAACATGGACATGCCAGCACGGCTCTGCTGTTCTTCACCACGCACCCGCGGACAGGCAGTAGGTAGGGCATTGCACAGCTTCTTATAGGAGGAAGAAACTATTACTTGTATAGCACAGTGCAAAACGCCAACAGAAAAATGTATTTAACAATCACGAATTTGGAAAACACACCCGTAAAAGTGCTTAATCTTAAATTTGCGGTTTGTTTTTCTGGTAGCAGTTTGCATTTGTTCTAGGTGCACTCTCTTGTGTAACAGTGGTACCCGTGGTCCTGTCCCCCCGACAAGCAGAAACTCCCCTCCAACACAAGCGCTGTGGGGACTAGCTGCATTGCTCAGCCTAAACCCCACTGAAGCAGGAACATCCCTGGGTTTCGGCACGAGAACAGGGCACAAAGCGGTTTCCAAAACCGCCTCAGAGCTCTGGCACCACCATCACCTCTGAGCCCTCACCACGTCTGCTCTTGCTGTACAGAAATCCTCTGGCGTGGGTTGCAGCAGGACTTCCCCAGGCACTCACTAACGCACAAGAAGCTACAGTCCATTTGAATATAACTGCTCTGCTGCATTTTCCCAAGTTTCTTAAACAATAATTAGTTTTTCATTTAACGTGCAACAGCTGACCAAACCATAAGCAGCCATGCATGTTTTTCTGCTGTATGGATGAGGTGACAGCAACTCACCACAATTAAAGAGCATACTGTAGCAGATTGTGTGAAAACACCATTGTTTTCTGATGGATAAGTGTCATCAAGTTACAAGCCTAGTTTCGGTAATTACTTATTTCATTATGAATCTGTGGCTGGATCAGGAAGAAGAACAAGCAGCATCTGTCACCCGTCCCAGCGTTGCAGAAGAAATGCACCGCTCTTCCCCAGTAACAGCCCCTTGCGCCCACCGAGCCCTTTTCTAGTCATTAGCATCCCTGGTGCAGCTCATCGCAGGCAGCATGCAAGTTCCTCCAGGCAGTACATCCAGAATATTATCTACCGACTCTCTACTAGTGTAAGGTCAGAAATGGTATGAAAGACAATATGGAACTGATCCATAGGAAACAAGCAAACAAAGAGAAAAGCCACTTCCACTGCTTACCGTTGAATTCATGCGACATCCCATTGTACCACTGGGATCTCAGCAACTGCTGAAGTTCTCTCCTGGACAGAAGTGGATCGATGCTCTTACTCAAATGGGTCCTGAACTGGTACCTATTAGAGAATCTCCTCGACCATGCACCAGGAGATCTTCCTGTGGTTCTTTTTCAGATCACTCGGTCACTTATCCCTTACAAACTTAGGACAATAAAATAATCTCCTAAAAGAATTGTTTCATGTCAGTTGTTGGTACATGGTTTCCAAAGTAACGTAGGAAATCAAGAACACGCGCTGCAAATCTAAATTGTAATGAGTGCAAACACAACCCACTGATTTCAAGCAACAGCAATAAACTGAACAACGACATTCTCTCCCTAATTATAGCAGCTGACTGCATACCCCAGATGGAGTTTCAGAGTACTGGGTTAGTGTTTATGCTGGCTTGTCATGCAGAAACAAACAGTAGTAACTGTGCAGGCACAGCACCAGTAACACCGACAGCTTTAGGAGACACGCAGGCAGAGCACTAAAGGAATCATTTCTTTGCGTTGTCTGTTTATGTTCCCCTTATCTTCATATCTATTTCTGCTAATTTGCTTGGCGTTGGATGGTTTGTGAATGCGGCGTCTTTGCCGTCTCTGTTCCATATTGGTAGCACATACGCACTTTAGCTTATCATGACAAGGAGTTCAGTATAAGCGATGATCAGGGCGTCTCGCACTTTATAACAGCAGCTATAAACGTTTAGAGAAAAATAAAATAAAATCGGAGATTTACAAATGCTTCCCCTTTTGGCAAATTCAGCTCCAGACCTTTCTGTCTTTAAAATGCATGAAGAGTATAAATCCTAAACAAAACAATATATTTAACTGTGTAAAATACTGGGAGACACAGAGTTTATGAAAAATGCTGCCCATTACTGTGCTTGGTTTTATTACAGGATATATATTTTATGAAGGATTTTCAATAAGAAAGAGAAGATACTTTGTTCTTTATTTGCATATGTGAAAGGAACCGTATGTCTCCTAGATCTGCTCCTCCTCCCAGTCCTGCAGCCAAATCATCATCCCCATCACCTCCAGCCTCCCTGTAATCCCGCACCTTCCAGCTCTCTGCTGCGTTGGACTTCCCACCATCACCGACTCTCCTGCCCCTGCCCATCCGTCCCCAGTCCAGGCCGGAAGGCGGCCGACACACAAGCAGTTCAGGATGAACAGCACAGAGGAATGCATTTCAACATTTGCAAAAGTTTCTCCCTATGACTTTTTGGCCAAAACTGCTCTTAGAGCATCCATTTAGAACATCCATTTTCATATAGTCTCAGTCCTTTTGGAAACTCCACGAACCAGAACCACCTGCCCACCCTTATTCTCCCCAACTTTCATAACAGCTTTGGTAAAACAAGCGTCCTCCTTATTGAAAATTCATTGTGCTTCGCAGGTCAGTTCCCACTGTGGCTTTCTGAGGGTCCTCTGCTCTGTTACACCCTTTAGACCCGCCAGCTACAGTCCCCTTCAGTATTCTCTATTTCCTATGCTACCAGCTCCACACCAGAAGTTGACGGTGCGTTTTCTTCCATGGCAATCTAGTCTAACCAAACTAAAAGCTTGGCTCATTCCTTCCTCCCGCTCCGCAGCTACAGATCCCCTCTTCCCCTGCTTGCACCCACCATCATCCTCATGTCACTTCCTTCTGGGTGCTATTTTTTATTTGGAACTTTCTGTAGAGCCTCAAATCGTTCCGTTGGCGCTGTTACGTTGCAGGTTTCATCTGCACAGCATCACGAAGATATTGCCTGGCCAAAACTTGAGGATTTACAGTAAATAGCGCAAACATGGCCCTCCCTTAGTCCTCCTGAAGAGTGACTTCCAGGGACTGGTATTGTCTGGGGTCAAGTACAGAGCCTGAGTCACAGTTCTACAGCCTGTACCTGTAGCCCCACCTGTGAGACCCAGGTAAATTCTGAAATAATCATTTATCCTTGTAATAGAAAATTAACACTGCTGCCGGTGGGGCAGAGAGGAACCAGGCAGAGCAGGCTGCAAAGCAAAGCCCGAACCAGAGCCCAGAGCACCAGACCATAAGCTGGAGCTCCTGCCCTACCCAGGGAAGGTCTTTGGGCTTTGGTTTCCAGGAAAGGACAGTCTGAGCCACAACAGAACAGCTCGGCTGAGCAGCTGAAGAGGCATTTAAGTGCAGAGAAGTATTAAAGCTAATCAAGTGCAAGTGTTAATAATAAATAATCCCCACAAAGTAGGTGGATGAGGCTGCTCTGCTGGGGAATTCCTTACTGCGGGAACAGATGACCACGGACCCGCTGCTCCCAACGCCGTGAACTTCGGGATGACACTTTACCGCACTTTCCAGTAAAGTCTCTTCCTGAAGGGATATAAAGATTTGCTAATATATTGCAACTTGCGGGGAAGGAATGATTTGGGAATCAAACTGAACTTTGAGATGCCTAATTGGAGCCCAAATGTAAGTGTATACGTACTCTGCCCATCTCAAATGATTTAAGAGGTTCCCATTCCAGGTACAGAAAGGTCTGCTTTGAACCAGGAAACCAACATCCCGCTTAACACTTAAACTAATATCAGTTTACGCCATGGAGCATGCTACACATTTCATTGGTGAGACGCCTTCTCCATGTGCCCTGTAATGATTCCTTCCCCCTTCCCTCCGGTTCCCCGCACCGACCCCGATCCCCAGCCTCGCCAGGACGGCAGCGCTGTGATCAAACGCCTCGCCAGCGATAACCAAACGTGACATCTGCTGGCTGAGCCGCGGAAGAGCTCACGCTGCTCTTCTCTGCAATTCCTCCTCCTTCCAACCCGGGATTTGCAGTAAAAAACATTGCTCCTTTTCACATCGGGACCGGGTCTCACCAAGAGCTAAACACAACGTGTGGCGGAGCTTCATTTCAATTTATTTGGGCCTAACGTGTCTGTGTTTGCTGACAAAAAGCTTCAATAGAATTTGAAATCAGGTTTATAACATGGTACGATGTATTTGGATTTCCTTTCAAACGGGTCATGATAAGATGCGACCTATGCGATGACATTTTGAAGGATGAATAAATCCAGTTTAGAACAGCCCCTGAAGCTGGATGGTTCACACACACAGCCCCCTTTCTATTGGCGAGCTTTCTGCAAGCTCACGTGCCCATACATACATAATTTGCCGTAATTTCACGTAATAATTTTTATAGACACATATGCAACCCCTTACACATCCCCTACATACATGCGTGCGTGTTTGCAGACACATGCCTGCGCCTGACTAGAAAGCGGTTACTAAAGCAAGGTGAAATACAGCTCGACAGGAAACAAAGCGAAGCCTCTGCTTGCGGCGGAGGCGGTGATTTACCTGTCGCCAAAGTGAACTCTGCAGAAATCCCCCGGGAACCGCAGGCGTGGAAGGGGGAAGCAGCGTCACTTGCCAGTATGTGCTAAAGACCTGATAAACGAAGGATGGGTAGGGAAACGAAAGCGGTGTCATACAGAGAGCAGGATGCTGTCGTGAAATTGTAAATAATAACGTGTCACCACACGCACATAAAGAAAACTGCGGCCTCTGGCACGGGGGTGAGGTGGGGAGCTCTGACAGTGCCTGGCAAAACACGTATCTCGGGATCAGAGCACAACACTGAGTCACAGAAGAAATATTTGCAGCCGGGAGACGATGCGGCTCTGCGCAGTCCTTTGGGAGCAATGCGAGGAACAGGCAGCAGCCGCTGGACCGGCTCCATCCCTTGGCCACACTGCTTCCCCCACCCGCTGCGTCCATTCCCGAGCATCCCCCCCACCGACGGGTACCACAGGTCTTCCATGCCCACCCGCAGCTCCATCCATGGGGCCCAGCTCAAGCCCTGCTCCTCGGCCAGGCCCCCCTGATGCTCCCTAAGCTTCTCAGCACTTCCCAGGCAGCTGTAAGCTCTCCCCTCTCAGCACTCAGAGTCATGCAGCCGCCTTACCCCCGTCCCCTCCCTCCCACGGGCTCCCCCATTCCTGCTAAATACAACAGCTCGTGGCTGCTCCGATCCACCCCAGAACCAACACACAATACCCTCACAGCGCACAAGCAAACAATCATTTTGGAGGAAGAAACTGAACAAAATGCCAGCCAGCAACTGAACTGCCCCTGCTTCCCACCAGTAATATTGAAATGCGGATTTTTTACTCCTCCCTGGGCACTCCTCGGGTCAGCTCTGCGGTGGTGATGCTTGAGGGCTCCCTGCTAAATACTCTTTAGTGCAGTTTCTTCAGGCCCTGTGGGATTCCAACACTGAGGAAATTATTTGCAGCAACCACAGCGGGCAGGTTTCTTCATGGGGAGGGCCTGGTTCAGCTCCAATATTAACTAGAGCATGTTCTTCATGTACCAGGCTCCCCGAAAACACACCGTCAGGGCTGCCAGCAACAGAGCAGCCAGCCCATGGAAAGGATGTCTTTTGCCCTTCTTTTTTTAACAAAAAATAACCATCACCAGTCCAGAGCATCACACGCTCAAGCACTTGCATCATCCAGGGAGGCAGCTCCATGTTCTCCAACTCCTGGATGTCACCGGTTTGGCCCCCAGACACAGACCTATCCCCAAGAGCTCAGCTACCAACAGCTCTCTACGTCAAAAGCTGCACCATTCATCTTCATTATTCTAGTTGCACAGGGTTTCCTTCAACAAGAAGGCATGAGTTTACTCTTAATTTTCAGCCTCCAGAGGCTACTCTGAAGCAGCCTGGGACACAGTGGAGGAGCAGAGAGGCAGCAGCGATGCTGTGCTTGAGGACGTCTGGCTGCAGCTCACCCGCTTCACCTGGGACCACACTCCAGTAGCCCGAAACTCTGCAAACCACGGAGGCCAAAAGGACATCAGACGTTTAGACATGTTCCTGGAGGCCACATCCACCAGTGCCCGAGAAACAGTGGTTTCCCATCCGCCTGGGAATGGGAAGCCACCTACGGCACTGCTTGCCAGCAGATGGGGAAGCAGGAGACGGCAGTGCCTCTGCTCTGGGCTCACGCCGAGCAGGAGGGACCAGTCACTGCTGGCAATACATGCCCAAGACCTGGCTCACTGCTGTGATTTCCCTCGTATGGCACGGCAAAGGGAGAAGCAGGCCAGGCTCAGCAGGTCCTTCCACGGCTTTCAAGCAGCAGCACGCAGAAACACAACGAAACCCAAGTATGTGCAAGTAGTAGTTTCTCAAGTGGTGCAATCCACTGCTGCATTCACAATCCTTTCCTTTTTTTGGGTGAACTAACTTTATTTTCCTTCTTCCCCTAGGGCAGACTTGCATTAAAAACGAGTAAGTCTGAAGTACAGGGAAAACCTCAAGTAACCCCTCCTTCCACTCCTCAAATTAGATACTTCAGCCTCAGGATGGAATTAATTAACTTCATTTTTCTCTTCTTACTAGATGACAGGAAAAGCATGGTTAAATCCAGTAATAACACCTTGTCACCTTTGCTAAAAGGTCACATTTGTCACTGCCTGCTCCACTGATGACCTGTGAGAAGTAAATATCCCAAATTTTAAAACTCTGCCAAGTTTGGGAATTTACTCTCAAGAAGGCAGCCTCTGGCTCAGAGTCCACTGCCTTTACTGGGCTTTGGACCAGGAGATTGGTGAAAAAAACCCTGTTAATACAGTAAGAATTGCCTTTCATATTTGACCGCCCGCCCGCAGTTTAAACCGTCCTGCTCAGGCGTGTGGGGTAGGGCGGCAATCTGCTTCCGAGGGGGCTGGCAAAGCTCCTCTTTGTTCAAATTCCCCACCAGCAGGAGCGAGTTCAGCGGCAAACAAAACACCATCAATACTCTGCCTGCTTCGGAAATGGTCTTTCCTGTTGTACGTTTTTAAGAGACGCTCCGGGCTCAGTAGCACTGTTGTAATCTCCACGGCCTCCAAGGTCTTTGATTAAAACCAAATACCTACTGCGCCTAGCAGATGAGTGAAAAATAATTTTTTAAATGGTGGTGATACTTAAGTAGAAATTTTAAGACCATGCAGGTTAGAATATAGGTGACATATGGTCTTTTGACTTCCTAGAGTTCCCAGCCATCCACGACTGGCCCTAGATTGGCAAACTTGAGAAATATTTAAACAAGTGGGGAGATAAATTATTCTGACACATTGTGCATGTGTTTCTGAACTAAGGTAAGCATTAACTAGTTAACATTTAGCTAAGCTAGAGTCTAACTTCTCATTCCTAAGGTTTGAGAATGCATCAGAGCTCCCGCTGCAGCCAGGACTACGAAGGGCTGCTGCTCCCAAACCGGGGGAAGACACAGATGTGGGGACAGATGTGTCCTGCTCATGAAGGGCAAACAGTCTGCAAGAGACAAAAGCCAAACCAAACCACACCTGAAGAGGACGTGTGCTGCTTTTCCCGGAGGAAGAGACGGTCCATGCCCAACTCCAGCCTCCATGATGCAATTTCCATGGGAAGCGGTTCTACCACGAGATGATGCTCGCAAGGGAACGAGATGCACAGGGAAGCACTTTGAGTTTCAGACCAAAGAAACTAGGGGGGGGGCAAAAAAAAATAAAAATAACACACTGCCAGTTTGACTCGAGACATGAAATTGGGATATGAGACTGTTGTAATCAGTGACAGAGTAAGAAATTTTCTCCTGTCCTTGGGAAAGATATTAATGTTACTGCAACCATCATTAAGCTTTACATGAGAGACTGTAATTTATATAGTCGGTTTATAGCCTGTAACATTCATTTAGACTTACTGGAAAGCTAATAACTTATAGCTAATAACTTATAGTCAGCTTGTAATCAAATCTTCCTTAGAGAAACACTGCTACAGACAGCAAGGATTTACAGGTAGCTTGTATGGTTGTCTTCATAAAGAAATAAATTAATTCTAACAGTAATTCAAATCACTCGCTCTACCAGCTCTCTCCATATTTAAACCTAACAGGCTGTGGGTGCTAGAGGAGCCTCAGCTCCACTCAGGCCCTTGAGGCTCTACCTCAAACTCACAGTTCCTCAAAAAAACCGAGAGCTTTTTCCACCAGGCCGGAAGACCATGGTATATATTTGTGCTGAGAAAAGGGAAAACAACATACTGAGCTATCAGTGATGTTAAACACCTAGTTATTTCTTCCCTCAACTTCCCCAAGATAGTTTTTCACCACCGTCAATCAAGACGCTGATATTCCCAATGCCACCAGACTTGCAAAGCATCCCAGGAGCAACTGGGAACATCTCTTGTGAACGCGGCAAACTCCACAGACCCCACACCAGCACAGATGCCCATTTTAACACAACAACCAGTAAAAAACACCCTGAAGAAACAGGTCAGATGGGGATCAACTATCCCGGCTGTGCTCCGAAACTCGCCTACAGAAATCAAGGGCTTTGCCGGCTTCTGATGCTGCCTCTGCCCTTACTTGCTGCTGCCCTGCGCACTCCTGCTTTATCCAGGCACTCACGTCTTCAGTGTGAGCAGTCCCGGACAATTATCAGCCATTTGCATGCAGGCAAAACCCCTGCGTAGAACAGCAGTTATGAACATGTCTGCACACAGCGGCATAAAAAAAGATGAAAAGGCAAATAATGTAAATGGCTTGAATGTGTAATCTCTCAATTCCCTCCAAAATGGGAGGACTGTGAGGAAACAATCCAGTTTGGGGCACGCGTAAGGACATGTCCCCACCAAGGTGCAGTGAGATGATGCAGAGGAGGTGTGAAAGCCTGGGCCGGGCATCAGAAGTCCTGCGCTCAGGGAACGAGGCTCCAAAAAAAGGCAGTCTAGGCTTAAAATTGAGGATAATCTGCTGTAATCCATCACAAAATGATGACTTCTCAAAATGGCTATGCAATTTAAGAACCAGGCGGGGGGGGGGGGAGGGGGGGGAATATGCTACTTAAACTTTCTGTATGCGCAGATAATTTAAATCTGAATTGCTGGCTTCCATCTGTGCTCCTGACTCTTCAGAGGTTTAGCTACGCTCAAAGGATGTCTGCCAGCGAGGCAGCCCCATCCAGTAACTACTCACGACACGGCCTACGAGACAGAGTCACGTCGCTGAAAAATGTCTTCAAGTATTTGGCTGTTCTTGCTAATGCTAAAGCGCATTGGCTAATTTACACAGATTATTTTTCTCGTCAAACACAAGCAACGGGAGAAGGGGTAGGGCTGGTTTGTGCTCCGGGTGACGGGCAGGAGCGTATCCCTGAGATCAGAGCTCATGATTCAATAAAACACACAACTGTCAAAGGGGTCTTGAGTCTTGCTACAGCAAAGAAGTCAATGACACAGTGTGGACAAAAGGTCTCGGAGGAGTTTAATTAATTTAAACTGACTGTTATTCCACTGCAACATCAGGGCTGTAGCAATGCTCATGAGCTTGGCCACACTATTCGAGAAAAGTAAAGTACATCATCCAAAGGTGAAACGTGGTTTCAAATGGGATTTTAGGTCATGAATCTCCAACTTAATTCCTTTCTCACATTTCCCCCCCCCCCCTCTTCTCTCTCTTTCTTGCCACGTTTCCGTGTCACTCTGTACTGTTCCCGTTTCACGTATGTAAAATTGTGTTTGAGTTGCCCAGACTCTGAAATGGTACAGTCAGTTTTGGCAGTCGGTACCTTGAAAACCAGCACCGCTCCTCTAGCCAACCCTGACACATACATAAGTGCATTTTTTTAACTAATTCTCAATTTCTAACTGTAAAAAACATGCTGAAGACAGTTTAGGAAAGGACGTAAACCTTTTCTTTGGTCAGAAAATAGTCTTATCAATAGTCCATGAATTATGGCTTATGATGTGTCTACACTGGGACGTACCAAGGTCTGAAGGTGTTTTATCACTACTTGCTTAGTGCCCCAAAAGTTCTCTTCTATCGCGATAATCTCTTACATTGATTGATTATAATCTGTCACAGGTTTAGAATCATCTTACATGATTTTGTTATACTGGGGTAAAAAAAGCAAAAAATCTTCAGCGTACACATAATAACTTTATATCATTTTTGCTATATATATATTAAAAAGTTTAGTTCAGATCTTTTAAACAATCTTGTTTCCTTTTTGGGATGATTTTGTAAGGAATTGGGCTGGGACCAAAAGCCAACAGACTTCAAGGCTGCTCGGACCCTGCCATGAGACGGAACGGGGACGTCCCTCCCATCTTGCTTCAATGAAACCGTTAACAGTTTGAGCAAGTTTTGGTAAATCTAAAATACCCCTCAGCTGCGAAGCACTGGGGGCTGCCTCGAGAAATCTGTACAGCATGACCTCCAATTTGAACGGCAGTGGAAAAATTGGGAGGGGGAAGAAGCAAATGCCCCCAGCATTGTGCAGGGCTTTGGGGACAGCAAGATTTGGCATCTTCTTTGCGGTTCTCCTAAATGATTACAGGGGTAGGATGAGGCTGGAGAAGGTTTCATCCTCTCCTGCTGATTTTCTGTTCTCTTTTGTATATGGTCTTTGAACTTCTAAAGCAACAGAGATGTTAGATCGTGCTCAACCTCCCTCTATCGCCGTTCCGCTTCCCATGGCGGATGCGTTCCACGGCCACATCCTTCCTAAAACGAGGACATGAACCTGTTGATCGCCCTGGATCTCCCTCATCATTTTATTTAGCTATTTTTAAACCTCAATCTTTTTCTGTATTTTCAGGCTGATTTAACAAATAACTATGCCACTCGTCCAGTCCTCTGCCCCAGAATGCACCAGTCCTGCATCCAGAGGGCTCTCCCAGAGCACACGTAGATTCTGACGAGCCACAAAATTGATTTGAGGGAAAAAATAACCTTGTTTCAAAAGATTTAATTGGACCTAATTTCTGGATTCGTATAAATTATTTAGATCAGCACAAACATGAATTCTGCAGTTGAGGAAAAAACCCTATGTTTTACTGCACTAAAGGAGCTGTTTTGATGTTTGATTAGATTTTCTTTGAACTTGGCAATTTGTCAAAAAACGTACTCCATTTTACTGGGTTTAACCTCTCTGACTTCATCTATGAAGGTTCCCGTTTCTTTCTCATTCTGTGTTAAAAAGCCATTAATGTTATGTGCCATATAAGGATTTGTTTGGTTTATTTAAACAAAAAAAATATATTCTCTTTTGTTAATATTTTAAGTTTTTCAGGACAGTGAATATTCCTTCTTGTACAAGTGTGAAACGCACAAAGCAGATACTACCCCACTGTTAATAATAAAACAGAATAAATAACAGCAGGTTTTGGTGAAGGCATGAATTACATCGTGACCAAACGTGGCAGTTCTTTTTAACTCCAGGAACTCTGGAAATTTGTGCAAACTCTGGAAAACAAATGAAAAAACATGTTCCTGCAGTTCACCTGCAAAACCCCCTCACCTTCTGGACAACTTGGATCATTTAACCACGCTGCACCCAAACTGCAGGGCTGTGCTGCCAGCTCCTTCGCAAAGGCAGCCCGTGGGACGCAGAAAAGGCCTTTGCCTTGGTCTGTGCTGAGGAGAAGGGGCCGTGCTCTGCCCCAAATCCTTCCTTCTTATTTCGCATTTTGAGACTACCTGAAGTTATTGACCTAATTAATGTATTTGAGAGATCAGCTATGAGTTAGGTTCTTGGCAACACACTCATTTACTTTTACTCTTCAAAGAAGAAGAAAGATTCTCTAGCTATACTAACACAGCATTTTCTCCAGAAGAACAGCACAGAAGGTTTTCATTTTTTAATTTTTTTTTTTTTTTTAAAATCAGATTTGATTTTTAATTCTGTTTTCCGGAGAAAGTGGCACTGCTAAATACAGGTGAGCTGTCAGTAAAGCTCCCCTCACTGTCACGTATTAGAACATCAAAACAAAGCAGCATTGGCTTTTAGCATTTTTCAAAACACAACTGTGTCACTGTGAGGAAAAAGGGAAGAAAATCTGGGCCATTTTCATGCCTGAAAATCTAGCTGCTACACCCCAAAAAAAGGAAATGCCAGTCCAGGGATGCTGAATAACTCAGCATCTGACCCTGAACCTTTTTCCTCTAACCTAGACATCAGTTCCCCCATCACACAATGACGGGGGGCTGATAACACCGCAGCGACAGACCCCAAATTTCTGCAGTGTGCTGGAACTTGACTTTCTCAAGAACACAGCACGCATGGGCACAGCAGCGTAATTGCAGCATTTAAGAAGGAATCGCATTGAACAGGGAGCGGTACAAATGCTCGGGGTTTGGTTGGGTGGAGAGACTGTGCCTCCATCATCTTGCTGTGAGCTGTCCTGGCCGCACCAAAGGCAGCTCAGGTAGACCACCGGCTTGCAGGCAGGAATCTCCTCTCCAGTAAGGCACATGGAGGAACTTGTCCCTCTGTTACTACGATATTACTAAAAGTGCATTTACTTTCTGGGGAGCAGATACATCCAAATCCAGGCTGACAATCAGACGCGATCATTACGGTGCGATCCTCAGCTGAACACAAGATGCGGGCAGCAACACAATCCCTACAGAGGATCCCTACAGCTCAGCCACCTCACGAGAGGCCCAAAAGAGCACGGGGGCATCTCCAAACCAGCATCACACCAGTTCCTTCCAGGGAGTCCCGCTCGGGAGGAAGAGCTGGGCTGAACCAGACAGCATCACTGCATGCCTTCACTTCTCCGTGCTGCCGAGCACCAGCGCATCCCACTGACGACCACAGGCTCTGCACTTGCTGACAACAGCAAAAGACAGACAGCTGGTCTTGCATTGAATTGTTTAAAAAAAAAAAAAAGGAAAAGGAAAAAAAAAAAAAGAAAAAAAAGGCACTGTTCTCCATTTTTGCATGGTTTTAAAGCAATTTTCAAAACCAGACATCACTGCGATAGCATCTTTGTTCAGGCTGTAAATCAGCAGCAAGGAGATGAAAATTCAATCCAAGGCTCTCAGTAACACTACCCAAGAGAAGAAGATAAAGAGGAAGGGGAACCGGACCTCGGTCTCAGCCTTGCACTCCAGCAGATTTCAAAAGGATAACCATCAGAAAATTGGCCATTAAAGCGAAGTATGCGAGTGCCTGCTGTCAGACGGGAATGCGCCGCCGAGCGACCCAGGGCCAAACTACCAGAAGTATCTCAGCGGTTCAGGAAAATGTCATGGCTAATCTCGAGGCAGATGAAGTATCTAAAGGCTATAAGTAGGTTAGTGCTCCACGGTGCGGAGCCAGCAGCCGGTCACCAATGACCTGCACAAATTCAGGCAGAGTGCCCAAGCACCGCTTTGGTTTCAGAAACGTCCTCAGACAACGCATATATGCTCCAAGACAATCTGGATGTTATTGAGTGATACTAAATTGTATCACTTAAAGTAATCTTTATGACAAGAAAATGAATTAAAAAAATAAAAAATTTGCCTAACACTCAAAGAAAGTAAAATAGGGGATTTGGGGACAGGGAGCAGATGGAGCACAGAACTGCAAGGGAACACAGAAGGACAGGAGCATCCAAGTCTTGACAGCGCAAGACAGCTATTTTAAAAGATATTTTTGTGTACTTGTTGGTATATTTGTGTGGACATTCTTTGACCTCATGTGACTTTTTTTTCCGTGCTCTGAATCCAGCGTGGGCCGTGTGTGGGAGAACAGAGCGGAGACGGGAGAGGACGAGACAGGTGGGAGCGAGGAGACAAGGGGACAACCTCCCGCAGCCCCCATCCCCTCTTCATCCCTCTGTCTCTCCCATTGTTCAAGTACTAAATTTGGCTTAAGCTGGAGGGAAAGGATGTAAAGTGCCTAAGAAATACTTTCAGGGAGAAAATGGCTAAATTGAATTTTCTTGTAACTTGGGAGGAGGCTGGGGAAGACCCGCTCTGCGTTGCCCTCTGGCAGCTGCCCCCTGGGCTCCCAACCGCAAAAACAACCCCTGCTCTGCGTTAAGATGATAAAATGGCAAAAAACAAACTTGAGAGAAAAAAAAAAAAAAGGCAGCTGAAATAAACAAAGAGGAATAATAACACTGAAGAGAGGATCTTCAGATTAAAAATTAATGGCAGCTGGCTAACGGGCACGAGCGCATTGCTGCAGGGCTCCTGCACGCCCGTGTGGGGATTTGCTCCAACGGAGGATGGATGCAAGGAGGCATCGGGGAGATACCACAGTATTCGAGAAGCAGACAGCATAAACCGGGAAGATTTAAAACCACCGACCCTCAAGCCCTCTGGTGCTGACTCCACACGACAAATTTTGAATTCACCAAAGTGGATCTGTTCTCTTTAGACTTCAGTCGAACCAGGGCTTTACCCCGCCAAAAATACCGACAGTAAGTGGTTTGGAGGAAAAATGTCACATATTAAAAGCAAAAGATAAATATTTGAAAGAACAAAGCAAATATAATTCCTTAATTCCCACTGAGGGAAATGTGTATAAGAGAAACAGGAGTGTATCTACCAAGAAGAATATTTGATTTATTCTAAGAAAAGAAAATGTCTGTATTTCCACTACAGCACTTGCCTTTCCCATATAAGCTTCCTAAAATACCAACAGCCGTCCCTAACCTGCCCCAGTGACACGCCTGTGACTGTCATTACCTTCGGCTTTGATTTTTAAAATTACAAGGACACTACTGATTGAACCACACAATTTTTTTGTCCCAGAAACATATAGAAACATTTCACAGTGTAGAACGGAAAGAGGAAAAATATTTTTCCAGATTTCATTTTTCACCAGCACCTTGTGTTAATTGGTCCAGGATGGCCAGCGATGCAGTCAATGTCCCTGTATATTCATTAAGGACATCAGCAGGAGAGAGAAAAACACAGCTTTAAGCCTAAAAGCTATAACTGGAAATGTTCCTATTAATGAGAGAGGGCGAGGGACAGGCCCCTCAGTATGTGAAATTATTGTCATCTGATTCTTGAGCCTGATGAGATTTTGAGAAGGCGCCTGCCTTTAAGTCACGACCGGGCAGCAGTCCATGATTTGAGGGGTTAGGTATTTTCAGCATGGGCAGGTGCATCCACCGTGGAGGATGCAGGGAACGGAGCAGGAATCCTGCCCTCTCCTCACTTGGGAAGCTTTGAAGCCCATTTGGCAAAACTGAACCTCTTCATATCGACAAGCAACGTATTTTCCTCCAAAGTCTCCAAGGTAAGAGCCAAGGAGCTTGCCTGCAGAAGCACAGCCACTGGCCTCAAACAGGGGCAGGTAAGGCTTTGGCCACTGGCTGGAGGCTATTGGCTAGCAAGGCCCATTTTACCCAGGTTCATACGCTGGTAAAATAAAATGCGTGATTACTGCAAGGCTCTCCAGACAAAGAATTAGAGCATAAAATCATATTATTACTCCCCACTTGCGCACTTTTGAGGCTCGTAGGTTTGTTTGGCAGAAGCTGTCCTTTGGGTGGGGGGAGGACAGCAATTACAGCGCTAATCGCTGAACGCTGTGGTGTTAGGAGGAACGCTCAGGCCACGGGTGTTTGCTCAAGTTCTGGGTTGTATTTTTGTTTAGCAATGAGCATAAAATGAATTGGCATACACCTCAAATGGGTCAAAAATCTTACTTTTTGGTATTTTTGCCAGGCACTGGGTTTTGCTCCTAAGTTATCATTACCGAGTTCCCTAGACAGCCCCCTTAAACTGAGAGTGCGTGAAGAGCTGGTGCTACAGGAAAGACAGGATGGTCTCTTATAGCTTTAAAACCTACCAAAGTAATGACAATATTCATTTAGACTGTGCTGGCATACATCTCACCGATATCGAAAGCAAATGATTGTTTTCAACTCACTGGTTAATCTTACATTAGCTTAGGAAGATTATTCTCCTGAAATATTTTAGATCGGTAGATTACTCTTGATCCCTATGTTTCCACTGCCACATTCGGCAATGAGCTTTGCTAATGTGTCCACGTCAATGTACTCAATTGAGAGCTATTGTCAAAAAACCCGACCGGTCAACCAAGACACCAAACTCACACAGACAACTCAAAGCCCAAAACAACTGCCGGCAGTTACCAGCTTGAGCCACGAGGAGAAACAAGTGGATTTAGAAAAAAAACCCAAGGAACTATTGCGAGCAAGGCTTCAGTAACACCCAGCATCCCTTAGCCACTGCTAGGGACTACCCAGTTGCAATGACTCTGGTGTCACAACAGCTACACATTCCTGGAAAATGGAGAGGAAGACTGCTGAATTTGAAGCATTTGTGAAGAGCACATGGCTCCTGCCCGTCCCCCCAGCAGTCCCGGTGCTGGTCTATCACTCCGCAATGGGTAACCACACCGTGAGGAACAGAGCTGATATTAGAGGCATTGCCACGTCTTCCAGCCAGCACACAGACAGTTCAGCCACTGAAAATTGCACGGAGTTACTTGCTTGGGAAGTTGCCTTCGCAATTGACAAAACCCCCAGTATAAAGTGAAAATAGTTCACTGGCAAAATCCTGCCTTTTTGGGACTGTGCAGGTCAAAAGAGGACAATGAGTCTGTTTCCAAACAAGTTTTCTAAAATAGGATTTTTGCTTGTTGCTTTCCATGGATCCCATAGAGTTTCAAAGAAAAAAATTAAAGTGGGAAGCTACAAACAATACACACTTCTTCTGGCCCTTAGTTCAGTGCAAAAGGCCTTCCCTAATAAAAAGGATTAGCAAAGCTATAAAACTTTAAACGGCAGAACACTGTTCAATTCAGCTAACGGGGTCATGGAGAAGAACCCAATACCCTGCAATTTCAAGTGCCTGCAATTTATTTTAAGATCATGCTCTTGTGGGAAAAGCATCCTGGCTTTCACAAGAGGCTGGATGCTGACTGTGATACGATTTCAGCTCGATGCTGCACAGACCACAGCGATACCGTGTAGGGAGCCAAGGGTGAAGAAGAAACACTGAGGCAGAAATTGCTGAACAGGTTTCCAGTGAGGACGTTCACGCAAGGCTACATGAGGAATCCCACAGCTCCTACCGGGGATGGATGCTGGGATCATACATAAGGGATGATTCTGGCTCCTGAAATTCCAGTTTCCTAAGGCATTGGGGAACAGAAGGCAGGAGATGGGAGATCCGCCAGCAGGCTGAGTGGACACCCCCAGCTAGACCACGGACACGGTGGGTACGTCCATGCCCCCAGGTTTGCTCGGCACTGTCTTTAATTCAGTAACACCAGTGAAGCTCCAAAGAAAGGCAAAGCTGTGGTCATGCTGGTAGCTAGCAATTATAGCCTACATAATTACGAGTTGATTGGCTTGATGTTGCTCTTGGCCAGAAGCACTGAAAGTATGACGCAAGACTGAATAAGTAAATAATGAAAGATTGGCTCGTTAATGAATGCAATATTTTACGGTGAAAAAATTCCACAAAACAGAACGACACAAACCCAATATTCAAACCCATCGCTGCTCAATGGTGGATCAGAAATTAGTTGGTAACTGCATCAACCTAATGTCATTAGTAGCTTTGTTTAGTACTACCTGGTGTTATGATTACTAATCTAAATAGTATCTCACAAATTACATATAGCATTGTCAAGCCAGCCCCATAAACTACGGACAGACAAATTTTATGGTGTGACTTAAGCAAGGACTCATGCAAGGATGTGTATCTGGCCCTTTTAACCGTATTTATTAAATTGAAGCATTTAATGGGGATGAAAGAAAATATCATTTTCCCTTATTTACAGAAGACCTCTTTGGACGGCAGCTTTTGAGAACGATTCAGCCCAAGGCAGCCATCAGCACAGCAAATTTCAGCGCAAGTAGTTAAAGCTCGCCCAAGTTATAAGCCACTGAAGATGTAGTGGTATGCCAAGACTTGCCAGGTACCCCCATTATGGGTAATCTTAACCCTAAACAGCTCCCCAGGTTCACAGAATATTGCTGAACAACCCCTGCTGCAGCACCAGCCCTCCTGACAGCAATGCAAAGGCTTGCTGGATCAATCTCTTGCACACTGGGAACTTAGAAAATACCGAGTTCAACCTCCCCTGCCTTGAAGAGACCCAAGTGGCTGTGAAAAAGGTGTCCCTGGGATGTCCTGGGCTGGCAGGAGCCAGGATGCGACCCAGGGAAGCCTCCGGGTCTGCCCCTCGAGGAGCAGCATCCTCTCAAGGGAGTGGGACCTCCCCCGCGCTCACCCGGCCTTTCTCCAGCACCCAAATCCTTCCGCTGCCTGCATGGAGCCTTCTGCGCCATTCATGATGTTTTGCGCATCTACTATAGTATTTTTACTTTCTTCTACTTGCTTCCAGCCCTGGCAGGGTTTTTAATGACACACTGCCTGAAATGTTCTTTTTGGTGCTCTTTGGGTACGATGTGCGCTATCAACCGCTGAATAAAATATATAGATAGTGAAGCTGGAAACAGCATGAACTCAACTTTGCTTTCCCACAAATACAATTTTGCTTGTATGTTCTTATTTATTTTTTAAGACAGTAGCAGGTTAAATCTGCCTCAGATTGGCCCACCTGATATAAATCAACCCCCTTTTCCACACGTGATTTATTTTGCCGTCATCTTCTCAAATCTGGCTCAAAATACAAATGCAGTAAAAACAGGGTTTGCAAACTCTAGGGCCAGTATAAATCTTTTCATCCAGGCTGCTTTTAATACTGTACTGAAAACCTTTCTCTTAGCATACCAATGCTTCTCTGCAGCCCCTGCAACGTGAGCACTGCAGCACACTGTTACTACATGAAAACCTGGAAATAAAACCAGCTAAAGATGGGCTACAACAACTCCCATTATTCCACCCAAAGGAAAAGCTCTCCACTGTAACCACGTTCCTGCCACCGGGTTATTTATTTGGCTTTTTTCTCCCTGCGTGTGTCTAAGAAGTGACCCATTTCTTTTCTGTATTCACATTCCTGGTGAAATGTAAACCTCCTTTTTAACCACTTCGTCATTTGTCTTCTACACATTTTCAGTCCCCCAGTGCTTTAACTTCATCTGTCCTGATAAGACTTGGGACCAGAATACGGCTGCTGCTCTTTCCTGAGAGCAGTTTCAACTCCGTGTATCAAAGAATGTATTTAATAAACACATCAGTTTTAACTTTAACAGAATGAGGAAAGCACCAAAGTCCAAGTGTTACTTTTCAGCATCCTTAACCCAACCGCACAGCAAAAATTCGCATAACGCTATGAACTAAAAATGAGCAAGGCACGCGGAGAGATGCAAGGCAGAGTATATCATAAAACCATTTTAGTACTAATTTTCAGTTATGTGTCTTTCTTTGGCATGGTAATAAATCACAGAAAGCCACTCAGATTGCCCCAGTCTTGGCAAAATAATTGCCTTCGAATAGGTTTCCACAGTCTCGGGTCCAAAGTGTGATGAACAGTAAATTGAACTGCATTTACTGATTTGAGGAAAAAGACTGTTTCTCTGGTTCCTTTCGGAGCCACCTTTTGGATTAAACTCCAAAGATCTGGAGAAGTCGGTGGCTGTGAAAATAACTCCGCGCGGGCTCTGAAGGATGAAGTCAGCCACAGGCTTGATTACATTTTGTGAGAAGCGGAGCCATCAGTCACCGGGGTGCTCGCTACCTTCCCACCACTTTGTACCGTGCGCCGCTGGTCCCCTGAAATCCCTGCCAACGAGATGCCGTTCAACCGGGTCCAAAAGAGGAAAAAAAAACCTATCCACAGGAAAGCAGGCCCACGTAATTTCCTATAAAAAACAAATTTTAATGAAAAAGACTGGGGAGCTGAATCAAACTGTTTCCTTTATTCCCACGAGAATAAAGGGTCTACCCTGGTACCCAGGACTTGGGCACAGCAGGGTCCCTGAGAAATGCTCTGCAGCTCATCCATGCCCTCTCTGCTGGCAGCAGTGAAGCTGATAACAATGCCCATTTTCCCAAACAATGGCAGGGCCCAGGGAGCTGCCAGCGACCCCAAAAGCAAAATCTCGTTTAGATATGATCGTAGCTGGAGCCAAGTCGGTAAACAAGAGTAAAATCCCAACTACAATGGGAGATTTTTCCTTCTAAGACAGCTCTCCTCTACATATTCTGAATTTCTTGTTTGTTGTGGGTTTTTTTTCCCATGATTCCTTTTCAAGCAGCTGATAGGAGGGATTTGGGGCTGAAATGGGGCTACTGCTCCCATGTCCTTAGGGAGGCTGGGGCTACTCATGCTGTCCTCCAGAGAGAGCCCACACAGGGCGGGTGGTTGGACACCCCTCTCAGCTGGTGCAGAGGAACAGGGGGGTTCCTGACACACCGCAGACCTTGGGAGGAGACGGTTCACTTAATAGAGATGCTTTTTTCTCTCCAGTGATTCTAAAAAGTGCCTGGACAACCAGCCTAGAGAGATGGGGAGCCTACAGCTGATGTACTCCAGCGACCAGAGGACTTCATCTTGGGCACATCTGCTATGGGGACAGGGTGTTGCAGGATCAGGCATCTGAGTCTTCTAGTCATGGTAACTAGTTTCCAGTAGAGAAAGAATCAAGACTTGCATGTCTAAACGCCCCGTTTAACATTCAGAACCAAGATACGAAAGACAAAAGGCATGTGGAGTTTGTCTCAATCCAGTGCATTAATTACACAGCATGGGTAGATCATGGCAGGGCTTGCATGTCCTCCCTGGATCTGTGATCTTGTGTACGAACTTCACAAAGCCCTTTGCTTTTTGAGAAAAGGAACAAATTTCAACAGCCCTTTGTACCCAGGCAGCTTGAAGTTGCTTGAGACTGTGGTCTGCCCACCTCGGTCTCTGAGCTTGCTGAGCAACCAAAAGAGAAAAAGAAATTCAAGCCTTATTGCAAACTTCAACTAGAAGAAACTTGCTGCCTGATGACTCTCTCAGACCTCTCTCAAAAGTCCACTGACAGATGCCTGCAGAGAAGGGATATTTACATTTTGCGCGTAAAAATCTTTATCCTTGAACCACCGAAAGAAGCTAAATCTCCTATTTTATTACCAACCTCCCCAGAATCCAAACCAGATGCCTTAAGCCATGATTCTACTTCGAAGGATGTATTTCTTTGGCGATTCGTTAGGAGCAGCGTTACCCAACAGCACGCAAGCCTGCAGCACGCTGAGTCCATCCTCTCGGCGCACCATGACATGGCCAAGCCTACCTGTCACGAGGAAGCTGCACCGCCCCGCACCCGCTTCGTTGATGATGTTGCAGTTGTAGATGCCGTAGCTGTCGCGGGAGAGGCTGCTGACGGTGTACTCGGTGGAGTCCTGCACGTCGAACTGGCCGGTGCGTAGCAGCTTGCTGCCCAGGCGCCACTCGTAGGTGAGGACCCGGGTGGGATATGCCCGCAGGACCCGGCAGCTCATGGTGATGCTCCGGCCTTGGCCTTGCCGAATCTCCAGGAAGGTGGGCTCCACGGCTGGGGGGTCTGCGGGAGAGAGAAAGGGAGGGAAGGAGATTCGTGAGGGAATTAGCGTGAGGGACAGAGTTAACCAGCCACTGCTGAAAGGCCAGAGCGCCACCGCATCCACAAGAGGGGAACTCAATACCAGTAAGTATACAACCTCGACAGATACTGATCAGCTCGTAACAGAAACGTGCACGCCCAAAGCATTGCATTCTGCTCATTGATGTTTTTTTGCTGAGTACTTAAAAGACACTGTGATGCTTCGCTGATGTTATCACTGGAGATGCAGCGAGAGATCCCATGTAGCTCAGGAGGCTCAGCCCTCCTGAGCCTCACGGCGGAACCCCAGACTCTGACTCACGGGACTTTCTGGAAGAGGAAGGGGGAGAAAAACGAGATAAAAGCCTCAACTCAGTTTATACAAAGTGCAGAAGGCAGCAATGACCCTGGCAGAGAGTGGAGGCAGGGATTCTGTGTTCAGTGGGGGATCTAACTTTGTGGGACAAGAGATGGATCAAGGAAGCAGCACAGACACCCCCACGCACACCCCCACCCTGGCAGCCGTCTTCAGGCTTCAACAAATATATAATCATACATTAATCTTTTCTACCCGCTCAGGTGGTAGTTTCGATATTCCAGTAAGCACAGAACAGGCCACCTTCCCAGATCTTGAATGAAACTGCGTTTTAAAAAACTTAGATTTGCAGCTACAAAGTCTGACACACTTTTGATTCCAGCAAAATACACAATAAATAAAATATAGCCAACATGCAGCGCATGCAAAAACTTAACTTCACCCTCCCATTCGCCTTTTGATAACTTAGTCATTGCGGAAGAGTAACGGCAACCTGGACAGAATAATGCTGGCACTCGGCTCTTGTCAGCACAGCTATTTGGGTCAGGTAACGCGCAGGAAAAACGTGCACGTGTTTGCCATTGGATGCAAAACGGCGAGTGACAAGACATTCTGGCTCTTTAAAAAAAAAAAAAAACACAGCTCATTTTTTTAGCCCATGAGAAAGAAGAAATCCTGAAAGCCTCCTGTGCCGGTAAGATGCATGAAATCTTTGCATCCATATTATGTCTTACAGACATAAAACATAAAAATACAAAATCCTTGACGAGCTCTGCAAGAGAATGATCTTCCCGGAGTCCACACTGTGCTCCTTTCAGAAGGAGCTCTCTTTTACCATTATCTCTCCAAGAGCATCTTGTCCTGAGGTTCTTCATTGATTGGTATCTCCATCACAGATACCAATAACCTTCAGACTCTTGACATTTAATTCCCTACATAATGGAAGCTGTAAAGAGATTCCCTCAGCTCCTGTAAATTAGGAACCGTACTCGGCCATGTACTGCTGCTCACCATCTCTTGCTTAGACAAGAATCCAGCTAATTACTTGAAATTAAGGTAAATTTTGGAGACTATCATATTGAGACAACTTTGCTCATGACACCCAGCTATCGTATTGGTAGCTCATTACAATAATCACCATTTATCTTGTGTCATGATCCAAGTTCGGAATTACTTGGAGCGAACTACCATGATTTGGTGGCAAGGCGAGCAGAGGCAGAAGCGGTGAGCAGCATCAGAGACGGGATACGGGGCTCAGCGGTACAGGACGATGACATGGTAGATATTAACTCTGAGGACAATTGCCCCCAGCTGAGATTCCTCCAAAAATGACTGATGAAGAGATGATGTGGAAACTACCAACTCAAAACCCCATCGATCCCATCCTGACCTTTCCTCTGCGTAGATTAAATATCACACGGCTTTGTATAATTTTGAAGCCAGATCCTGAACTGATACATAGATTGCGGTGCAGCCACAGATAGCTGCAAATAAAAGACCAGAAATCCTAAATCCTCAATGCCGCAAGCCGTTTTCTTTCCATTGATAATATCCCCCGATTTTGTGTCATCAGAAAATTTCATCACAGCGTGACTATTCTTTGTGCCCAGGTGCAGAATACAAAAATACAAAAGAAGATAAAAAAGAATACAAAAAAAAAGAAAAGAAATTCCACTAGTCTCTCTCCCCAGCCTGATGTTTGCCCTTTCAACACAACCCAATAGTGTCTTCATCTGCCCTCACTGTACAATTTCTCCACCTTATTCTGCTTCACTGATAGTTTCCCAAAGCAGTAGCTTTGCAGGGAATTGCTGGCTTAAAGATGAGAGTTATTGTTGGGAAGGAAAATGTGCCACACCTCGGGTTTCTTCTAAGGGAGAGCTATTCAGCTGGTCAAGCCTGATCTGCCTCTCACCGATTCTTGTATTTTCCTCTAACCACCCTCTTGTAATTGTTCATACTTTCCAAATGCCTTCTAAATCATGAAACATCGTGGATATCAGAGAAATTACTAATCAAATTTGCAAACTTTTACTGTTGTCAGTCAGTTCTCTGCCCTGAGAAGTAAGCTCTCCAGATTTTCTTTCCATTTCAGCCGTAACAATTCCATATCCATAACCTCTTCAGCCCTATTGCCTTTACCCTCACAGCCAGCACCACGCTATTAAATCCAGGTAAAAATTTCACCAGCTTTGAGCCGGACACAGATTAACCTATAAAATAATACAACATAAGGATGGTCAAACGGCATGTGACTGGAGACCCTCCATGCTCCGCTGGTCCTGCGTGCCTGGGGGAGAGGGAGAGCACAGGGGAGGTTTGGGACAGGACCTTTCTGAAAGCTCTGTGATGCGTTAAATAGCCTTTAATGGATGATTTTGCTATCATTTTCTTCCATTACTTATAAGCCCATTTAATGTTTGACCATCCAAAACTTGTCTTCCCTTTGATGCATCATATTCAGTGAACAATAATTCTCTGTTCCCCTCTCCACAGCAGCTCCGCTTTAATGACTTTTAGCATATGTCGGTATTCAGTCCCCTCTTTCTCTTTTCCTTGGTTTATTTACTTATAAGATACTTCAGCGTTATAAATAGCTTTTAAATAAAGTTTCCCCTACCTTTAAGGTCAAAATAGTCTTTAAAATACAGAATTTCCATCTATCCATGAACAGATGATACCCAGTGACAGAAAAAGAAAATTAACTTTGGTTGCTCATTTCAGAGTTGCGCTTTTGCAGGTAATAACCTTAATGGAAAAGGAAAGAGACGATAAAAACTACAATACATGATACTAGCCCGAGCTAACGGTTTATTTTTCTGGTTTTTGTTCTTACAAGACAGTGGCTTACACAGCTAGCGAAGGTGCTGAGGCATCTTCGGAGAGTAATGATGCTCAGAAGGAAACTTACTCTGGAGCTGTTTGGAACTTATACGTGTTTAGTTCATTTGCATTAGCTCTTCCCCAAGGCTTCAGCAATTTGATTTAATTTACTTTGCTATACTTATTCCTATCTTTCATAATTCTAGTATTAGTTTTTGAAAAATACATGGAAAAGCCGCAAAGGGAGTACAGTTCATTCTCTTAAACAATTATCTTTGGGAAGCAAAGAGTCTGAAGTTAAAACAGGCTTTATATTAATGTTTAATGAATTTTTTAGCCTAAGTACATTCATGTCTTAAGGATTATAAAATGGAAAAGGCAGGCTCCCTAGCTATCAAGAGAAATGACAGCAAGGATGCTTGTTTGTTTTAAAGCAGGCAGCTGCTCTTCATGGTGTGGATCATATCTTGGGCTTTATTTTAAGATTTGTTAAGGAGAAAACATACTATTGAGTGAATTTGACTGCGTGGCCTTGAGCAGAGACTTTACCTTCTGATTTGCTTTCTCCAATTTGCATTCCAGCCTCGGCAAATTAATCTGGTTCTCTCTCCCAACTCTAGCAACAGCAGTAAATAAGAGAAACTGATGCCTCTGCTTCTGCTGCATTCCTGGACGCTTCTTATTTGATTCACCCAATAGGAATGGCATTTTAGCAACAACCTATGTCAGCTACGGAGAAGGAATAACCTTTAAATACTCTTGGGGCAGGATTCGCACCACAGAAAGCAAGGCCAGTAAATGATAAATCAGGTCAGGTAACACCATTTCGTCAAGGGGCTGAGGCTTGAGGTGGGCAGGGGACCTCACTGCCACCTGCAGACCAGCCCGTGATGGACCGGGCCATGTGGGAGGAGGGACTCGCACCCTCCCAGCCGGGGAATGATGCCACACCGGGCAGCTGCAGCCACCACGTATTTAAAATGCCAGCAAAGCCGAGACGATTTAAGCAACCCCTGTTTCCAATATCTGATTGAAACATATTGTAAATTACTTTATTGCCTGGGGGATGCGCAGTGGAAAGTCAGAGTCATTCTGGCTTAAAATGGCAGCCTTTCTTCTTTCTTTCTCCTTTTTCTAAGCTATTGAGGACATGTTTGCCTGTGAGGGAAAGCTACTTGCTAGGATTTGTATCCTGCCTGGTAATGAAGGCCTGGGCCAGGCAGTCAATTTTATTATTTTTTTTTTATTTTGTGTCTGCGCCTGTGCCTCTGATATATCATTCCCAGTCTCTGCAGATTACTCTCAGGAAAATTCTGTGGCATTTCTTCAACTTCCAGCAGAGGCAGCACTTCATCTCCCAGGCCACAGCAGCAAGTGTTTTATAGGTTACAAAGTAGGTATTACATATTATGTTGTTGGCAATGGCGTTTGTGTGCTTTTATAACAAAAAATGATTTATTAATATATATGTGTAAATATAGCAGAATGAGATGCATGGATGTCTTCTGTCTGATACGTGCTTGTAGAGCTCAACAGAGTCAATATAACATATATAATGTCTATTCAAATACTTTAATGGGTTTTACCTTCCTCCAATACCATTTGTTCTGAACCTAAAAAAATAGAGGAAGTCTGTGCACTTGCGTTTGATATACAGCTCTGCAGCCTTCCTCGGCAAAGCTGCTCAGAGCAGCTGCTCTCCTGGAGCCCCCATTGCCATCAGTCAAGTAGACTTGACAGTAAAGCTCATTTTTCCTTCTTTTTTATCTTTTTTTTTTAATCGTAACAAGGTACACCAAAAGCTCTTAAAACCCCCCCAAGTTCCCATGGGTTAGGGTGCACAGGTGTGGATGGGAGGGTCTTCCTGTATATTCATGAAGAATTTGAAGAGAGGAGACACTGGCAAAGAGCTGCTGCGTTCATGGTACCTGGGATGTCACCAGATGTCGGTGCGGCCTCCAAAGACAGGTGCTGCTCACCGCCACGGGCAGCACCGCAGACGGCAATGCTGGGGGCACCGCTGGGGATTTACATCGGAATCTGGCTAAGAGCAGCTGCAGAAGAATACCGCACTATTGAGTAAATGGGTAATAAAAACCACGCACGTAATTAATTCATCAGGTGCAAAGGAAAACCAAGTTCCTAATGAAGTCCAGTCTAATGGAGCCTAATCAAGCGGTGCATTTCAGGAAGGAGATCTTGGAGCTGCTGTGGATATTTCTCTGGAAACAGCTCGGTCTTCACTAATGGTGCAAACAGCTGGCAGTATCTAGAGCTGACTGAAAGGAAGAGACCCGGTGAAGCTCTCGTGCAGCGGGTTTAAGGCAAATGTCAGGAACTATTCCTTTAGAGAAAGTGCTGCAGCCATTTGGACAATTCGTTGCCATTTTTTCGTTCTGGAGGTGAAAGGCCTGAATGGAGTCAGAAGAGAGGCAGACCCAGCCGGGCACCATACGCCTACGAGGGGCTGGTAGGAGCGGTGCTGGGAATACAGCCTCCCGCAGGTCGCTGGATGCTGAACCATGCTGGGGAGAGATCACTCTATTCATCTGCACTGCAGGACTCATTATGATGCTGGCAAAGCCTTACACGATTTCCACCCCTCCGCAGTCGTTATTCCCACGTCTCTCCATCCTCCAGCTGTTCTTTCCGGGTGCCTCCAGCTATTCGGAGGATTATTTTCATATGCAATTGAAAACCAAAATGAAATGGCACTTTAAGCTTTCCAGGTCCCAACTTGGTTTTATTTAATGCAGTAGAAAACAAAACACCACCAAAAAATAAATCCAAATCAGCTTCCTAGCTACTGTGGAGAAGGAGCCAGACTGAAGGCAGGGGCTAGAGAGCATACCTGCTCCAACAGCGCTCCCTTCCAAGGGATTTGTATAAATACTCAACTGGGACCATTAAACCGCTCTCGACCCAGCTCTGCTATAACAAACTACCTGCTAAAACCCCTCTGATGGCAAAGGATGCTCCGAGCAACGTGGCTGGGAGCAGACGGCAACTCTGCCTGCAGCATTCACCCTGCCAGCCCTCCTCCACCATGCTTCTCAGATGATGAGAAGGACTTGGGGGTGTTGGTGGATGAGAAGCTCAACAAGAGCCGGCAACGTGTGCTGGCAGCCCAGAAACCCCCCGCAGCCTGGGCTGCATCCCCAGCAGCGTGGGCAGCAGGGTGAGGGGGGGGATTCTGCCCCTCTGCTCCGCTCTGGGGAGACCCCCCTGCAGTGCTGCCTCCAGCGCTGGGGCACCAACAGCAGAAGGACACGGAGCTGTTGGAGCGGGGCCAGAGGAGGCCCCGGAGATGCTGGGAGGGCTGGAGCCCCTCTGCTGTGAGGACAGGCTGAGAGAGCTGGGGGGGTTCAGCCTGGAGAAAAGAAGGCTCCGCGGACACCTTCCAGCCCCTTCCAGTCCCTAAAGGGGCTCCAGGAAAGCTGGGGAGGGACTCTGGAGCAGGGAGGGGAGCCATGGGGTGAGGGGGAATGGTTTTAAACTGAAAAGAGGGGAGATTTAGATGAGATCTGAGGAAGAAATTCTTGGCTGTGAGGGTGGTGAGCCCCTGGCCCAGGTTGCCCAGAGAAGCTGTGGCTGTCCCATCCCTGGAGGTGTTCAAGGCCAGGCTGGACGGGGCTTGGAGCAACCTGGTCTGGTGGGATGTGTCCCTGCCCAGGGCAGGGGGTGGAACGGGATGGTCTTTAATCTCCCTTCCAACTCAAACCATTCTATGACTCTGTGAATCCACCAACCACCCCAAAACCCCAGCACCCTTTGCCGTAAATTAAAATAGAATTTACATCTAGCTGTAAATTAAAATAGAATTGCAAAACCAACCCAGAACCGTGCAGTCATGACCCAGCCCTGTGCACAGAAGGCGACTCGTGGCATGCCATGGGGAATCCCTATTTGTGTGGAAATTTGCTTTCCAGATGCAACACCACTGACGTTTTCTGAACCTTTTGGGCCAAGGGGCAACCACCGAGCCTTGGCGCTTCTCCTTGGTGCGATCAGGCCCGAGCCATCATAGGAAAGGAACCTCCAGTGCTCCTGGCAACCTAGGACCATTACCATGGTCTAGCTAATTAGGATACACAGCACTTAAACTAACAAATGGGGGGGGGAATACCCACCATATTACAGTGTTTATCAATCATTGCTTTTACACTATACCACTGGCACTTGAAAAATACCCTAACAGTCGATTTTTGAACACCCACACCTACTACAAACTACTGTATTCCCATCAGTCCTTAGAAAACATTTCCCAGGTAGGACACGTCTTGGTGCCCAGGGCAGGCGCCCGGCTGGCACGGAGAGCCAGGGCGCTGCGGGTTCCATCAGATGCCAGCTGAGCATCTGCCCCAAGCTCAATTTCAGTTTTCTTTCCCAGAAATCCTCATGAAGTAGTTTTCAGAGATCCTTTCCTTATTGTGAGGCTATTGAAAAATATTTTTTAAATCCTTATTTGGAAACAAAAAAAGGAAAAGGGAAGATCGTTGCCTGGGGTGGAACTATTTCAGGTATATTTTCACTACAATGAAATCTGACTGATATCAAAAAATAGGTACATTTTTAAAGAAATAAATCACCACCATTTAAATTTTAAAAATAACCAAGCACACCTAGAAAACTAAATAGCTAAGCTATAAAACTAAATAGATATCCGCAAACCTGGCAGTGCCAATGCCGAGCCCCGCACGGGCTGTGGCGGCAGTTCTGTCAGGTCCATCTCTCCGGGCACCCACATCCATCGGCATTCCTCTCCCTCGGCTGCGTTCCCACTGCAGCCTCTTTGGGGCAGGACTCATTTTACGGAATAACACATCTGTCACCCACCCAGCATGACACCACCACGGCAGTCATTACAACTACCCGATAGCAGGCTAATAAATGAAATATGACAGCAATAACAAGTGCAGAAATATTTTCCTCCCAGCCTAGCAATATTCTATGTTGCCAAATTCAGTTTATAAGTGGTAATTACTCTGGAAAAAGGAGAACAAGAGAGGTGCCATGCCGTAGCACGCACGGATCTCTGCAAGCCAGGAGGAGGATGCTGAGTATTATATTGCAGCCACTCAGGTAATTGGATCTATTTATTTTAGGTTATAGCGGTAAATTTATCAGCCCTACCCATGTACCAAAGGTCAGACAAATAAAAATCTACTTTTATTCTCTACCTTTTACTTTTTTAAAAAAAGTGAAAAAAAGCTTTTTCTCCTAACAAAGCCAAACTTCTGCAGAAGATACTTACTGTCGCTCACAGAGGATGCTTTCATTGACAAGACAAGTCAAGCCTTTGAGCAAGTGCCCTTCTTCCAGCAGTTTTGGAGGCAGAGAGGACTGTTTAGCTCTCACCCCAAAAGTCCAGGGAGCACATGCACGCATTTCCTCACTGTGATCAAGGGCAGGGATGGGCACCGCTCTGCCCGAGCTGCGATGTGAGGGTGATGCAGTGAGTCTGCCCAAGGCTCCTACATGGCGCCGGTTATGGAGAATTGTATGGGGGAAATAACGTATGAAAATGGGGAAGCTCCTCAACCTAGCTCCTTCCAGAGAAACACGACGGTGTGCGTATCAACTACCTTATTTCTCCCCCTCCCCCATTAAAATTACATTTAAATCTAATGTTAAATAAAGTAAAATTAATGTTAAATAGCGGTCTTCATCAGTAGGGGTCAACAAGAACTATTTCATCAAACTGCTATTGTCTTCTTAGAAAGCCAGGATCAGCTGAAGCTCATCAGATTCTAATTAGTTTTCCGCTGATTTTGGTTAGAACCAATAGCGGTTCTCTTTGTTACTGAATGCTTGAACACTTCTGTGGAGCGGGTCTAACAACAGATTTTCACAGCAAAAAACTCACAGTTCTCTGCCCCAGGACTCTCAAGGGTATAAAGGAGAGCGGGCACGTGGGATGGTGTTCAGCAAGAGCTGGAAAGGGGCAGGAGGAGGCCCGAGCTCATGGCAGCGAAAGGTCACACGAGGCACAAATCGCCGGCAGGCACCTTTTCAGGTGTTTTTCATACTCCATTTAATATACTAAAACTGAAATAAACAGCAGCCCGGTGGGGAAGCTGCGCTGACACCGCAATGTCATGTGAAACCCGCCTGACATCCTAGAGGATGTGAGAGGGTAAAGCCAGCAAGAAAAAGGACATCTCTTAAGTTCCTCATTCTTGCCCCGACTTCCAGCCAGCGTCCGGGAGGAGGGATCTCCGGGGGGACATCTGGCAGAGCCGAGTTTCAGATATAAGCGAGCCGTGACCCCCCAAAGCACCAGGGAATCCTCCCAATAGAGCTGCCAGCCAAAAACACGCATTATCATTCCGGGGCATTATTACAGAGACATGCCGGTGGATAATTTTGGTTAGCTCCGTTCAGCGCAGGGAGAAGGCAATCTCTCCTCCCAGACACAGACAACACCTGCATGAAGAAGTCAGAAGACCTGAAACAACTTGGTTTTATTCCTGGCACACAAAGCATCACGTGTTGCCTTGTCCATAGGACTGAGAATGACTCTCACGCTTCGTCCAGGCAGGGGACAGCAGGCACCAGACTTAGATTTCAGTGGAACCTCAAGTTTTCCAGCTAATCTAAATTTCAGACTTAACAAGGTCTAAATTTTAAGTCAGATGGATTTTGAGTTAGGTAGATTTCAGTGCAATTTTTTTATTCCTAATTTGTTTTTTCATTGGCTGCAACAGCGCACGTTAGTGCGTGCTTTGCAGAAGGATTTACATCGCGCAAGCCTAATCACCACTCTCAAGGATTTGATAACTGATTTTGCGGCTCAAATTGCAGCCACTGGCTGCAGACATTTGCTGGACTTTTCCTGGCTGAGGCCTCTGTCCTGGTTTGGCTTCTTGACAGGACAATAAATTTTCTGAAAATACCGAACAAGCAGCAAGCACCACACAGCAGCTCCAAGTTTTATGAGATTAAATATTTGTGCTAAAGCACGTGAAACTTTTGCAAGTGAAAAAATATTCAAATGAGTAAACAAACAAGAAATAACTTCGGAGTAAAGCTGCAACATTAATTTTCCCACATATCTGCAAATCATTATTTGCTTTATTTGACGAGCTTGAGCGAGAATGTGATTGTTGAATAATGATGAGCTCCCTTAAAAAGCCACGAAACGGGTGTAATCCACAATCTTTCAATAGAGTCTACTCTGCTGATGATCTTTTATGGGCTGTGCTGCTATTCCTTATATTTTGGGAAATGAAAATTGTAATGTGGGAAAATATAAATCTTGAACAATACCATGGCAACACCTTTTATCTGACAGGACATTACGAAAGAAGCAGTGTTTTAACCCTAGACAGCTTGCCCTGAACAGGCAAGTCAGGGCACCCCAACGTGTCTCTCCCCTCCCCAGGACCGAGGAAGGTCTCTGGAGAAGCAGAGACCCACCGGTGGCCCCTTCCAGCCCCCACGCTTTGCAGAGAAACAGCTTCAAAAAACTCTGCACTCATTTTAAAGCATTTTTCAGCTGAACAGATGCCGCACCCAAACACCATCTGCCAACTTTGCAGGTAGGTCTGTGTTGTGTTTAGTTTTGCTAGCCGTGCACTTGGTCTCAACATGTTTTATGGAGCCATAAAAGAGACCGCAATCCCACAACAACGCTGGGATGCAAAACCAAAGCTGAATGCCCCCAATCCCCGTCGCCATCGCGCTCTGCGCGGCTGCATGCCACAGGAGCTGCCTCTGCTCCCAGCTGCTCCCCACCAGCAGCGGATGGTCATCAGTCAGGACATTTGTTTTAGAAGCGGATGAAGAAGCTGGGGAAAAAAAAAAAAATTGCACTGAAGATCCGTCCAACCCCAGGAAGCTTGTTTAAAATTGAGATACGGGGGAAAGATTTCCGTATCTGTGTCTCATTCTCCCTGGAGCGCACGTCCCGCGGTTACCAAAGGGCTGACCTACGCAGAGATCAACTCAAAGCAACATCTGAAAGGAGTCCTACCAGAACCCGCTCTCTATCGCATCTTGGTGTGGTCTCGTCACATCTCATTCCTCCAGACCAGCCCTACCCAAACCGCTGTTGATAAAATCATCCCATTCCCTGCTGCTAAAACTATATTGTTTCTCCTATTCAAACCTCTTCACAGGCCTCCTGGATATTTAATCAGTGAATACAAGCTCCTCGGTTGGGGAGAAACTCAAGGTTCAATGTGACTTTAAAGAAACTGGCAACACAACTACCTGAATAGACATGGGAACTGTTATTATTATTCCAGTACCGGACTCGCTGCTTCTCTCTATTTCCTGAGCTCTATTTGCTTATTCTCCCTGCTCCATGAGATGTGCCCTTCTAGGAGGAACCTTCTCTTCAGACCACAAAAAAAAAAAAAAAAAAAAAAAAAAAAAAAAAGCAGCCCTGCTGCCTTGCAAAGACCAGAAAGGTCTCTGCTTCTCATTATTGGTCCAGTTCATCAGGATATTTCAGAGGTATATTTTCAAAAATTCTTGCAGGAAAAGTCCTACCAAGTGCTGCAAAAGGGTGACATTTTAAAAATGTTTTTTGACTTTTGAAGATAACTGAGTATCTCTCTTCCAGATTTTTTTTTACGTAAGTTAAGATAAAAACTGAAAAACAAACAAAACTGACGTAAACTTAAAAGAAATAATGGAAATAGCAGGTAATGTTCATTAAAACATATTGGCTTAACTCTACTAATTCCTATATGCTTTTCTAAGAGATAATTACACAAACACTCAGGTAGTCTATGTAAAAATGTTAAATCTAGAATGAACAAACCCCTAATTCACACATATTATTTGTCTCCTTAAAAGTCATCTGGAAAATACAAGGTTTAAATATTTCACTGTAAAGTAGTATTATACTTCAATCAAAAATCCCTAGTAGTTAATTGCAAGGAAGAATTTTCACAACAGTTAAAGAAAACTACCACATGAAAGGTTAAAGAAAACTGTAAAACACTTCAGCACTCACAGACTCAAACAACACCTAATATTCACCTGATATTTCCTATCGGCTGTGCCAAACAACATTTTTAAAAACCTAATTCTAAATATTGAAAAAGACCTTCCTCTGCCCGGTTCCTTTGAAGCAGGGAGCTCAGCTCTCCTCCCCTAGCGATTCCGCCAGGTATCTACCCCCGCGCTCTTTCCTGAAGTGACTCATACCACTTCCCTTGAAATATTCAGCAACAAAATGAATTTTTTAGGCCACCCAGTCCCACAAGAAGCACTTCATCCTTTGCAGGATCGGGCCCTACAATACTGACCAACACGAACAGAGCAGAGGGGAGGACGCCATGCCCGAGACCCCCTCCCCAGAAACTGCCCCTCTGAAAAGCAAGCGCTAAGAAGTGGCATGAACTGGGTACGTTATGGCGCACATCGCAAATATGCACGGTGCAAAGAAGCAACGTGCCGACGGGGAGCCGTGCTGTTATGCACAGTACTGTACAGCCAATAAATCTTTGGCTGTGCCCCATGCCTGCATCCCGAGTTCAGCACAGACGCAAATCCATTTAGGACAAAGGCAGGCTTGGAACCACCATCACCAATACTCACATTGAAACAATTTTTTTTAGTGAATTATTTTTCTGGTCACCATCTGGTCCTTCAATAAAAGGAAGCTCTGTCAATATATATGATTATCTTTATTTTGGTCAGAGAAGCACAAGCATATTTCGATTATTAAAGGTCTTCCTGCTCTACACTTTCATATTTTTAGTTAAGGTTCTTTGGAAATATTAGAAGCTTCAGTAGGATTCTCAGGCTACAGAAAATAAGGAGGGATCATAGAACGGTTTGGGTTGGAAGGAACCTTAAAGGTCATCCCGTTCCACCCCCTGCCCTGGGCAGGGACACCTCCCACCAGACCAGGTTGCTCCAAGCCCCGTCCAGCCTGGCCTTGAACACCTCCAGGGATGGGACAGCCACAGCTTCTCTGGGCAACCTGGGCCAGGGGCTCACCACTCTCACAGGCAAGAGTTTCTTCCTCAAGTCTCATCTCAGTCTCCCCTCTTTCAGTGTAAAACCATTCCTTCTCACCCCGTGGCTCCCCTCCCTGATGCAAAGTCCCTCCCCAGCTTTCCTGGAGCTCCTTTAGGGATTTGAAGGGGCTCTGAGGTCTCCCTGGAGCCTTCTCTTCTCCAGGATGAACACCCCCAACTCCCCAACAAAGATGTTCGACAGCACCATCCCCTGAGGAACACCACTCATCACTGGTCACCACTTGGACATCGGGCCATTGACTGTGACTCTTTGAGTGCAATCATCCAGCCAGTTCCTTATCCACCAAGTGGTCTATCCACCAAATCCACGTCTCTCCAATTTAGAAACAAGGATGTCATGTTGGACAGTGTCAAATGTCTTGCACAAGTACAGGTAGATGATGTCAGTTGCTCTTCGCTTATCCACCAATGCTGTAACCCCCTTGTAGAAGACCACCAAATCTGTCAGGCACGATTTGCCCTTAGTGAAGCCATGTTGGCTGTCACCAATCACCTCCTTATTTTCCATGTGCCTCAGCATAGTTTCCAGGAGGATCTGCTCTATGATCTTGCTGGGCACAGAGGCGATTCCTGCATAGAATTATAGAATCTTCATGGTTGGAAAGGACCTTTGAGATCATCGAGTCCAACCATACACACACCAAAAAAACCCCAAACCCCTACAATCTCTGCCACTGGAGCATGCCCTGAAGTGCCAAATCTACACGTTTCTTAAATACCTCTAGGGATGGTGACTCAACCACCTCCGTGGGCAGGCTGTTCCAGTGCCTGACCACTCTTTCAGTAAAGTCATTCTTCCTAATATCTAATCTAAACCTCCCCTGCCGCAGCTTCAGACCATTTCCTCCGGTCCTGTCATTATTCGCCTGGGAGAAGAGGCCAACACCCACCTCTCTCCAACCTCCTTTCAGGTAGTTGTAGAGGGCAATGAGGTCTGCCCTCAGCCTCCTCTTCCCCAAGCTAAACATGCCCAGCTCCCTCAGCCTCTCCTCATATGACCTGGTCTCCAGACCCCTCGCCAGCCTGGCAGCTCTCCTCTGGACACGCTCCAGCACTTCAATGTCCCTCTTGTACAGAGAGGCCCAGAACTGAACACAGCACTTGAGGTGAGGCCTCACCAGTGCCGAGTACAGGGGCACGATCACTCCCCTGCTCCTGCTGGCCACACTATTCCTGATACGAGCCAGAATGCTGCTGGCCTTCTTGGCCACCTGGGCACACTGCTGCCTGATGTTAAGCTGGCCGTCCACCAGCACGCCCAGGTCCTTTTCTGCCGGGCAGCTTTCCAGCTACTCTTCCCCAAGCCTGTAGCGTTGCTTGGGGTTGTTGTGACCAAAATGCAGGACCTGGCACTTGGCCTCATTTAACCTCATACAGTTGGCCTTGGCCCATCGATCCAGCCTGTCTAGGTCCCTCTGTAGAGCCTTCCTACCCTCAAGCAGATCAACACTCCCACCTAGTTTGGTGTCATCTGCAAACTTACTGAGGGTGCACTCAATCCCCTCATCCAGATCATTGATAAAGATATTAAACAAAACTGGCCCCAAAACTGAGCCCTGAGGGACACCACTGGTGACTGGCCGCCAAGAGGATTTCACCCCATTAGTCACAACTCTCTGGGCACGGCCATCCAGCCAGTTTTTTAACCCAGCGAAGAGTACACTTGTCTATGCCATGATTTGCCAGCTTCTCCAGGAGAAGGCTGTGGGGGACGGTGTCAAAGGCCTTAACAAAGTCCAGACAGACAACGTCCACAGCCGCATCCAGAAGGCGGGTCACATGGTCATAGAAAGATATCAGGTTGGTTAAGCAGGACCTCCCTTTCCTAAACCCATGCTGACTGGCCCTGATCCCTTGGCTGCCCTGCACTTGCAGTGAGAGCTAACTCAAGATGATCCTCTCTATGATCTTTCCTGGTACCGAGGTCAGGCTGACAGGCCTGTAGTTCCCCGGATCCTCCTTCCGACCCTTCTTGTAGATGGGTGTCACATTAACCACCCTCCAGTCATCTGGTACCTCCCCTGTTGACCAAGACACTTGATAAATGATGGAGAGAGGCTTGGTGAGTTCTCCCGCCAGCTCCCCGAGTACTCTTGGGTGAATCCCATGTGGCCCCATAGACTTATGTGCGTCTAGGTGCAGAAGCAGATCATTGACTACTTCCTCCTGAATTATGGGTGGGTTGTTCTGCTCTCCATCCTTAACTTCCAGCTCAGGAGTCTGAACACTCTGGGGATAGCTGGTCTGACTATTGAAGACGGAGGCAAAGAAAGCATTGAGTACCTCAGCCTTGTCCTCGGTTGCAACTTTCCCCCCCGCATCCAGTAAGGGATGGAGATTCTCCCTGGCTCTTTTTTTGTTCATGTATTTATAAAAACTTTTTTTGTTGTCCTTATGTTAGTGGCTAAGCTGAGTTCCAGCTGGGCTTTTGCCTTCCTAATTTTCTCTCTGTATAACCTAATGAGATCTCTGTACTTCTCCTGAGTTGCCTGTCCCTTTTTCCAAAGGTGGTAAACCCTCCTTTTATTCCTAAGTCCCATCAGAAGTTCCTCATTCATCCAGACTGGCCATTTTTCCCGCCCTTTAGACTTGAGACACTTGGGGACAGCCTGCTCCTGGGCCTTTAAGATTTCCTTCTTGAAGAGCATCCAGCCTTCCTGGACCCCTTTGCCCTTCAGGACTATCTCCCAAGGGACTCTCTCAACCAGTGTCCTGAACAAGCCAAAGTCCGCCCTCCGGATGTCCAAGGTGGAGGTTTTGCTAACCCCCTCCTTACATCAGTACAAATTGAAAACTTCACCGTTTCATGATCACTAAACCCAAGACAACCTTCAACCACCACATCTCTCACTAGTCCTTCTCTGTTTGTGAACAGTAGGTCTAGCAAGGCACTTCCCCTGGTAGGCTCACCTACCAGTTGTGTCAGGAAGTTATCTTCCATGCACTCGAGGAACCTCCTAGCCTGCCTGCTCTCTGCTGTGTTGTATTTCCAGCAGATACCCGGCAGGTTGAAGTCCCCAACCAGAACAAGGGCTGGCGATTGCGAGACTTCAACCAGCCGCTTATAGAATACTTCATCTGTCTCCTCATCCTGATTGGGTGGTCTATAGCATACTCCCAGCACAAGATCTCCCTTATTTGCCTTCCCCTTCATCCTTACCCATAAACACTCGACTTTATCATCACTGGACTCTAACTTTATACAATCAAAACTTTCCCTCATGTACAGAGCCACACCCCTGCCTCTCCTTCCTTGCCTGTCCCTTCTGAAGGGCCTATAGCCATTCATCGCAGCATTCCAGTCCTGACAGTCATCCCACCACGTTTCCGTGATGGCAACTACATCATAGCTGTCCTGCTGCACAATGGCTTCCAGCTCATCCCGTTTGTTGCCCATGCTATATGCATTCGTGTAGATGCACTTGAGCTGGGCTACTGGTTTCACCCCCATCCTTGGCCCTTTATCCCTGGGCTCATTACTAGTGGGCCTGGTTTTATCCCCTTCCCCCTTCAATTCTAGTTTAAAGCCCTGTCCGTGAGCCTTGCTAACTCTTGGCCTAGTACCCTTTTCCCTTTTCGGGATAGGGTTTTCCCATTCTTAGCAAGCAGGCCTGGTGTCCTGCAGATCAAACTATGATCACTGAACCCAAAGCCCTGCTCGTGGCACCAGTTTTGGAGCCAGGTGTTGATCTGTCCAATTTTCTCGTTTACCCATGCATCAGTCCCCAAAACTGGAAGGGCAGAGAACACAATTTGTGCTCCTGAACCCTTGACAAGCCATCCCAAGGCCGTGAAATCTTTCTTCGTTGCCCTCAAGACTTCTACTCTCCAGCTTCTCACTATCCCTGTAAGATCAAAGGAGGGTAATAATCTGAGGGCTGTATCAGACCAGGAAGCTTCCTGGTTATATCCCTAACACGGGCCCCAGGGAGGCAGCAGACCTCCCTGTGGGAAGGGTCCAGCCTGCATATGGGACCCTCAGTTCCCCTCAGAATGGCCCCCCCTACGACTATTGCCCTCCTCCTGCTTGTCACAGAAGCAGTCTTAATGCGTGGAGCTGGCTGCTTTGACGACTCCCTGGATGGGACTTTATCAGCATCCTTAGTTCCCTCATCATCTATCTCCAGAGGCCCTTATCTGTTCTGTACGGGCACCTGGGGGGGCATGGGGGGTCTGGAGGGGGCTATCCTGCTGCCCCGAGCAGGTACCTGCTTCCGTTCCCCCCCATCCTCTCCCAGTTCCCCTCCTTCTGCCTGGTGACAAGAGGGCAGGGGGTCCTCTACCTCTCGTGGAGCCTCCACCTGCTGCTTTTTCCCTAAGGATGGCAGAGTGTGGCTCCACCGATCAGTCTCCCTTTCACACTCCCGAACGGTCCTCAGTCTTTCCACTTCTTCCTTAAGCTCAGCCACCAGACTTACCTGCACTGGAGCTGGTCTCCTCGGCGAGTGACCGTTGGCATGTTTACATCTTGTTTCTTGGCTAAATCCCCAAAATATAAAGTTGCCTGTGAGAGGTACCTGAGTCATTCTGCACTCAGATACTGGAAGGATGGTTGCTGCTCACTGAAGTTAAGATGACGGCCAAAGCCTTCAAATTTTAGTGCAACTCACTAGCCACAGAATGACTTGATGGTGCATAGTGGAATAGTCTTTAAAACCAGATTTGCCAAGAGAACTGTTATGCAGATGGTGATGAAGTTTTTTTCAGCCTTAACAATCCATGAATATAAAATCTTCCCGTTGGAACTATCATCACATTTCAGAACTATTATTCTCACAGGAGCTACACTTAAGCATTGTTATTGCTCAGCTAAAGCCAGTAGCGCTACAGTGCTTTGCACCAGCCCAGGAAAAGCTCCTTGAATTTAATGTTGTTTTGCATTTACTAAAAATACTCCACAGCATTAATGGGAGATCCTAACATATGTCAAAAAGTCCCTTTTGTGCTTGGCTTTTGGATAAAAGTAAATGAAAGAAGATTTGAATGGCCAAATAAGACAAGTAAATAGCATCAGTTCTAGATTTGTGTGACTTTAAACAAAAGTTAAGTTCTGCCATTGTCCTTCAAGCACTGGCACACAAATAAAAGTTCAGGACTAAAGCAGCAAATCATTCACAACAGCATGTACTTTATAATGAAATCTTACAGAGCAATTTGCTAGTAATTTATGTCATGTAGCAGCCAGAATCAACCACTTATGTTTAATTTCCAACAAATTAGAATTGTCCAGGGTAGTAATTCTACCTGCGAAGTGATTCCTTTTAATGTAGCACATGTATGTGGGCATAAATACACGGTCATCGGAATCCGATTCCTACAGAAAGCCCCATGGCAGCAACAGCGTTTTATTTGTGCTTTGGCTAATAGATCCTCTTCAGTGAATGAAGATATGCAAATTTTTATCATTGTGAAGATACATTACAAGAATTAAAATGCAATGCCTGCATGAAAATTAAATGGGGTATAAAAATAGCTCCGACGGGTTCTTTCTAATGACTTCTATGACAGATGTAGGCATGATTAATGACGATGCAATAATGCCTTGGCTGAACTTAATCACTAACACATCAGTTAATATTGACAAAGAGGAAATGAATGATACGGAGGCATCTACACCCCGAATCACTAGAACAGAGTGCATATTAACTACTTTGGGAGGCTTAGCGTAGGCAGAGGGCGACACGTCAGTCATGGCGTTAGATCCAACCCGCCTGCATGACTGCCCAACGGGAGTCCTGCTGAACTCGCATCACCAACTGTGGTCCTGGCGACTTCTTAGTCTTCCTGGTGACTCCAAGAACTGATCCTTAATTTGTTGGATTTTTTTGCTGTTACGTAGCTGAGATATTTAGAGGCATGAAATATACGGGGAACCTTGAGTCTACAAACTAAACTATCTGGATATGTTGTGAAATCCAAGGGGTCCAACAATAGAAGGGACAATTGCAAGTAACTGCTGTGGCCCCACGCCTCCAGAATTTAACTCCAGTATTTTCACATCAGACCTGTAACTGGACTTTGGGATGGAAGATACAGGCTTTTGCAGAAGACATTCCAGCTCAATTTAAAGATTTCTGACAATGAACATGACTCCCCAACCATATTTCAGTTGCTCAAGTGATGCAAAAAATAAATTTCATTTCTGGATCTTCCTCTACTTTTGGAAATTGTAGACTCAAAAAGTTACGTATAGGGTACAATCTATCCACATATTTTATTTTCTTGAATAAATTAAAAAGAATTAGCTTTTCATGTCTCCCATGGCAAGGCAGTTTTTCCGTCTCTCGGACAGAAAACTCCGATCCCTTGCTGGATGTATGCCATAACGCTGCATACCCTAACATTGCACCACAGAGCTGATGGACACACATGGCCTGAGGAGGGATGTCACTGAAGAAGCAGTACACAGCGTGACTTCAATTAACTTCCACGGATATTAGTACCACAGCCTCAATGGTTTAATCAGCGATCAGGAAGGCTGCACGAGCCTTGCATTGGTAGAGGACATAGGGACACGAGGATTAAATGAATATTACATAAAAAAGTAGACGACGCAGTCATACCTAGAGCTAGGGTAACTGGCAAGCTGGGCTTGTTCAACCAAATTGCAAGTTTTTGTACAAAAGCAGCATTGCAAAGTTCTACACCGGCACCTATGTCCTAATGGAGAGCAACGTGGCATGGTGCAAGGAGCCCAGGCTTTGTACTGCTGCCAACCCTGGATCTGTCCTGGGGTGGCAGAGGCATTAGGAAAGACCTTTTCATCAGGAGGGCAGGGGGACAGACACCCACAGAGGTCGTGCAGTCCCCATCCTTGGAGGTTTTGAAACTTGGATGGAAAAGTCATGGCTGATCTAACGCACCGGTGGTGATAGAGCTGCTCCAGCGTCTCTGCAAAGTGCCGGCCATGTCTACAGAATGGAGATTCCAAAAAGCAATGGAGACATCGCTGTGCATAAGCAGCTCACCACCAGCTCCTGGCGCAGCAGCAAGCAGCTGGGGAAGCGGACAGGGGGAGAAGGGTGGGGAGCACACCTCTGTGGGCAACGCCAGCAACACCAGCTTGCAAACACTCCAACTGGCTATGTGTTTAAAATGTTGTTAGGGGAGAGTCTAAGAAAGAGCCAGGAAACTGATCTGACAAGAATGGCTTACCAGAAGCAGAAAAACAAAGAGTTTGATCTGATAAATAAAGAAGGAATAAAGAAGTGACTGGATGGCACTCTATAAACACATCCACGCTGTGAAAATGCCGTGTCCTACAAGGATATTCAAATACACAGGAAGGGAAGGCAGAACAGGAAAGAACAGGTGAGAGATGTGTACGGGCAAATCCAAGGTAGACATAAGACACCGATTGTAACGGCGAGACTATTAAAAACCACAAAGGAAGCAATGGATTCCCTGTGTCTTGTTATCACGAGGCTGAGCTATTGACACAAGTCATTGATACAAGCAGTCAGTGACATCTAGGGCAGCAGCATACGGGAACCCTGACGAACCCATTTAACTGTGCATTTTAACCACTCTGCCTCATTCCTGCAGCCGCTCCCGGAGCTCCTTGCAGTCTTCCAGCTCGAGGCAGGGAGCTGCAGCCCGGCAGAGCAGCCAGCAGCAGCCTCGGCCGTTCCGTAACTACAGACATCCCACGAGCCACGTCCAACACAAGCTCGGCCATCCCGGGGTGACCGTCATCCCCCAAAGAGGGTGGGAGCACAGACCCCCATTGCAACGCAGCCATGGCCACGCATCGCCCGGACTGTCCGGGCTCCCCGGAAAGGGATGGAGAAGGATGCTACCGCCTTAGGTACAAAATGCAACAGGGATAAATCAGGAAAAAAAACAGGCCAAGGAGAGATGGCAGAGTAAAGACACACCGAGCAAGGAGCAGAGTACATCTGGAAACACCTGGAGGAGATTTCTGTACAATGTTTTGCAATAAAAAGCATTTTTTACCTGGACAGGGGAGGCAAATAGATGTTCTAGGGAGAGCAGAAAATATAGAAATGTGAACATAAAACAAGTGTATGGACTTGAAACAACACAGAAGTTTTTTTTTTACTGCTGCTCTGGATGGTGTTTGCAGCAACCTTTATTTGGCCTGAAACAGATATCAGTTTCTTCACCTTCGTACTTTATTTCCCTTGTGGAGAAGGTCACTTTATAAGCAAATGGGGTTTTCAATGGTTGATCTGTAGCAAAGAATTACCAATAAGAAAGCAAATTAATTTATTTCTGTGCCAAGGCTGACTCTGTCCTTGGGAGACTTCGGGCCATTTCATGTGCGAAAGTCATGGCATTAAGGTACATTATGCTTGCACCTTTGGGCCAGGGTAGGCTTTTATCTCCTTTAGAGGCTGGGACATATAACAACATCAGAGACTGCAGCCGCACTGAAGCCGACTGAACTGGCCCTATTTCTTAAGCAGCCAAGGTCAACGCTTTTAAATTCGGAGGGTCAGGGATTTAAACCCCAGAGATGGCTCAGCCTGGGACTCTGGACAGCCATGGAAAATGAGGGGGAACAGGCACCACGCTGGAGGGCAAACTGTCTCACAGGTTACAAAGACAACTTTTGGCAAGTTTAAAAGAAAATATAAGAAAAAAAGGAGGGGAGAAATTAGCGCCAGAAGAGAAGAGCTCAGAGACACACCAGCAGAACAGGGGCAAAATGGGAATTTATTAGAGCAAGCCTATTCTCAGCCCAGCCAGCCGCTTCTCCCCCGGACCATCTCTGCCCAGCCCACTCGAGCCTTCCCCACAGTGATGCCTGGATAACTGCTGCCCAGCCTACTCCAACAGCACCACTTGAATTTTCTAGACTGAAAAATAAACAGGTCTGAGAAGGCAGAGGGCAGCGCTGGGTCTGTGACAGGGATTTGCAGGGCATGAACTGGAGATCAGGGTCTTACAGCATGTCCCGGAGTGACCTCAATAGAAAGCAGGTCCTGCCAAGGGCGGAGGCTGTGGGAAACAGCAGCACACGGGGTCACGATGGAGATCCCGGATGGGAGCAACCAGGGGCACCTCCTGCAGTGAGTGCAAGCGCGGCAACAGCAGAAGGTTCTAATTGCAGCCTCATGCATCGGTGCAAAAACCTATCTAAACGGCAGGGTCCCTCTTTAATCCACCAATGACCTACCAACAGCCCAGAATATTGACCCGCTGGGAAAAGAGTAAGCATCAGGGACAAGACAGGCTGAAGTAGTTCCATGGCCAGAAAGGGGAATGGATGCTGTTCTCCCCCTACACACCGCATCTCGCCTCCCTGCCAAAGCTTTCCTCTAAGGGCTCTACGAAATGAATATCATTTATTGTTTGCTTATTTATGATCATAAATGAATCGAATATCAGATTGGTAGAGGCCTTACCAGCTTTTATAATTAAACCCATTCTCTTCCCCCCTTTCACTTGATCTGGAAGATACAGAAGAGTTCCATGTGGCTCGGTGCGCGTGAAGGGGCCTGCCAGGGAGCAGAGACACCGAGCCGAAGGAGAAATGCCCTCCTTTCAGGCAGCGTGGAAGAACAAACTTCTTTTAAATCAGCTTTTAGGTTTGTTCAGTTCTTATAGCAAGCGTTGCAAACGATACTAACCTATGAGTTTCTTTCAAAGCACGTGGATAAATGCTCCGGTAAACTAGATTACTGCTGCAGAATGGGCTGCCATCAATAACTGCATGAAATAGGCAACGGTGATTGCGCGAGAGGGAGGAGGCCAGCCGCCAGCGCTCGACTCACTGGCTGGTATCAGGCAGCAGGGCAGAAAGGAAGCTGCCTCAAAGATATTAAGTTCATACAATTTTAATGAGAGAAAAAAAAAAAAGCTGCTAGAGAAAGAATCAAGATCCTATTAATGTCCTCACTGACGGGAAGGCTGAAGCGCGAGCTTGGCTTTATTAGCCACGGGAGGACACAGATGGTGTAGCGGTGGACTCAACACCATACCGTAAGCGCAGCTACAGCTGGAAAACATCTTTATTAAATAAAATACAAGCTGGAGATGCACCCAAAGGAAGCTGAGCTGCTTGTTTCCCTCCTCAGGAACTGTCTTATACTTTTAATTTGACTATACATCACTCCATCCCCGGCTTGTACTTCTTCTGCTACCCTCCACAAAGCCAGAGTGAACCCTGTTCCTGTCCTACCCCTGTTCCTCTCCCCCAAGGTTAGACTTGGATACATGGAATAGTTCAATTATCTCCATACTCCGCAAATGGGCAAGCTAATTAATTTTTACCACTGTGGCGTTTACTGAAAGGGAGGAAATCATCACCTCGAGATTTCGCTGCTGTTTAACTCCTCAAAGTAATTTCTTAATGTAATTGCATTTTCTTAAGGACAAAGCAAACTTTGCGATGCCACTTAGCCGGCTTTCGGAGAGGCTGCGTTCAAGGCTGCTGTAACTCTGAGATAGCACCTAATTAATGGGCCCGCCCAGAAGAAAACAGCTCCCTGCCCAGTAAAAATGCTGTGTTTTGAGGTTGGCGTTTGCTCTGTGTCAGAATGAAAAATGATAGGAAAACGCTGGCCTGTTAACACTTTAAAGATTATAACACTCGTGGGAAACAAACAAATAAAAACAACCTTGACCCCCAAACCTATGAGGATGTTTCAGTCTCTGTATGGCAACATCCAGCCATCTATTTCTGAAAATTTGGCTTTGGAAGATTTCAGCCACTTGTTTCCACCTCCAGCGATTCAGGTTTGAACAGCCCTCTTCGGTTTTGAAAGGAGCCTGCCAAAACAACCATTTTGGCCCTGGCACTGCCTTGCAATGGACACCTCAGAGGTTCACCAACCTGCTGGATCTAGACATTGAATTAGAAGCAGTTGTTTTAGCTTGGATAAATACTTATTCATCACTCCATTCAGAAAAGGTGCCCAACTAATGAGGATTTCTGTGAGATCAAACCCTCTCTCTAAACAAAGTAAAGCATAGACTTAAAAATACCAGTCTTTGCCATTGCATGCAAATGTCCTAACCATCGCCGTGTGGTTTGGAGTGAGTCTTTCTGGAGCAGTATTGAAAAAAAAAAAAAGCCAAACCAAGACAAAACCAAGCAAAGCCAACCCAGAAATCAGTTTCTAAAGCTTCTGTGACACTTTAATCCACCGCCAGTCTTTGGTTTGACAAGACAGCTTGCTGAAAACATCATACTAAATCATCTAATGAGCTGGGGGCTATGACAGCTCCACTTGTGATTTTGAACATACCATAATTCAATTGAAAACCAAACCAAAACACGCGCTGCAGAAAATGTATCTGCTGCCCTGTCTAATGAAATGTGAGGCTCCCTAAAAATAAACCAAAGCAAATGCAATCATGCTGCATACACTGGCTAGACCTAAGAACCGCAGTAGCCATTAACGATCATTACTACCAAGAGGAAAATAAGCCAGTCCTGACTGGCATATACAACAGGTCTGCCCAAAAAACAACCAGTTGCTGGATTTGGGTCATTTTTGCTGACCTGCATAGATGTTTTGGAAAGCACAGGCATTAGAGAAAGCAGGGATACAACAAAACCTCCCAGAACTGCTTCCTTCCACTACTCCCCTGAAGGATTCAACAGGGAGCTAACTATTTCAAAGGGAGAAACGTTGGCAGAGCCCCAGCGATGGAGGCAGCAAATGACACTGGAGGCAGCGATGGGATGAAACGTCTCCCGCAGAGGAAAGCCGACCATCCCAGACAGGGGACAGCAAACAGCCGCCAGCGCCGGTGCGTGAAGCCGTCCCAACTCTCCGAACGGGCTCGATGTGACCACCTCCAGCCCCTCGCACGCAAACCCGGGCACACCAGGCCTGAGAGAACAAGGTGCAAGAAATAGAGAAACCCAGATGAATGAATCCTGTAGGCTAAGATTTCTGTACGCCACTGCCTCCCGAGTCCCCAGGTCAATGACTGAGATTGAAAAATGGACTTCAAACATTTCTGCACATTTATTTTTAAAAACTTCTGCCTTAGTCCGCTCCTTGAAGGAGGCTGAGTTGTTAGCAGCAATCAGTCCCACAACAGCTCAGCTTTCCCTCCTCTGAGAAAGGGAGTCCCTTGTCTCCTTTGCCCATGGCTCCTGCATCCTTCCACCTTATTTCTCCTCACGTGCAAACACTGGGAAGGATTTGCCACTGGGAATTTTTTGTTGCTGCTGTCGTTTTGGTGACGGTGGGATGAGCGTTCAGTTGTTCCTCATGATGAAAAACAGCCTTGCACAAAATTAAGGCCTACACGGAGTTTGCTGGATGCTGCCCCTTTCCGACGTCCCCTTCTCTGAGTTGCCTCCAGCCTGGCCAGCAAACGAGCAACAGCAACATGGGGAGAAAGGAGATTCCACCTTCCCCTCTGTCTCTCGGGGACACTGAGCTATGAAGAGCCAGGAAAAAAATCAGATGCCACGTAGCAACAACAAGGCCATTTGAACCCAAATATTCCAATGGCACAGCCAGGGAGGTACGAGTCACCCTACGCCGCGTCTCCCCAAAACAGCCTCATCCCGCACCACGGTGCTTCACACCCTCCGTGGGGACCCTAAAAGGGGTATGGTTACTGTGATGCTACCAAAGGGAGAGCAGTATCACCCGAAACCCAAGGTGGGAGCCAGCAGAGGGCTGAGCCCAGAGCCAGCCCCAAAAACTCAGCTGGGGCAGCAACGCCAGGGGCCACAAGGAAAGAAAAAGTTACAAGCGTAGAAAAAGAAATAAGCACACAGTGTCCCATGCCTTAAATGTGGCCGAGGCCAAACGACTCTGCGCTTTAATGGCCAGCATTAAAACAGAGACTTGCTCTGAAATGAAACCACCGTGCATAGATCTGCTGTAACACAACAGCACCAGAACCTGTTTTTCAGAGTTCATTTGTATTTTCCTAGAGCTTATCCCTGTGAACAATTTAATCCCCATTGGGAAGACTGCTGATAAGTCACTGCCTTTCAAACGAAACAGGCTCTGCTTCTGAAACTTGGGCCAGGACTTGTATTCAGATTCAATTTTAAAAAATAAATAAATGCACAAATAAATAAATAAATAAATGCATAAATAAAGAACATAGCCTCTGTTTCCGAGGCTGGATTTTGTGCAGCCAAATTTGTCTTCTGTGTCCAGCAATTTTATGCAGAAGGGAATAGAGTCCAACATTTAATTGTTTTCCTCCTCCCACAGGATTCCATAAAATTTTATGTTATTTCTTCTTTTTTTTCCCCCCAATGTTTTACACATAATCGCCTTTTTGTTTTCAGTAAATCTATATATTGCTATTCTCTTTCTTCCAGCTGTTTCCTCTACTGTTCTAGTTCATCTACCCTCTCAACCAATTTTATCAAGCTCTGTTTTATCTCCAAAATTGAATTTTCAAGGTTATTGAAGAAATATGTTTTTCTCTATTTTCATTTCCTCTCTGAACTCCGCTAGGGCTTGTGTTGGATGTATTTTGGAGCTCGGCATAGTTAGTGGTATTACTGGGTTTATTCTACCTCATTGCTATGAAAAATATACTGGCACAATCTTCCTGAATGCCCTGTGTTTTCTTTGCTTTTCCCACTATTCTACTCCACAAATCTTGCCTCTTTTTTCCACTGGAGATGCATCAGCCAAATGACAAGTCCGTTACACAGATACCAACTATCTTCCATGCTTTGTAACAAGGAAGGGAAAACATCTCATTTCAATCTGTACCATTCCACCCAGCTGATATGCATGATCTCATTTTGAAAGATTAGCTACTGCAGAATTTCAGTGAGTTTGAAAGTGTAGCAGATATTAATTAACTGAATCCTTAATGTGCCTTAGGATACTTTTCTCAAAACCTCCGGGCAAGCGTAACCTTTCTTGATCATAACATGTGAATGGACTTTTATCAAACATCTTTATCTTACTTAAATGATACGAACAAACCTTACTAATAAACGGAGACCTATTAGGTTAGCCCACAGTGTTTGATTCTCCACCACTGGAACTAGAAGTACAACAGGTTCCCAGGAAGGGACCAGCATTTTACATGCACTTTGAAGCTTGCAGACCTGTTGCACACCTGCAGAAGCAGGGAGCAACGACTTCTTTGATATGTCTGATCATTTCTCTAGAAAGCCCCTCATTTCTTGCAGCTTTTCCAACTGTAACATCTTATTTACAAGTGTTTCACAAGCTTCTCCTCTAAAATCAGTGCTGCACACAGGAACACGAGAACGTAAGACTGGAAGAACAGCCTGTGTGACAGAGCCACTGCCCAGCACTCATAGCCACCGAGGCTATAAGCCGTCTGATAAATCCCACTGCTGTCGCCATTAAAAAGCTGCATGTATTTATGACCAATTTGTATCTATGTATTCTTGCACCAACCTTGGCTTTTAGAGCTTTAAACAGTTATTTTCGCTCTCTGTCAGCCCCATGGTGTACATTCCGAGTGCAATTGCATCTCCTAGTCTTTCCTTGGGAAGATGAAGCATGGGAATTTAACACTGTCTCCTCCAACACCAAATCCTCTTTTGTGCACTTTCCATTTTGAGTCCAGCCATCACGAACACGCACTCAAATGCACAAAGAAGGTCTCGATGCTGCCCTACAGAGAGGCTCAGAGGGATACTTGTCTTTACCTGGGGCATACACCTGCTGGTGCATCCCAGGATCAGGTTCTCATGCCAGCAATACCTCAGCGATCCCTAGACCAACTACTGCAGCCAAGTAAATCCTTCTCTACATCTACTCCAGACACTAACGAACAACCCACATAAGCAATACATTTGCCTTGGTCCCCAAGAACAGCAGCTTTCCTTTTAACCTTTGCATTTCTGAAATCACCCAGGTCCTCTCTACATGATAACAGTATTTTCCTCTACATGGGCAATAACTCCCAGGCAGATTTCTCTTAAAGCAGAAGGATGTAGGTTCAGCATTTGTCTGCTGCTGGGTTTTGGCTAATTTTACTTTTGAGAATCAGAAGTAAAAGCCTGGACAAAGTGCAAGAACAGCGCAGATAAATTGCTTCTGGCTATTCCAGGACAGCTTCGATGAGTAACTGGAACTGCCCTGGGACATGGGGACCTTACTACATGGCATCGGCAACTTCCATCAAAACACGCCCATCCTGTGTGCCACGGCCATCACCGAGACATTAAACATAACTGGCCCCAGGACCGCTTTTTGAGGAACTCCTCCCTTCAGAATAACGTTTCTCTTTCAAAAACTATCGGGCGCTACTCCTCTCTGAGCCAGACCTTATAGTAACTTGTTAGACGCACCTGAACTCGCTGTTTCTACCAAGATATATCTAAAATAAAGTTTTGCAGAGTTAATACAAATGGATATTTCACATCTTCCTGGCCTCAAAATTCATTTAATTTATCAATATAAACCAATGAACTCTTCTTATACCATCGGTCTTTGTCAAACCAATGTTACAGTTTGCAGTACTTTAACTTCTTCACTTAAGTTATATTTTCCTTTGAAAGTTTTGCAGATGTCCCACCGTCTATTTTAATATAATGCACATGCTTGAGCTTTTTAGTTCTCCATTGCTAGGAATATGTCATTAAAAATTGCAGACCAGACTTGGAAAGGTCAGTCAAGCCACAATTTTTTTCCCTCCCAATAATGCCAATGACATCAGACTTGGAACAATCCTAATGCAGCTGTAACTAACGGGGAAATACTATCTTTGGACACCTGAAGTACACAATACTTCCACAGATGAATCAGGAGCTGGGTGGAGATATGGTTATATGCAGAAAGTGGACGCTGGCGCCAAAAGATCACTCACCCCCTCACAGCAAACGCAGCAAAGAGCAGCGAGTGTGCTCTCCTCCCCACAAAACACACTTCTTCCAGCAAGAGTAAGCTGTAACCTCAAGTCCGTAACCTCCCCCTCTCCGCGCATGCTCAGCATGCCAACTACACTCATCCCGGACCACCTCGCATGGCACGGCAGCCAGGGGAGAGCACATAGGTGTGGCCTCAGGTACGTCAAGTGATACAGATGATATTACCGTACACATACGTGCGATAACACATACCAGCACACAGAGCTATCTGAGGTAGCAGGGAACTGAGACCATTTTTTAGCTAGAAGCAATCAGCAAGTATGCAATGTTGAATTTTCTGTCTGATGGGCCCTGATTATATATCAGACGTGGATAATTTTTTTCTGAGAAACCCTTCTTGATTTGAAAAGAAAATCAAGGCGTCCCTCAAGAGTAGCCAAAAACTGCTAATTTCCTTCATTCGCAAAAGAAAAAAAAAATGCAACTATCAAAATTTCTTTTCAAGGAGGCTTTATGAAGGACTGCTCCTAGACGAAGCAGTATCCCAAGGGGCACAAAGTTTTGAGATGGGTCATGGCAATCACGCTGCACAATACATCTAAGAGGAGTAAGATGCTAATTACCAATTTTCAGAAGCAAAGCTGTACGAGCTCTTGTGAAGGAGTGTGATTAGAGGATTAGTGAGATATGGCTGGTTATGTACACATTTGTTCTGAGCGAGTGTCCAACATGGCACAAATGGCACAACCCAGGGAAGATAGTTCTCATTTATTTCAGTAGTTCATTTAACATCACCGTTCCTATTCTAGTTTGCCTTTTCACAGCCAGCGTGTCTACATACATCCTACACACTGCAGCACATTAATGTTTTGATCCGGGATCAAACTCTCATGGGTTAGATCGAGTGCCTCAAAGACCTGCTAAGATGAAAACTACAATTAAAGGGTCGCAGGCTCATAGCTCCATATGGTTCAGTGATTACTGGGTGTATGCAGGAGAATCACTGCAAAGGAGAGGGTCAACAAGGCCTGCGGAGAAGGAGTACAGCCAAGAGAAGATCAGGCTGCTTTTGTTACTGGTTCTACGTCTTCATTTTTTTGACCAACAAATCCAGTCTGGTCAAATGTAGGTCCAACAGGACCAGGCTGCCACACCCAAGATCATGAACTCAAAATTTAGCAAGTCAGATAATACTTTAAAGAGAATCACAGATTTGATTACACCTGGCCTAATTAACGCCTAAGTCAGAAGTCCATCAAGGATTCAAATTAATTTCTTCAAGGCAAACGGTTGAGTTGTGGGACTAAATTCCCTTCTGGCTTATATGAACAAATCCCCAAAATCACTGGAGCTATCTCCATGTTCACCACTTGAAAATATGGCTTTTATATCTTAAAGATATACACCACTGCCGCAGAAAATGGCTTAAAATAAACTCATTCTAGGTTGATGACATTAAATTAAATAGGATTTTTTTTTTCCAGCCAGGATTTATTTCATTTTAGTTTTTTGAGACTTAAATCTTCTGGTCCAAAGAAAATGTAAGTACAATTGTGGATGCACTGAATAATGGCATCGCCAACAAAATTCAGGGAAAAAAATCGAATTGGATACATTCAAAATATAGGAGGCCTCTGTGGATGTCTGAGCTTATTATAAAGTCCTTTTGTCTTCTTTCTCCTCTAATCTATTACAGACAGCAGAGAGTTTGCTCTCTTAATGAAGCTGAAAACAATAACTATACAATAAACAAAACTCACACCAGTGTGGCCTCTTTCATGTTGAGCTTTGATACTCAAAATACAGCAAGAGTATACAAGATATTTGTGAATAAGATCAGCGTCTTTCTTCAAAAAGGCTTGTAACGTGAGTAATTAGGAAAAGCAATCAGTTGGCTACCTGTTGTGTGGACTTAAGCTCCAACACGTCACTTTGGTTGAGAATTTCCAGCTCAAGCAGTCAGATATTAAGGACTAAAATGGTGAAAAGCACAATTAACTGGGCACACGCACAGGCTGAACTTCACACTCGGGCAATACAACCCTGCAAAGAGTCTAACGGAACAGGAGAGAGAGAAGCAAGGAAGGAGATGGTGGGAACTTCCATGATTAGCACCTCCAGGAAGTGAAAAGGCAAGTCCTGATTACTTTGTTGTTTAACAGTCAGTGCCTGAGAAGTCACAAATTTGGGGCCTGCCAGGCTCCACGAAAGACTGGAATGAATTTTCATCTCTACGTGATCAAAGAGAAAAGGCTAGGACTGCCTCGAATCAGGCTGATGCAGAGGTGATGAGCAGGACAGAGAGGACTTGCAAGTGAATTGACCTTGACCTTGCAGTCAACTATATTTTTTGAGAAGAAAAACAGCATCAGAGAGTAACTCAGAAGCTCCGACCTCTATCTGGAGAGCAAAAAGCCAACCTAGGTCCGCACAAAGGATATGAACATTATAGCACATGTAGCACATGTGAACTCGACTTGGTGTTACTCTAATTTTCCTGGTGGCACTATGCAATACCAACAATTTCTTCGCAGTTAATTAGAAAGATGATATATTTTCATTCAGTTTTAAAGCCACGCGACACAAACAATATGGGGTACAGAAGAGCCAAGCTCTTTCATTCCTTTGGTGCAGCAGGATTTGCTAAAAAAGCTGACCCTCCTTCCTCAGGTGTCAAAAATAATTCACACCTGTAGGAAGAACTGAGCTTAGAAGAATGCATAGATTCACATATATTCCATATATTCACACTGGAAGGGCCTCAACAAGCATCAGCCTAAAATAACCACTGAAACCTGCAGAGAAAACTTGTGGGGAACCAGGGAAGTACAAGAAAGCTATCCAGCAACAAACCCAATGCCTTCCTTGAAAACAGGGGGGTGGGAGGAGGAGCCGGAGAGCTACAGCCCAGACACCTTAATTGCAGTTCCCAGAAACATTCTGCAACAAACAATCCAATAATTTGTGAGCGCTTGGAAGATAACACTGAGATGAGTAACTGTCACTAGGGATTTGTCAACAGCAAATCATGTCAAAATAATCTAATTTCCTTCTTTGAGAGTGTAAGAGAGACAGGGTTGAGCAGAAATCACTGATGTCCTGCATCTTGGCTTGAGCCAGGCGTCTGATGCTGTTTGCCTTGACATTGTCATAAGACAGCCACAAAAGCGTGACCTGGGATGGTGGGGAAACTTGAGCAGAGTGTGGTGTAAAACTCATCAGCCAGCCACGCTGACACAGCTCTTGACAGAGGTTCCTGGCCATATCCAAAGCCCTGGGGTCTGGCTCTATCCAAGCCAGCTACTTGGACAAAGAAAAAGAGCTGGACAAAGACAGCACAGAGAACCATCAGGTGGGAAGGGGATCTTCAAAATAATGCCTTGGCTTTGCAACGGATCACAGCTGAACGACAATCAGCAGCGTCAAGCTGCTGTGCACCAGCCTGCGATGGAGGAACAGGTCCACGCTGCAACGCTACACCTCTCCTCTGCCCAGCAGCCACGGGCAGAATGGGGCATAGCTGTGCCCACGCTTGGAGATGCACTTCAAGACTACTAGGGCTAACCTCAGAGGTATGGATGAAAACAGCAATAGCGATGGCATCTGGACAACTCAGCATATCAGTCAAATTTGCAGGAAACGGCTCCGTGTCGTTTAGAGAAACCTGAAGGTTGACAGGACAAAAGCCTAACTAGGTAACGCGCAGCCAAAAGAGGATAAACTGCTCTCCATCCCCACCGCGGGCTGGATGAAGAATAAGGGGCTCAAATAAACAGAGGTCTGAATGAGAAAGAGCTGCAGGGCAGGGACGGACAGAGGGCGTGCAGAGCCTGAAGAACATGAATATTTTTGACTGACGCCTTTCAGAAGCCAGGCAGGGCTGTTTTAGGGCACCTTCCACCAGTTCACCACAGCCATGACACTGGCAATTTCAGAAAGCCCACTTTGAGAAGAATATCTTTTTTGCTAATACAGCTTTACAATTTCAACTGCCTCCAACAGAGCAAGATGTTTGGTTTTCTGGGGTCAGAGTTACAGAGCTTAGCTTGAAAATGATAATAAAACCCAACAGTCTCTCTTTTCATATCACCAAAGACTTAAATGGGGTAGATACGTAGAGATGCACATTTTCCCTCTGTAGCTCTCAAAGTACAGCATTGTGTGTTGACGGTACCGAAGACAATACAGGGAAAACACATCTAATGAGATCATTCAATAAATAAGAGGCCGCTTCACTGATGAAAGTGCTTCACGTGGTTTTACATTTTAAGCCTAAACACGTCGTAATTACCCTTGCAAAACAAGCTACAGAAGAAACTGCATTTGTTGGCCTTTCCAGAGCAAACCGGGACCTCCAAGAGACAAAATAATCATCGCTCGTTGCAGAGGTCAATCCCCTGCGGTTTCATTCTAACGAAGGGCAGGCATTGCTTGCGCCCCTGCCCCTCCGTGCGCAAGCCAGTCCTGCCACAAACAGCAAAATGAGGACAGAGACAGTCTATTACTTGATACAAACAGAGTAAAAAGGAGAAACAATGCCAATAATAATATACGAATGATAAAGCTACTACACCTTGAGGGAAACAGTCGATTAAAACAGGAATAAAAATGGCTTTATTGATACGAATATGTATTAATGGGCATAGTAACTACAAAGGAGCCTGGAAAAGTGAGAAATATGTATCAATTACAAATGGTCTGAATATATTTTCAAGGGTCTGGACAACCTATAAATAACAATTCCTCCAAAAAAAAAGAAGTTGGATATGCCTTTTCTTTGTTTACTCTCCAGAATTTTTATTTACCAACCCAATAATAAGTGAAAGGTGTGAAATTTCCCTTTTATTATGTGGAAAGCTTCTGAATATAAGAAGGAGACCATGAGAAATCCTGTTACTAGGAAATTTCTATCACAAAATTTCCTCAAGAAAGCAACCTGTGGAGCTTACTAACACTGCCACCAGCCTGCAAAGACCCTCCGTGGCAGATAATGGTGGTCCCCACAGCAAGAAATTGAGGTCAGAGCAATGCATGGCATTGCGGCTTGATGACAAGAGGCATGACTTAAATCTCTCTGCACCAAGCAGTGATGCTCCCCAGACAGCTGGTGGAGGCACCAAGGCAACATGCAGGGAGCAGAAGGGTAAAATCCATACCCTACCAAGCCGTTGACACGGAAGATGCACAACCTACGTGTCCCGTGCTCTTTGAAACCCTTCTTCTATTGATGTCACTGACAAAACTCCTATTGCCTTCAGTCATTTAACTCATAATGTGTTTTCTTTGCTGGGAGGAGAAGAGTGCAAGAGGATCTCCCCCAACATGGCCCACACAGCCTGATGGGGGCCACCCAAAGAAGGAGGCTCTCCAAAAAAGCATCCCCGTCCCAGCTTTCACAGCACCTCAGTGCCTGCTGTAATGAGTCCAGCGTCCTCTGGACTAGCTCCTTTAGAAAAACCTGATTATGTACCAGCACAATCCAGGTCTAATTTCATTCCTGCTGCTGAGTGGAAGGAATGTGCCTGCTGACACCATCTTTTTCTCCACAGGTAAAACGTTTCGCAAAACTTCACGGCAGTGGACAACACGTCTGAATAGAAAAATAAAAACAAAAGACGCCATCAGGGAGTGCAGAGAAAGTGTCAACCTTTCTTTAAACATGTAGATAGCTTTAAGAGACTCCATTTTATGAGACACTTATAGTCACAAAGCAAAACATTTGAAAGTTAGGCAGGAAGACAGTGATTTATAGAGCAAAATAAATAATCGTGTAAACAAATACTTGACGTAACACAGAAGCATTCATGGACAAAATTAGTTGCGTGTCAATCCAAACAACCTAAAACTTTTAATGCTTCACTTCACAATCATGGTTTTAGTCGAAACGCATATTTCTTTCATTATGGGAATAAATGTCCTAAGTAATACAGGACAAAACCCCAGGAAATATATTTACCTACCATCTTCTTCAGTTAAAATGGCCAATGGCAAAAAATCTCACTGAATGGCCAACCTCGTTATTCCGATTCACCTTTCCACGAGTTTGTTCGTTGTTGACTTTGTTACAAATTTGCTTTGGCGAAAGCACACGTTTGTGCCTGAACCTTCTGTTACACTTTTTACAGCCAAAATAAGAACACTGCTGGAGAGCATCCTAAATTAGTAAGAAAGAATTAGAGGGGGCAAGGGGAGGTAAACAACTTAAAATGCCAAAGACAGGATAAAGGTGTTTGCTGACATTTGTGGTATTTTTCTTCCCTCCTAACTCATATTTTTGGATTTTTTCGTAACCGAAATATTTGTTCTCATTCTGCTGGGATTATTTTTAGGGATTTCACTGAATGCCACAAGCCCTAGTAAAGAGTCTCATGGATTTCCCTCTAAAGTTTTTGGTTGTAACTCACTGTGTACATCTGCCCTTTTATTCCTATCTCTTAACTAGTTATTCATTTTGAAGCTGGTCACTCTTTTATCATATCACAACATGGTTTCTTTAAAATAGGACATGGCTAATATACAATACAAAGCCAGAAGGCTTCTTTGCTCTTGAAAATACCATATGCAGGAAATAAAGCTCCATGGACAGTCCATCATCCATGTAGGAATTCCCATTTGCTCTCAAAAGGCCATGAAAGTCTTTCCAAGAAACAACCTTTTTTTTTTGGTTCCTTGCAGGAGATGCCGCGTATCTGGCAGCGTGCTAGCTGACATGCTACCGAACGTGGGTGCTACCAGCTTCTCCTCCCCTTGTGTTACTTTTGACAGGGTCCTTCTGCAAGAAGAGCACTGTCAGGAGGAACTAATCGCCCTTTTGCAAGTCAAGGGACTAACACTTGCCTTGCCGAGGCAGGAGCAGAGCATTGCCTGGTTGGGCAGGACCCAACCATGCCTGGTCCCCCCAATGCCTCCCCTCCCCTCACTGCTACAGGATTATGAATAAAGCTCCAACGTCAGTGTATCCTCCTAGAAATCACGAAACCAGCACCCTACAAACGAGAGCGGCAAGAGCTGTGGCAGCTCTGCAGCACTTTACCACTGCCATGAAGTGGGAGGGAGCATCACTCTCACCCTGGAAGCTCCTCACCCCCAAAAAGCCCTGAGTGTGACTCAGACAGCAGAGGGATGTCCCTGGGTGTCCCAGACCTTCAGGGATACCAAACCTTCATAAAGGCCTATTTAACAGTAGCTTCTCTGGTCCTGTTTCCCATGAATTTCCACAGCCTTTCCACCCTCCTGCATTAGTCATAAAACTATTAGAAAAGGCACCATCCAATGACTATTTACCCAATCCTAAAACCCATGTCGGGAAGAAGCAGGATGAAAACATCACCGAAAGATGCTGGTCTCACTCAGTGTACAAGAACTTCCCAACTTTCAGAAAGTTGCATTTATACTGGAGGCTTCCTGCCCATCTTGGTGGCATTTAGGATCAGTGCACCCACGTGCTCTGGGGGGGACAATCTTGTCCTTGCATCAGCGGGAAACAAACCCGAACTCCACCACATTTCAACCTACCGTTTATGTGCACTGAAGGTTGTTAACGGAGCAGAGATGCTGTTTGCTTCATGTTCATGCTCCCACTCCGAGTTTCAAGGGGATAGCCCAGCTTCATGGAGCGGACCTGAACCAGCTGGAAGCACCGATACGCCGGAGTCAGCAAAAAGCTACCATGGCTAAGAGAGAGCAAGTTTTTGTGAACAAACCCAAAAGAAATACTGATGGATTAAAAAGTGCCATTCTCCCGAGTTTATCAATTTGACTACTCAGATGCTGGATGCCACCTCCAGGAGAAGTAGAGCATTCAAAGCCACCTTATTCTGATTCTTCATATTTTAAATGTAGATATGCAACATTTGCATCTGCTCCCATTCCTCCTCTCATTCTCACTTCTTAAAAAAAAAATTAAAAGCTTTTTGTTGAGAAGACTGTCTTTGGTCTTGCCCTCAGACACTGCTGTGAACTACTCTGTGGTGTAAGACTATCTTCTACATGACCAATTGTCAAAAAGAAACCGCTATGAATAATTCAGTTTTTTCCAATAACATCCATGTTTATGCTTCAGGTTCTGGGGTACTCGCCGCTGTGCTGTCTTTTGGAATTTCTAACAAGAAAAAGATACATCTCAGGAGGTTCTCTCAGCAACTATAGCTTTAATATTAAATAAGAAAAAATTCAAATGATCTCATCCTCATTTAGAATTTTCCATGTTGCCAGTATTTGCATATTCATTACCTCTCCAGGTCACTAGACACACACTGCCTTTGACCTTGCTAAATGTCAAAAAGCTCCTAGCATTTTGCTTTGCTGATTCAAGCCATCAATTATTTCCATACATTTTTCTTCCCTTGCTTCATTCAGATAAATTACTTACAAAGCCATAATTGCTTATGCACTATGCTGAAATTGTTCTCAATTGTCTTTCACTGAAGATTTTACAGAAGAGATTTTGACCCGTGCTTTACATAAAAGTACTAAGAGAGTTTTCTGGAAGATTTCTAGTCGGAGAACTAAGGAGCTGGGAATTCTACCCATAGGTTAAACACAAGGTCAGTGGCAACACAGTCTGGACTACCTAAATACATATTCGCCACAGGGCAGGCAGCAGGTGCCTGCGCCATATGAGGGCAACCCTGGGAAAAACCTGCAACCCAGGGATGTGGAGCTCCTCCAACACGACACACAAGGATGGAGAAAGCAACTTCAGTGAGCAAACCAAACGGGAGCGACATGTATTTTGATGTTATAAAGTGGTTAAGGTCCTTTATTAATTCCCACACTCCGAAAAGACATGAAAAGTGGCCCAGAAATATAAAAGTAACAAGGCCCAGATCTAGCTCTCTTTCAGCCTGCTCTCTTCTCCCACCACAAAGTGCCTAAATCAAAGCCAAATCCTATCTACAGAGAAGGAAGTTGTTCAGAAAGTAAACCAAACAGTCTGGGAATGTATTGGATTATTCTACCACTTGTCCTGAATACTAATCAGCTTCTTCCACTCAAATCTTTAATCATAAGGAAAAAAAAAAAAGTATAACCATGATGTAAATAATATGAATGTAAAATGTAAATACTGATTTCCTTTATCATTTCAACCTGCTTAAAAATGGATTTCAGTGCTTATCTAAAAATAAGGACATATTCCCCATTCAATTACTCTTCTCACCGACGGAGATTCCTTTGACTACCCCCTTTTTAATACATTTTCATCAGCAAAATTTTACAAGCAGATTTGAAAATCTAGAAGGTTTCAGTCTCTGGGAGTTTCACTCCCACACCTCATCCCCCCACACAAAACAATACCACTAACTCGCCTGGCTCTGACCAGCAACACGACTCAGAGTGCAAAAATCTCCCGAAGCAATAAGTTGGCGTCACGTCCCTGGGAAATACAAGGTGCTTTTCTCAGGAGCTGCAACTCCCTGTGACCATCTCTCCAAAGTAGAGCAGTGATCCCGGTCCCCGTCCCCCTCCCTGCCCATCCCCACTCCCTGCAGGGCTTCGTCCACCCAGCTTCAAATAAACCCCACCCATGGACTCAGAGCCTGCAATTCTCCCAACAAATCACTGCAGGGATTAGCTACTCTACCTGTTAAAAAGTTTCTCATAATTACTTTCCTAAATCTCCATGAGTTCTAAGCTCATTAATTCTAGTTCTGTTTTGGATGGAGAACACGTCATTCCTTTCTTTTGCAACAACCTTTTATTTCATTATTAATATAATATATAATATTTACATATAAATATTTCATCAGGCACATATTTAGACAGTCACAGAATAGATATGGCAATTTTTCTGAGCTGCCAAATTGCTAAAGCATAAAAGATTATTTTTTCCCCATCCTCAGCTGCAAATAACATCTGTACCATCAAAGCAAAGTGGGCCCAATTCTGAACTCTCTCCTGCCCACGTAAAACCCAAACAACTAATTTATGCCCCACTGATACACTCCAGATTTGCAATGATGCACCTGAGATCATAATTCAGCCTCATATTTCTGACTAATTAGGCCTGTTCCATTTCAAATATAATCCCTGAAGAATGTTCCCCTTCAGCGTGATTTCATTAGTTGTTTACAATTTATTACCGAGTAGGAACGACATACATAAACTGGGACTCAAACTGAAAGGAAAATTCAGAGTATCACAATGTGGCCGACTGTTCTGCCAACCAGGTTACCATGAAATATCTCTGATGTTTTAAGAGGCTTTACAAGTACTTGGAGACCAATGCATTTGGAAAACAGTTTATATTATAAACAATATTTTATGTAGCACCAAAGTAAAACTAGAGCATATAAAACGCAAGCCCAACATGCAGTGATGTCCAGTGTGAAAAATGATTCTGTCCTTCCTGCTATCATCACTTGATAAGGTACACGATGTAAACATTTGATTATATTGTACCTGATGGCATTTTTATTTCCTGAGCATTCCCTTCCAGCCGTAAAAGTGGTGCATTTAAATTATTACTGGATCGCATCCTGTCTGCCAACAGCAGGCATTTATTTATTTATTTATTTTAACTTTTATTTATCAAAATTTTCACACAAGAAAATGGCTGGCGCTGCGAGCAGGGGCAGGACTCTGAGCATGGTCCCTACACATACTTCCCACTTTCTGCTTGCGTTTCTTAGTGCCCTTCTCCTCAAACTGAATTGGGACAAGCCACCTTTAGGGGCACGTGGCTTCTTCAGAGAGCAGGGTCTGCTGATGACTTATCTACGATGACACATCTCCCTCAGCTCTGTCCCTAGCATCATAGATTCGCCTAGGTTGGACAGGACCTTTCAGATCATCGAGTCCAACCATCAACCCAACTCTGACAAAAGCCATCACTAACCCACGTTTAGCACCACATCTACCCGTCTTTTAAATACCTCCAGGGATGGTGCCTCAACCACCTCCCTGGGCAGCCTGTTCCAATGCTTGACAACCCTTTCAGTGTAAAAATTTTTCCTAATATCCATCCTAAACCTCCCCTGGCACCACTTGAGGCCATCTCCTCTTGTCCTAGCGCCTGTTCCTTGGGAGAACAGACCGACCCCACCTCTCTACACCCTCATGACTACCTTCATCCTTTTATTCTGTGGGGGAAGGCAAAGAAGAGTGAGAAATGAACACGAGCACTTCACAGGGTGGTCTTTTACTCTCATTCTTCCCCCAGAGGTCTTCAGTCTCCCACGGGAGGTGGACACTACAGTAACAACAGTGACCATATCCCACCCAAGGTGTTGAGCTCTTCTTGCTGCTGGTGCTGTACTTCCATGATCCTAACTAATCTCTCAGAGAAAAGCTAGCAGGGCTCACAAAAATCTACCAAACAATATAGATCAAAGTCAGTAAAGCCCATAGCTTGTGATGAGCGCCAACACACCTACGAGAAAACAGTGAAGGATAATAATAGCAATAAGCAAAGGTTTATTGATCAAATCAGATATTGCATGTCTTTCATTACTGCAGCATCCTCAGAATCTCGTCTCTAAAACCTCTAGGGTAGGAACTGTTATCTCTGTTTTACAGATAGGGAACTGCAACAAAGAAAAACCGTCGCAGACACTTTTGTTAGGACAGGCTCTGCTGCTTTCCGTGGATGCTTCGCTCTCCATAGCCACGCAGGGAGCACAGGTACCGAACATTCAGGTGGTTAAAACTTTCAGCTAAATTCCTTTCCAAAGCCTACTAATTAGACCTCAAACCAAGTATCTCTGCTGTATTTTACTGCTGAGAGATCGCTTCAGGACGTGACAAGGACTGTGTGACTCAAAGTGCACTGAAAAGCACAGCGACCACGTCTGGTCCAACAGACCTGGGCTAAGAGAGATGAGTCGTCCTTTACTTTTGGTTTCCCATGGTGTCTTTTTATTTTCCCGTGAGAATTTTTAGAATTTGATGGTAAACATGAAAAATCAAAAGTCTTAAACCACGACTTGAGGCCATGCTGTGACAAAGCACAGAAACCAGCCATTTTCCTAGAGAACTCCCAGTCTGGGATCCTGACATCACGGGGCACGGGACTAAAGGGATGGCAGGGAAAAAGAGAGGAGAGGAAAGGAAATACTCTGTTAAAACTGGTCAGATGAACTGAGAGTGAATCAAATCTAAAAAAACCCCCGCATTTCTCTTTGAATTTATCCTTATTTTTTCTTTAGTTTGAACCGAGGGATACGACCTAGAGGAACAGCTCCACTGAAAGATTTGCCCTGTGGAACAAAAAAGAGTAATAAACCACTTTGGTGAGAAAGAAAGTCCTCCTCCCACAAGCAGAAACTCTTCTTACACCCCAGAGAATGGGAATGTACCCAGCTACCAACGTCCATGAACATATCTGCTCACACACCCACACACCATATACAATGAGTATATGAAATCAATGAGTTATTATAGAAATAAAAAGAGTTCCATTAAATATCTTTCCCTGTTTATAACTGACAGAAGCATCTAAAATAAATATTACAAAATTACTGAAAAGAACTGATTTTGATGACAATTGAATAAATGCTATGCTAGTTACGGAAATGATGCCAAAGTCGATATGAAGACACATACTTTTCTCCCACAAGAAATATAATCAAAGAGTTACATAATTTCTGCTTTGTCCATTCGTCTCCAAGTTGTCACTTGCTAGGATCTGAATAAAAGGAGCAGAAATCTAGAACAGATTAAAGAAACATCTCCTGTATATACCTGTTATCCTCCTGGTTATTATAACCATTTTCAAGTTGTGTCTCTCATCTCTTCCAGAATACGTGAACTGCTGCATCTAACGCAGCACTACAGAAAATACAGAAAAACAGAGCTTTTTTTTTTTCCCCACCAGTAAAGCATTATAAAATAATAGCAATCCGAGCAATGCATCCACCAGCCTTTGGAAGTCAGCAGGACTCATCCCACTGGGTCCACCAGGGACTGGATGAGGGCCTGGAGTGGTGGAGCTGGTGGGAAGTCCTCATCCACACTCTGGGAAACGTTCCCCACAACCCAGACTCAACCATCCCTTCCTCTAACGTGAACCGCATGATTACCTCCCTGCTGAAGAAAATAACAGCATCTGCTTAAAAGCTTTGAAACGGACAGCAGGATAAATGATGCAGAGCTCACTGGATAAATACAAGAGTTTCTATGACTGTGAAAGACTTGAAGTAAAGTCGTCCAGGGCAAAACGTGGGACACACCACAGCTGTTACACAGATCCTTGTCAAGACTGCCCCTACCTTCTGACCCTTCAATGTCTTTCATCTTCTGCCTTTTCATAACATAAACCTTCTGTAAATGACCTTTTCTGTGCAGATAAAATTAAACATCTATAACGGTGATGACTTAATGATAAGAGATCTGAAAGAGAAGCTGCGTCATGAGTAGTCCTCATCGCGATAACCACGAATGCCATCATCAGAATAACCACGATCCCAGCCATAACGACATCAGTGAAATTCCTGTGTCGGCAGGGGCTCCCCAGTGCTACCACAGCTCTGAATTAAGGCAGCTCGTGCAGGCCGGTCCCAGACCGTTCGTACAGGAGCCGGTCTTCCCTACAGCAACCCATGTTGCTTTAAAACTGCCATCAGTAGGAGACTAATCCCCCTGTGACCCTTTTATAGGGCAAGACAGACCTCTCTCCAGGGGATAACCTAAGATCCAAACCACTTTCAATCTCTGAAGACGGAGCCAAAGACACCTCTGCTCTCAATTTAGACACATCAGCCCTGGTGGGATGAAGCCGGTCCTAGCGCAGATGAACCCACAACCAGGAGAAGGCCAAGCAAGAAGGTTCCAGCTCTCCTGCAGCCTTGACTCTCAGGTGGCCCTTGGTGTCATTAGTCCACATGACTGCCGGCTGGGACAGAAGCACGCTTCGATAAAAAGCTGTGCCAGCGCACCAGTAAATAGCTCTGATGAAAGCGCTGCAGATACCACAACATGTAATCAAGTGCATAAATAATTTGTTATACAACAGACCTTGGAAAAAACAAATCAGTTGATTATCAATAATAACTAAGTATATTGCAGCATCTTATCCCTGGAGGCCCCAAAAGAGGTCAGTTGTGCTGAGCACAGAACGCTGTTAAAAGCAAATCTGCCATAATATTTGGGTATCTGAAACCAGAATAAACGAGGGCTGCACAAGCCACTTCACAAAAAAGTGAAAATAAGTACCAACAATACAACAGACACATGAAAGTCATTTAGTGAACATCTTTATCAGATACACAGCAACAAAGAATGGCTCATTATTTCCCATCAACATATCAAACTGGACTTTTCATTTTCCAATAATAAGTGCTGAGCATTTCCAAAATAATTGATGTCTGTTATGTTTTCCTTCCCATTCCCGATGCTGATGGTTCGCATTCAGAGTCAGAGCAGACCATGCAGATCTGCATGCAGACCAGCTAAGATGGACCAGCTCTTGCTCTCCCTTTTTTTTTTTGTCTCCTTGTTTTAGACAGTATCAACAAATGAGATCAGTATCAGATCTGCATTTATAGGAATGTGTCCTCCTATCTCGTGTGCTTGTTCCTGTGTCAAGGAATGTAAAGCTAGGCATTGGGGAAATAATGATTGCCTCACACTTTTTTTTTTTTTTTGTAAACATAAATGGGACTCCTCTGTCATTTTTAGTTCTCTCTTCACAGTAAAATCATGGATTCAGGGAACTACAGAGCCAAACAACACAGCATCAAAAACGTAACCACCGTAAGACTCTTGCTGCTGTGTATTTAGGGGAGAAATAAATCAGCTTCTTTTCCTCAGCAAAACCACATGGGAAGAAAATAAGGGTTTACTTACACTGTACGATGAGCTGTACCAAAGCTTCTCTGGGTTTCACATTAAACCCGTTGTATTGGCTGGTCTGGCACCTGTAGGTTCCAGTCATCTCCCTGGACACGTTCACGATCCTCAGGATCCCATCGTAGCTCTCCGTCTGCATGGCCCCGTCCGGCATCGCGACCTCCTTGTCTGCTCGCGACCAGAGAATGATGGGCTTGGGCTTCCCTGTCACCTGGCACTGCAGCTCGATCGTGTCCCCTTCCCGGGTCACCAAGGGTGACTTTTCTTGAGGAACAGTCAAATTGGGTGGGACTTCAAAGAAGAAAAAAAAAAATGGTTCAACAATTAGCATTACATGAGGTGGCTTTCTGGCTTGTACAGCCATAATTATATACAAAGACTTAAATTACACACAGACAGCACTGCATAGAGATTACGGACACTGGAAGCCTGTGCAATGCTACTATATTTATGAGACATGGTGCTCAGCAGCATAAAGTGGTTCATATAAGATTGAACAGCCCCAGCTATGACACTTACTGGCCTGCCTGTGCATCTCTGACACGCCAATACGCTGTACCAGTGTACAGCAGCGCATTCGGACCACCGGTCGCAGCGAGCACTTTATCACTGCAAATTATGGCTTTCCTTTTTATGAGTATTTGGCACTAAAACCCCTTTTTTATAACAGACCAGCAGCTGATTTTATCCAGCTCGTAATGGCTGCGCAATGAGGAAGAACTGTGCCAATTCGGAAATCAGCTTGGAATTCAAGACTTGAAACCAAAATACAGTTGGCGCCTTTCTATCACAGGAGGTTTATTATAAAGGTATTTTTTCATAGAGATTTGCATTAACAGTTCTGGAAGGTATATGTGAACAACCGTTCCCAGCAGGAGTCAGACATCCCCTTGGAGCAGGAATACCTGGCAGCGCCTCGCGGTGAGCTGGCGATGCCCAAGGACCCGTCCTTCCTCCCCTCCGCAGTCTTGCAAGAGCGAGACTTTCTAATCACCCCCAGTGTCCCTCCGAATTATCAGCCAGGGCTCTGAATCACCAGTCCTCGGCAACAAGGAGAAGAGCCCGCTCGCCACAGAAGAGACGCTGCTGCTCAAGGTGCTTGATCAGAACAGAAATGCTGTGGCATCCCTGGTGTGACCATCACCTGGTGGTGACCTTCCACTGGTGGATCCCATCAGCCGCAGCCTCTCTACCTCCATCGTTCAGGTGACAGCGTTTGATAATTATGAAGCACTTCAAGCTCTGCTGGCCTGACGGGAACGGTTTTGCCATGCCCAATTATCATTTCCATCTCGTCGGAAACTGCTTGTGAGCTCCAGATCACCCATGGTGCCCTCAGTGCCGCGGACCCTTGCTTAGGGGGCAGGCACGGGCTGTCATGTGGCGGGTGAAGACATGGAAAAGCCGATTTAAACACTGCCCGCTCTCTCTTTCCTTTCATGCCTTCTGAAAACTCGTCTGCCTTTATGGGTCTTCTCTTCTGAATCACGTAGAGAGATGCTTTCTGATTTAAAATGGTCCCTCCTAGGAGCATTAGCTCTCCACGCTGTCCTGCCCTCAACTACTTCGCTTGAATGCCAGGATTGACAAAATACAGCCTGCATCGTAACTCCCGTCTGCAGGAAAAAACAATCAAAGGCTATTTTCAGGCCCCCAGAGTCAGAAACAACAGACCTGTACCAGTGAGAAACAGTTCCAGTTTTCCCCTGGGATCTACCCTGTGTCCACAGACCTGCCAAGCCTGCTAGGAATCAGAGTTTAGATCAGGGGCTTTCATGGGTACTAAAATGCTGTTTTCAGCTGTTTTGAAGGCTTTAAATTCTCCTTCTGAATCTGGTGGGACATGCAAAAGTGGAAATAACTTTTTCCACAGGAGGGTAAAGGAAAAATTATTTTATACTTCATAAAAAAGAAGGGAAAAAAAGAAGAAAAAAGATAAAGACTGCTTAATAAAACATTCCCAACATCAATAAAACATTCTTATTTTTACTTATGCCTGTGAGTGCCATAGCAGGTCCTGAGCACAGGCCAACGCCCTGGAGACCTGGATCACTTGGAGGAAGCTCAGAGTACAACCACCCCCTGAAGATGCCTAAACGGAAGGGCTGCAGGACACGAGATGTCCACCCCAGTGAAGGGAGGGCGGTACAAAGCCATGACAGAAGTCTTGTCAGAGCTCTACCAGAGCTCAGAGACAAAACACAGACGGCAAAGGGTGCTGAAGGTGGCGACGGATGAGACAGAAGGAGCAGGTGAGCGCTGCTCTATGGTTCTCCAAGCTTTTCTGACTGCAGTTCTCCACCAGCCTGTGTCCTTCCCTCTCCCTCCTTTCTGCATCCCACGCTTTGGCTGTGAAGTACATGGTACTTGTGCTGGACCCGCATCAGCCGGGTGCTTGCTCTGGGACTCCTCCACCTCCTCTCCTGAAAGCGAGCACATCACATAGATACCAAACCGCCACTTCCTAAAACAATGCTCTGTGAAAGCACAGAATAAACTGGGATAAAGCTATTTTTCCAAGATGGAAAATACAGTTTAAAGAGAAAGGTTTGAAAGCACACTGTGCACTGCCTGCCTGCAGAAAGGAGCCTGCTTCCGAACATTTCTTCCAGCTCACCTGGCTTGTGGCTTCTCAGCTTAGTTCATATAATACAGAGCTCTGTCTGGATCAGTAAAAAAAGTAGTATTTACTTTGTCCCTTCTCCCCTGGCCAGGGGATCTGCTCCCTGCTGTGAATGTGCTTTGACCAAAGCATGTCCCAGGTGGTACGGATGCTGCAGGCTCCCCCGTAGCTCTCCTCTCGCTCCCTGCCCCTCCGGCATCTCCAGCTGCCCCGGGGAAGCACAACCTTCTCCCGTCTCAGGGATTCACTGACCGTGAGAACCGCGAGGCCAAGACCATGGGGTCACAGCTCTCAAACTAAATACCTGATGTCAAGAGGGAAAAGGTCTGCTATCTGCTGGGTACCAGCCTACAGCGCTATCTACAGCTCCGCTTGCAAACCCATGGTCCAGACGGGTCCAGGACATGAGTTTTCCCTTTAGTGGCTGTTTGTGTAGACCTATTTCTGGACATGTTGTGCTGGCAGACTGTTCCAGACTCCATCCTTTCCAGACTGCCATCAGAGCAACAGGTCTGGACTATAAAATAACACCCTGTCTCAGAAATCACCCACCTTCTGGCTGGGGCAAGGGCTGTAACTTCTCATCTCAAGCCCTGAGCCAGGAGCAAGACTTGCCTTTGGCACAGCGAGTCGTCCTGTGCAAATGCTGCCTGTGAAGGCAACTCATGATGGGAGAGAGAAAAAAAAAAATGAGAGAGGAGGCAGCAAAGTCAGCTTCATGGGTGGAAGCTGACCCAACCCTGCACTTGAAACAGGGATGGAATACAAATAAATTGAGGAGCTGTTTCCCGGACAGCCACAACTTTCTTTTGTTTTAAGAAACTCCTTCACTAAGCTGATCACAGGAGGAATAAACAGACAAATGTAGTGTGTCAATGAGGTGGACAAAGAGATGAAGGGGGACAGAGATGTACGAGTGCAATTGGGAGCTCATGAAGACTTGCTTCCCATGCAGCCACACGCTGAGGATGCTGGAAGGCGCCAGCTGTGGGACTCTGCCGGCTGCAAGAAACAGCATCTCAGACCAAGAGGCAGGGAAAATCCAGAAATTGGTACACTCAGAGCAAACTATGAATCATATAAGGAAGAAACCAGGACAGAATACGCCCTGCTTCTCCTGGTCACACGTAGCTTCTGGAGGCATTTGAGAGGAAGGAGAATGAACGCCACAGGACATGCATCTTTGGGGTGAAAAAAAAGAAAAAAAAAAAAAAAAAAAGATGCATGCCAAAAAGGTCCTGTGCAACTGCGAGCAAGTAATTCACCCTCTCTTTAACTCAGTTGTCTTTCTGAAAAATAGAGAGAACAGTGCTGCAAAAACTGCAGACTGCGAAGATAAGGACCACAGAGTATGAGGTCTGCAGGCAGGCTGATAAGATAGGCTGTATCAGTACCCCAGATGGAAAGATACCTTAAAACACCCCGACTCATCATCTCCTGCGGCATTTTGCAACACAACCAGTATCTGTCACATTGTATGCCAGCCAATATTTTATTATGGTTTACTGTATTTATTAATGTTCTTGTTACTGGAAACGGAGAAGGAGAGAGGAGGGGCGAAGCCATCCATTAAAACAAATAATTTCATGGGCAATGCCATAAATAAGAAGCCTGGCTGCGGCTTTCATGTATCACATTGGACTGACAGTGCTCCAGAGCGTGAGCTCCCACAAAGTATTTCTCTGCTTCCACCGCAGCGGTTATGGCTATGAGTCGCCCTTAGCTGGGATGCCGATTCTCCACTGGCTCATTAGGAAGGACAGCACCGAATCCTTGCTCAGGGAGGGGTTTGGGGAGGGCTTCCCTTTTTATACCCGTCTATTTATTGTCACAAACTCGCAGGTACTTAATTATCTCGGAGATGTCTATTCTGCTGTCAAGTTTGGCTTAAATTAGCTACAGGGTCAAAAAATATCAGGGGGTGTGAGGGACTGCGACACACCAACTGGCAGGCACTGGCAGCCTGATCATGTATGACTTGTGTTCATAAGCAATAAAGCTAAAAAAAGCCACAAAAGGAACTCAAATCAATGCAATGCCCACAGAAAAATCAGGAAGGTGGGAAGGGAGTGGGGGAGGAGAGGGAGAGAGATGGAAAATTGAGGAGAAAATAATCATTCAAATCTTTTCTTCCCTTACTACCACCCAAGATGTCGGGAGGCCCCAGGACCAAGGACCAGGCAGCTGAGGCTGCTGTGGAGGAGGGCCCTGAAAATCTGTGTGAGCAAAGGTGTAGAAACATAGAATCATAGGCTGAGAGAGTTGGGGGGGTTCAGCCTGGAGAAGAGAAGGCTCCGGGGAGACCTTCCAGCCCCTTCCAGTCCCTAAAGGGGGATACAGGAAAGCTGGGGAGGGACTCTGGATCAGGGCCTGTAGCAACAGGACAAGAGGTAACGGCTTTAAACCAAAAGAAAGTGGATTTATATAGATATAAAGAAGAAATTCTTGACTGTGAGGGTGGTGAGACGCTGTCCCAGGTTGCCCAGAGAGGTGGGAGATGTCCCGTCTCTGGAAACATTCCAGGTCAGGTTGGACAGGGCTCTGAGCAACCTGATCTAGTGGAAGATGTCCCTGCTCATGGCAGGGGGGTTGGACTAGATGGACTTTAAAGGCCCCTTCCAACCCAAACCATTCTATGATTCTATGATTTAGGCTGGAAGAGACCCTTAAGATCACCAAGTCCAAATATGAACCTAGCACTGCCAAGCCCACCACTAAACCATGTCCCTAAGTCCCACATCTATATTTCTTTTAAATACCTCCAGGGATGGTGTCTCATCCACTTCCCTAGGCAGCGTGCTCCAATGCTTGACGACCCTTTCAGTGAAGAAAGTTTTTCCTAATGCCCAGTCGAAACCTGCCTTGGCACAACCTGAGGACGTCTCCTCTTGTCCTGTTACTAGAAGCAAGGATGCCTGAACAAGTGCGCACAAGCAAACATGAACGAGCAAAGGTGGGTGAACACGGGTGGACAAGCTAAAGCGCGTGAGAAAGGGTCCAAGAGCAAAGGTGGATGAAGCAGTGGGGTGAGAAGAGGAGGGTGCCAGCCAGGCAAGCAGAAGTGCCAAGGAGGTGAGCAGGGTGCTGCCAGCTGTGCCATGGTGCTGCTGGCTGTGTTGGGGTATTGCTGCCAGCGGTGTTGGGGTGCTGCTGGCCATGTTGTGGTGTCGACAGATGTGCCAGGGTGCTGCCAGCTGTGTTGGGGTGCTGCTGGCCATGTCGGGGTATTTCCAGCTGTGCCGGGGTGCCGCCAGCTGTGCCAGCCTCCCTCTCCCGGCAGGTGCTGCTGTGGCACAAGCAGAGTCTCGGAGGGGCTCAGCCCTCCTGGCTCAGGCATCAGCACATCTCCTGCAGCACCAGCTACAGAGCGGGCTGCAAATAAAGGTCAATTCTCTTCCTGCTTGTGCAGAATAACAAATTAGCTAAACCCTATATTTGAAGCAACAAACATTACCTTATTCATGCAGCAAGTGGCTTAAAAAATAAGTTAATACTCTTCACAGTTAAATGTGTTTCCTAGAGCAGAGGGTTATCACTTGAAAAACAAAAGCGTCAGTAACACTAAAGTAGCACCTATTAAACACATACTATTATCCTTTGAAACTGGCAGAGGCACACCCCTGAGAGGGCCACTGTTGATGTATGTCCACTCCTGGCTCTTAAATAAAATGGTCTGAGACAACCTTTGCCTCGGAGAGTCGCTGACTCACCAGAAGGTCAGATGGCAGGAGGTGTCACTGTACTCTTGTCCTGTTTTTTTTGTCACTAAACTGCTCCCTAGGCAGACGTGTCTGTCTGACACTGGAGATTGGAAACCAGACTAGATCCTTCCCATCTTATCTCCTGTGGTAGTTCTACTGTAATTCCACAGGATCCTTGATCCAGCAGAGTCACCGTGTCTATAGGAGAATGGGACAGGACCAGTGCAGCTATTTCAAAGAAATAAACAAAATACATGAGCCTAATAGTCACTGCGTATTCTGCATAGATACAATCTAGTTCTAGTCTACTCTAGATCTTGGAAAACCTGATGGGTCATGTTCTTCTCCCTATTTTGAACCTCCAGATAGCTTAATTAACTGCCAAAGAGGTAATGGCAGAGGCATGAATCTGCTTCCACAGAAATCGTTCAAAGGGGCAGAAGATGACCAGCGCGAGAAGGATAAGGAGGCCCTAGAGGTGGTGACTCCATGGTAGGCTTGGGAGGGGACAGCACAACTCCTGAGCTCTTCACTGGGGATTACAGATGGCACGGGTGAAGTAGGGGCTACTGTCACTGCTGTATTTCCTCAGGTGCCTTTGGCAGGCAGAAAGGAAAGCCGTGGCCCTGAAGCAATGACTGACAGTCTTAGCCATGACGGGGAGGCCGTGGGCTGGGAGGAGCTGTGGGCTACTGTGATCAGGCTGCTTAAAACGGACTAATGGTAATAACTAGTAATTATAGGATAAAGTAGAGCAAAGGAGTGTTTGAGCTGCATATCAAGAAATAATCCGCACTGGAGATTACTCAGAGATAATCTCCCAAAAGAAGTGTTGGAAGTCACATTGTTCAAGTAATTTAAAACCACCCTGGATAAGGAATATTGAAGAATCCACACTGTACTGGCTGGGAGATAGAGGTAAAATTATTTGCGTATCCTCCTTCTCTAATATTTATGAATTTGAAGGTCTGAATCTCTAGTATTAATCATCCTCTGCCAGAGACATGCCTTTTGGTCCCTGTTCATGATTCATGTTTCTTACGTGATGGAGGGTATTTTTAAGACTGAGCTTTGGTATAGGAAGCTGAGCTGCTATACAAAATGTATTTGAGCAAGACCATTCAGCCTTGGAAGGGCAGCAAGCGATAATTATTCAGCTTCTCTAGACATTTCTGTAAACAGAGAGTAAAACTGCTCAGTGTCCCCTTAATCTGCGTTTCTTTTAGAAGTGTTGGGGAATTCTGGGGAGCACACGCTGAAGGGGTCTCCAGAGGTGAGAAAAGAGCCGTGGGGGAAACTGCTGATCCAGCCAAAGGATTGGAAAAGCAGAGAATTTACTTTAACCTTTCCGTGGCCTTTCATCAGCATGAAAGAGGATCTATCCAGCTACTCATGTGGAAGGCAAATTGAGCGACCTGTAAGGAAATCATGTCTTGATTTCACGGTCGCTTTCTGTTCCCGTTGCCCGTGTCCTGTCCTGCCCATACACAGAGAGAAAGCATGGCAGCCCTTGTTTTCTTGGGCACAAGCCACTTCTAATTGCAAGGGAAAACATGAACATCAACCACAGATTTTATGGTGGGGGCTTGTATAAGGGATCTCCTTAGACAGTAAAAATAATTCCACAATCAGTTCTTATACCTCAACATACTTTTAGTACCTTAAAACACCACCTGACTCTGCAGTCAGACTCCGAAGAGGCACATTTTAAACCCAGAACACACACAGCCAGCGGCAAATTAGCCAAATTAGCTTTCAGTGATCTCGCAGGAGTCATGCTGAGGAGCTCCATGAGCCATATTGCAAGGCGAGATGATGAGCCGACTCCACGGCCCTCTGGAGAAGCATAAAGAGAGTCCGCAATACGTAGCCGCTAAAGAGGGCGTCTGCTCCCAGAAACCTATCTGAAGCCAACCTGCAGTGGATGAACATGTCCTGGAGAAATCCGATTTCCCAGGGGGAAGGGAGAGGGGAGGGAAAGGGCCGCAGTGCGAGAGATGGCCCGTCCTTGCCCCGCTCCCTGCAGGAGCGGGCAGCCAAGAGCGGCTGGGCCAGCCCTGCTCCGAGCTGTGCCACAGGAAGGGACGGCGGCTCCTGGGGGGGCGGAATTAAAAAGAAAAAAATCTCTGCACATTAAGTACTAAAATAGGACTATAAAAGAAAAGCTTTTTAACAAAATCCAGCATTTATCTGTCCCTTCTGTTCACCTATTCCTTTCAAAGATAAACTCCGAAGACAATGGCTCACAAAAAATTATCAATTTCCTGCAATAATGAAACGTCTGTCTATTTTCTGGCATTTCTCAGGGTTGCCTGCGAATGATGACTCTGGACAGTGCTTAAGGTTTACAAATATCTTAATTGGACCCCTAATTATCTCCCAAAAAGCATTTTTCCCTTATGCAAAGAGGCAGTACTGTGATTTTAATAAACATTTACAACTAAAATGAAGGTCTCTTTTATGTATCATCAGAGGAGGAACAAGATGACCAGAGGACACGTATTTCACAAGCAGATCAAGGCCACATATCCTAACACACCAGCCTGGACTGGTAATTAATTCATTATTTAATAGATAGCTGATTAGCTTAACAGGGAGCCCCTCTTATCATAGTGCAGGGAGGATACACAGGCTCATACATACTGCTTCTTCAGGAATTTCTCTGCCTGTCTCTGGCAGCACTTATGTAAAATGAAATCAAGCTATCGATGTGACTGGCCTTGGAGATGGAACAGGAGACCTGGAGGCCACCAGCCTGCCCTGTGCTCATGCCCAAAGTCCATGTCCCTCTCTGGGATGTGCCTTCCCCAGGGTGGTACACTCTCAGCGCATATTCGGGTTCGCCCAGAGATGAAGAATTTGATTGACGTATTTGCCATGTAGGACATCTAGTTGTGCCCACGCTGGGTAGGAGTGAAACAGCAGAAAGGAAGCTCTTAGGAAAAGAAGGGTCACCACCACCTCGAGCCCGAGAGTATCAGCCATCCCCTCCACCCAGCCCTTCTAGGAGCAATTCAGAGCAGTGCAGCCAGAGGAGGAAGGGAAATAACCCCCCCGAAGTAACAACTTGCTTCACTGCACAATGCTGCCTCCAGGGGGAAGAGAAAAGAGAAAAAGCCAGAAGTGACAGATGTTATGTCTCTTACTGCCCTGATACCAATTTTAGGGGGATAAAAGTAGCGTAAGAACCCATACTGAACACAGCAGACCATACATCACTGAAAGCCTTACTCTCCCTGCTTTGAATACGATATTTAAGGCAGAGAAAAAAATCACTTACAAAGATTCACATGCTCTTCCTGATCCACCTCTCTTTTTTGCTTACCATGAGCCTATTTTACTGGGGGTGTGCGTGTGTTGTTGCTGTTTTAACATCTCCTGCCTTCAGATTCCCCACGACATGCACACATACGCAGAAGAACCATCCTGTCTTTCACTAAGATTTGCCCAGGGTTGGTTTTATGGATGACAGGGCTTTTATAGGGCAAAAATTCAACATTTGAGTCTTCATTTCCACTATTCACTGACCTACTTAACGGAGATGGGAGGGAGGGAGGCTGCTAGGGGATTACTTCAGGTCCATTTACGTAAGATACTCAGGACATAAATCTATGCCTTTCCTGCTGAAAGTACAAAATGTCAAGGGAAAAATATTGCTGCTAAACAAGTGCAATGCCAAGTATGCCAAGAGGCTGGCATGTCCCTTGCACTGCCACGTGTCCCCTTCCAATCTGCTGAAGGGACAGAGGAGACCTAACTGTCTTCCTCCTTCCTTACGAGGTGACACAGCCCCTCCTTGCCTCACTTGGTGACTCCAGGAAGAACCTCGTGCACGTCAGGAAGAGAGAATTCTCCCCCAAACCAGAAAACAGACACACAGTGGGATATTAATACATCCGTGCAAGCCCTGGCATTTGGAAAACGTGTTTGTGCCTAGGCCTTATGTTCATAATTACCACAGCAGTAATGAATCTTGATGAATCAGTAATGACCTTCAAAAGCACACTGAAACTATTTCAGCTTCCACTTAATCGGGTAATGAAGTCATGCAAATGGGCAGAATTTCTTTTAAGATGTTAAATAAGGCTGATCCCAAGCGCTAGGTTTTCTTCCCCTGTTCTGATTTTCTTGAGTGTTACGGGACAGCAAATTTAAGAGCTGACATAATTCATCACTGCCTGCAGAAATTGTGATGAGCTTATAGGTACGGCCATCTAATGGATGTTTCCAATAAATCCCATCAATTTCCCAAACGATTCCCCAGCAAGTACAGACAATATTGTGCTTACTGTCTGCCAGATGGGCAACGCATGACTGCACAAACGTCACTGTCCACTTCACCTTAGCTAGCCAGTAACAAAGTTTGCATGCAACTGCCATCCATCACGCCAAAATCGGCTCTTACTCTATAATAATCCTCTCAGTTCATTACCTGTTAGTAAGATGTGCATTAATAAGCTTGAAGAATATGTTTCTTTCGGCCAAGAGACAGGCTGGTCCCTTGTCCATGAATCTGTTGGTTAGAGTTCCTATCCCTACAGTCTTCATGAAATAATTGAGGCAGGGAGCTCAGGAGGTCTCTAGTCCAAGCCCCAGCTCAAAGCATGGCCAGATGTGAGATCAGACCAGGCTACTCAGGGCTTTATTAGGTCTTCAAAACCCCCTGGGATGGAGATCCCACAATATCTCTGTTTCCGACTCAGATGTCCTCATGGGGACAAAGTTCCTCCTGATATCCAATCTGAACTTGCCATTTCAACTCATGCCCGTTGCTTCTCATCTTCCCAGTACACTCTGCTGAGAAGAGCCCAGCTCCATCCTCCTTATACATTACTTATAGCCAGGGGCTGGCTGCTGTTAGGTGCCCCAGGGCTGTCTCTTCTCCAGGCTGCACAAGCCCCCTTTCCCCAGCTGCTCTTGACCATTTTCATGGCCTCCACTGGACTCGCGCCAGTTTGTTGAAGCCTCTCCTGCATCAGGGGTCCAAAGCTGGACATGGTATCCCTTGGCCTCCATCGCTGCCAGGGCATGTTGCTGCTCACGTCCACTCGCTGCCCACCAGGACCCTGCAGAGCTCTCCCTGGCCCCAGCCTGTACCACTGCAAGGGAACAGCCCTCCACAGCTACCTCCCCAAGCTCCTTGCATTGCTCCAGCATCGGCGTTCTGAAGTTAACTAAAAGTCCACAAAATGGCGCAAAATCATTTCAAGAGTTATCAAACAGTAAAAATAAATACTTCTGGTTTATACCTACAAAATTTAGCAAAAAGAAGTAAAATATTCAAGGACCCCTGAACAATAAACACAAATAAAAAATAAATAGCAAATAATCAAATAAGAACCAAAGTAAATAAAATTAGTGTTTTCCTCCTGTGTCTCAAGGCTTGTGTACGTGTACATCATGTTTCAGGCTGGGACACGGCAAAGGTGAATGGTGTAGATGCTGACTGGTTGTTCATTTATACACAGATGTGATTTCACTCTCTCAGTGAACACGACTCTCTGCATCTCAATTTCCAAACACACACATGACTCTCTGCATCTCAATTTCCAAACACACACATGACTCTCTGCATCTCAATTTCCAAACACACACATGACTCTCTGCATCTCAATTTCCAAACACACCTTATTGCCCAGACCATCTCTCCAAACCACGCTATAAAGACACTACAAAAGACTGTGTCGAAGGCTTTGCTAAAGTCGAGGCAAACAGCTTTCCTTTCCCCCTCCTTGCCCACAAAGCCAGTTTCTCTATCACAGCAGGCAACCAGGTGGGATGAAGCACAGTTCGCTTCTAGCAATCCACGTTGGCATTCGCCTTCTGGTCCTTCACAAGGATTGACATGGCTTCTAGGAGAACACACTCCCCGACCTTCCCAGGGACCAAGGTGAGGATGACTGGCCAGTACTCCCCTGCATCTCCTTCTTGCCTTCTTGGAAGATGGGATAAAATTTCATTTCTTCCAGTCTTTGTTGGATGTTCTTAGGTCACCACAACTTCTCGAAGACAATAAAGTGGTCTTGAAGTGACACTGGTCAGTTCCTGTAGATACCTCCTGTCCAGTCCCATGGGCTTATATATGTCCGTTTTGCTTAAGTGGCCCCTAACTCAATCACACGGCTTTACTTCCCAGGCTCTTATCCAAACCACAGGCCAATCCCGTCTCATCTCCCTGTTGTACGTAATATTCTTCATGAAGCCCTTTAAGCAGGCAAACCTTCCAGTCTCATGTCAGAAGCAATGCAGCGCTCAAGCAGAATCCATGGTACTCACATCATACTGAAGATGGAGGGCAGGCTCATGTATTAAAATCTAAACAATAATTTATCACAAAAGTTCTAAGAGAGACCATTTAGACGTGGCATGTACTTGCAAGGTATTACTGATGTTATAAAATGCAGAGAACAGAACTGTGGATATACTCTTTGAGGCAAAAGCGTGCATTTAATCTTTTTGAGAAAGTAGAAAGCATATACTTGAATGTGTTTGGTAAAAAGTGGTCAGAAGATGCCTATTAAACATTTTCCTTCCATGCTATAAAAATGTTTTCCAGTGTGTTCTTTGTTGTCTTACTTCTAAATGGCATGCACTGCGTGCCTTACCCCAGTGAATAACAAGCACCATCTGAGGAGAAGAGCAGCAACGCTTCATACAAAAGACAGGACGGATAGTAGGTATAATACTGACACTATTTGCCTCTGCATTTTAACATAAAATAGTGTTCTGAAAGCAGAAATGCTTTATTTTTATCCTTCTCTGTAGAAATCGACCAGAAACAACTTTTTTGTTGTTGCTGTTTTAACTAGTTTTTGGCAGGAAAAAAATTCTGCATTCAGAACATGATGTAGTTCATTTTATTAACATGTACTACCTCAGTTATTAAAGTCAACTATTGGGTGGGGGGGAAAGTCTATGAAATCTACCGGTTGCAGACCAGCTATTAGCAAGGAGAGAAAGAAAAGCTGGTAATTACTATTGTGTTACATATTCCTACTCCATAGTACAAGATATTTATTATCAGTCAAAGTAATAGCCAAGGCTCTAGCTCATCAAAGCGAGAGACGTTTCAATCACTGATGTGGAAAAACACGTAATAGATACCTTAAACTTTCTGTCAATTGGGAATAGGATGATTCACCAACATGCAATGCGTAATCTTTAAGAAAAGAGAGCTCCTTCCTCCATACTTGGCACTTGCTGTTCAATTAGAGTAGCTGGATGGATTCACTTTGCTTAACATAACACCTTCCTGTTTCTCCTTGTAATCTCCTACCAGCTATTTTTCCATGACTCTGGATGCCTTGAAGTCCCAAATATAAAGGCCAAAGTCCTTTTATAGAAGTAATAATTTATTCTGACAGTAGAAGAGGACACGTCTGGGTAAATCAGATACTAGTGTGTTCTTGGGAGAGAGCACCACATGCCACATATTCAGGTTCCTGTCCTTTAATCAAAGCAACTCAGCCCCTGATCTAGTGTGTCTGCTTGGATATTCTCATGGTGAGAAGCGCTCTGTATACACCTTTTTTCCTGAGTAAAGGAAAGCCATAGGTGGGCGATATCGAAGTAAAACTGATATCAAAGAAAGCCTCCTTACCTGTACTACTGGAGATGTTGACATCGATGCTGATATCCGATATGCCACCTCCCTTCAGAGATGCAACACACGTGTATGTCCCAAAGTCAGTGAATTTCAAGTCAATGATGTCCAGGTTTGTGGTGCCAGGTGAAACGTCGGGGTCGGTCTGTGTGATGACCATCCTTTCAGAGCTTCGCAAGGGACGTCCATTTTTAAACCAGCTGAAGGTGAGCTCTTCAGAGGGGATGGCTTCCACCTGGCAGGAGATTTTCACCTCTCGCCCAATCTGGATGTTGTCGTCTTTGTGATACGGGTCAGGGGTGATCCAAAAACGTCCTTTTTTTAAGGCTGCAATATGAAAAAAAAGTTTATGATAATAAAGTACAAATTTTGTATATTCAGGCTTTGCAAAGACTTAGACTCATGCTTCACATTTTCCCTACAAATGATTTTAATAGTGCCTGCTGTAATAGGACAAGGGGTTTTAAACTAAAAGAGGGTAGATTCAGACTGGACATAAAGAAGAAGTTTTTTACACTGAGGGTGGTGAGACACTGGCCCGGGTTGCCCAGAGAGGTGGGAGATGCCCCATCCCTGGAAACATTCCAGACCAGGCTGGATGGGGCTTTGAGCAACCTGATCTAGCTGAAGATGTCCCTGCTCGTGGCAGGGGGTTGGACTAGATGGGCTTTACAGGTCCCTTCCCACCCAAACCATCCTGTGATTCTGTGATGCTCCTGAAGTCACTGAAGCTTCCAAGGCACACGTTTAGCACAGGGTTAATTTTTTGTCGGATCAAATCTTTATCAATATCATCTCAGAGTATACATTGCTAAAGTACTTATGAAAAATAGGAAGTCACAGCACCTAAATTAGGCTGAGTTGCTGACAACTAAAGAGTAACCACAATAATTCATGAACCTTCAGTGGTTGTTATCCACCTCTGGAGGTATTTACAAACCCTCCCTCACCCCCACGCTATCAGAGCACTGAGAGAAGAGAAAATAGAGATATCAGCCTAACATCGCTAATACAACCAGTAGTGTCACCTCCAATCTATCTGGAAACAAACACGGCCATGCAAAATAGCTTTGTGCCAGCTGGTAAAAAGAGAAGAGGTAAGCAGATGCCCGAGGCTACAGCCTGCCCTGGTTTGCACACCCTGCTCCTTCCCTGTGGCAGCCTGGAGGGCTCCCTCCATCCCTGCGGCTGCCTGGAGGCACGGCAGAGCAGTGGCGGCCGACTGCACTGCCTTGTTCAGGCGGGGAAACTGCTGTCAGCTTGAAAAGGTAAGGGGGCTGAAAGTATATCTTTAGGCCTTAGAAATGGTCAATGGCAAAAGGATGCTCTTCTGAGATGGAAGCATGCAGGAGAGCCCACCACGAGCACCTTGGTGGCACTTCCTTGTCTTGCGTCTTGTCAGATGAGGAAAACTCACAGAGCAACCTGAGGCTGAAGGCTGCACACACAACCGAGAGGAGAACATTATATCCCTTAGAGATGCACAGTGGATCCCAAGGATCTCTATCTGCATACAAGACTATTCACGGAATCACAGAATCTTCAGAGTTGGAAGGGACCTCTAGAGATCATCTAGTCCAACTCCCCTGCTAGAGCAGGACTGCCTAAAGCACATCCCTCAGGGCTGCATCCAGGCGGGTCTTGAAAATCTCCAGAGAAAGGGACTCCACAACCTCCCTGGGCAGCCTGTTCCAGTGCTCTCTCACCCTCACCGTAAAGAAGTTTTTCCGTGTATTTGAACGGAACTTCCTATGTTCTAGCTTGTGCCCATTGCCCCTTGTCCTGTCACTGGGAACCATTGAAAAGAGCCTGGCTCCGTCCTCCTTAAACCCACCCTTTAGATACTTCTAAACATTAATCAGGTCCCCCCTCAACCTTCTCTTCTCCAGGCTAAAGAGTCCCAGCTCTTTCAGCCTTTCCTCATAAGGGAGGTGCTCCAGTCCCATAATCATCTTGGTTGCCCTTTGCTGGACTCACTCCAGTAGTTCCCTGTCCCTCTTGAACTGGGGAGCCCAAAACTGGACACAGTACTCCAGTTGTGGCCTCACCAGTGCAGAGTAGAGGGGGAGAATGACCTCCCTCGACCTACTGGCCACAGTCTTCCCTATGCAGCCCAGGATGCCATTGGCCTTCTTGGCGACAAGGGCACACTGCTGGCTCATGGATAATTTGCTGTCTACCAGGATCCCCAGGTCCTTCTCCTCAGAGCTGCTTCCCAGCATGTCTGCCCCTAACATATACTGGTGTTTGGCATTCTTCCTTCCCAGGTGCAGGACCCTACACTTGCTTTTGTTGAACCTCATTTGGTTCTTCTCTGCCCAAATCTCCAGCCCGTCCAGGTCACGCTGCATGGCAGCACGGCCCTCTGGAGTGTCGGCCACCCCTCCCAGCTTGGTATCATCAGCAAACTTGCTGAGGATACACTCTGTCCCCTCATCTAGGTCATTAATGAATATATTGAACAAAATTGGTCCAAGTATTGACCCCTGAGGGACACCACTGGTTACAGGCCTCCAACTGGACTCTGTGCCGCTGATCACAACCCTCTGAGTTCTGTCACTCAGCCAGCTCTCGATCCACCTCACCGTCACCTCATCTAGCCCGTACTTCCTCAGCTTCCTAATGAGGATGTTATGGGAGACAGTGTCAAAAGCCTTGCTAAGGTCAAGGTAGATGACATCTACGGCTCTCCCCTCATCCAGCCAGCCCGTTATAACATCATAGAAAGCTATCAGATTGGTCAGGCATGATTTGCCCTTGGTAAATCCATGCTGACCACTTCCAATAACTTCCTGTTCCTCTACGTGTTTGGAGACGACATCCAGAATGAGTCGCTCCATTACCTTCCCAGGGACAGAGGTGAGACTAACCGGCCTGTAGTTCCCTGGGTCTTCCTTCTTGCCTTTTTTGAAGATTGGAGTGATGTCAGCCTTCCTCCAGTCCTCAGGCACCTCTCCTGTTCCCCATGACCTTGCAAAGACAATGGAGAGCGGTCTATCGATAACATCTGCCAGCTCTCTCAGCACTCGCGGGTGCATCCCGTCAGGGCCCATGGATTTATGAATGTCCAGCTTGGCCAAGTGGTCTCTGACCCGGTCCTCCTCAATTAAGGGAAAATCTTCCTCTCTCCAGACCTTCCCCCTTGCCTCCAGGGTATGGGATTCGTGAGGGACGGCTTTATCAGTGAAGACCGAAGAAAAGAAGGCATTCAGTAACTCTGCCTTCTCTGTGTCTTCCACCACTAGGGCACCCGTCTCATTCATCAGTGGACCTATATTTTCCCTAGTTTTCCTTTTTCTGTTGATATACTGGAAAAATCTCTTCTTATTGTCTTTAATTGCAGTGGCCAAGCTGAGTTCTGATTGAGCTTTGGCCCTTCTAATCTTCCCCCTGCATAACTTCGTTATATCTTGATAATCCTCATAAGTTGTTAAGCCCCTTTTCCAGAGAATGTAAGCCTTCCTTTTTTTCCTGAGGTCCAGCCAAAGCTCTCTATTTAGCCAGGCTGGCCTTCTTCCCTGTCGGCTCGTCTTTCGGGACGTGGGGATGGCCTTCTCCTGTGCTTCTAAGAGCACCTGCTTGAAGTATGACCAGCTTTCCTGGGCACCTTTGCTCTTCAAAACTGCCTCCCAAGGGACACTCTCAACCATGCTCCTAAACAGGTTAAGGTCTGCCCTTCGGAAATCCAAGGTGGCAGTTCTGCTGGCTCCCCGCCTCGCTTCACCAAGAATTGAAAACTCTATCATTTCATGGTCACTCTGCCCAAGACGACCTCCAACCTTTACATCCCCCACAAGACCTTCTCTGTTAACAAACAGTAGGTCCAGGAGGGCACTTCCCCTAGTAGGTTCCTTCACCAGCTGTGTTAGGAAGTTGTCTTCCACACACTCCAGGAACCTCCAGGACTGTTCCCTCTCTGCTGTGTAGTATTCCCAGCGGACATCCGGGAAGTTGAAATCCCCCACAAGAACAAGGGCAGATGATCGCGAGACCTCTGCCAGCCGCTTATAGAATACTTCATCGGTTTCTACATCCCGATTAGGGGGTCTATAACAAACTCCCATCACGATATCTGCCTTGTTGGCCTTCCCCTTGATTTTTATCCATACACACTCAACACTGTCATTCACACTGTTGAGTTCTAGACATTCAAAACCGCCCCTAACATAGAGGGCCACCCCACCACCTCTCTTCCCTTGCCTATCTCTTCTGAAAAGCTGGTAGCCATCAATTACAGCACTCCACTTGTGTGTGTCTTCCCACCACGTTTCCGTGATGGCAACCACATCATAGTTTCCCTGCTGCACGATGGCCTCCAGCTCGTCCTGCTTATTCCCCATGCTGCGTGCATTAGTGTAGATGCACTTCAGTTGGGTTAATTGTCCTGCCACTTTCCTGGGGGGACAGGCCCTGATTTGCACCTGATCATTCTCGGACACTACTGTAGTTACCAAATTATCACTACTCCTTGTGTCTATGCTGCCACACAATTCACTATCCCCCACCATCGCTGAGACAGGCTGCAAGGCCTTGCTATCACTTTTACCCATGAGCACTGCTATGTTGCTCCCAGGCACCACTTTTGTGATCCTGGTTTCGTCCCCATCCCCCATCAAACCTAGTTTAAAGCCTTAGGAATAAGCCCTGCTAATTCTTGTCCCAGTCTCTTATTCAAGCCTGCACAACAAATTGAGTTAATTCTCTAACCCACAGCAAAGCAGAGATAAGGCAGTCTCAGTGTTTCAGATGGGAACCCCAAGGCAGAAGAGTTTTCTGAGGCCATTTCAAAAGGCAGAGTCAGTGCTCAGGAGTGCCCTACACCCACGCCAGGGCACAGCCACTCTGGAAGATGCTATGCCCCACCATCTTCCTGGAGAGACCAGCATCTTTTACTAGCATTCCCTCATCAATCTACTGCACAGAAGTAAAGTAATACTGCAACTCATTTATCTGATTTTTTCCTGTTGCTCTTTAAATGAGCATAAAACTATCCAGAAACTATCATCATTTACATCAATAAAGTGATTGCTCTAACGCAGTGTAGATATGATACTTATTTTTGGAAGAGTGCTTCAGAATCAGCCATTAAGTCTTTCAAATACACATATATTTTGATGTACTGAATATAAAACGCTACTTATACAATCTCAAGATCCCTTTCCCCCCATATGTGTGTGCATAAGCCCGTACGTATGTTTATACGTGCAATCTCCAACTAGGAAAGTCCCACAACGAAAATACCAGTTAGAAACGTTAGAAGCAAATGCCCAGGCTGAATGCAAGCACTGGAAGACAAATATTTAAATCCATCATTTCTTGTCGTCATGCTGACTGCTATTGAAAAGTATTGAACAGCACGCACAGTGCTCCGCATGTGGAGCATTTGAGTAAAGGACCCATTTGCAGCACTTCTTTCTGCCCTCATATATTTACACGCTTACAGCCAATGAAGCGTGACGTAGTTGCAAACGGCAAAGGCTATGAGCTGAAAATTTCCCCGGATCCCATCCTTCGTGTAGTATCTGCTTTTTACTTGCTGTATAAAGCGTCACAACATCAAATGGAAACAGATGTAGGAGGCACCAAGCGTGCTAAGAAAGCTCGGCACATCGGCTCCTTACATCTCTACAAGGGACGAAGATGCTAATTCAGCCTCAATTTTGTTAGCTCCTTGAACAAAACAACTCTTTGGAGCTTGCAAATGCCACGCTGGATTCGCACTTCCACAACTCCGAAAAGAATTAACATTTAATTAATAATTAGTGTTTCTTCAATGTGGGAAAAGCAGCATAAAATGTGGCTACTTGTGGACACCCCCTCACACACAGCGTGAGAAACTTCTTCCATTGAGGAAGCCAGTTCTTTTAATTAGAAAATGAAAAAATTGTTACGTTTGATGTGTGAATGAGGTATGGCATGAAAGGCATTTGTCTGCCATTTAGTTTTAACTGTGTATTCCACAATCCAAGTGGTTGATGTGGAATTTATGTGTTTTTAGGGATTCCTTATTGTTTCATTTATTTAAGAAAGTTTCGTGACTTTTATCGAGATTAAATTTCCACCAAAATGCACTGGTCTTTACTGAGCATCTCTCATTCCCTCGTAAAAGCCGCAGCCGGTTCCCCGGGCAGCAGAATGAACACGCGCTTTGACTCAAGAGGATGAACCATACATTGTGCGACAGCTGGAAATGGCCACAGCAAGAAACTTTGAAACACGAGCTGAATTTTTTTGTTTGAAAATGGAAGAACAAACAACGCTTACATACGCAAAACCCAGTAAATATATTATGCAATTAATTTTCAGACAGGGAAAAAGAAAAAATAACTCATGCTAGACGTAATGAGCAGCACATCTCACCCAGAATTAGTTGCTAATAACCTCAATAAACTATTTTTATTCCTGAATTTGCCTCCTTTACTCTGAGTGCTCATACAGACGATTTCGGCAGTTTCTCATTCCTATAAAGGAACAACAAGCTCTAATAGAAAAGTCATGTTAACTTTCATCTGTCCTTCATTATGGGTAGTGCTACAATACCACCTGCAAGCTACGATAAGGGGTACAGAACCTCAGACCTTGGGCCATAAGCCACTTACTTCATGGGTCAGAAGGGGCTCCACTCTCCGGTTCATGGACTGAATCGCAAAAACAACTACGTTTTGTGGCTGTTGCTTGTTGCTTTGGTTTTACGCAGGCTGAGTGTTAGGTACAAGAAATAACTGGGCTGGGTCATCCACTGGCTGATCTGCTAGAGCAAACTCCAAAGAAATGTGCAAAGCACGCACCTGAGCTAAGGTATTTTTCCATACATCCAAATACAAGGAGTTCAGAGGAGGGCTGTGCCTCTGTGCGCTGCATAGAAAAAAACACGCAAGTTTCTAGAAATTCTGAAGTGAAGGAAAAAGTCTCTTTGCTCTATTCCCTTTCCTCTTCTCTTCCCCCAAACCAAACCTCTTAATGTCTCTCAAGCTGTGTGAATATAAACACTGTATTCATCAGTAACAGCCATGAAGTCCCCACACCAAATGATCCAACAACTGTGTAACTACAACCTATGGATGAAAGTCAATGTACTGTTTTTAATCCCATTCTCCAAGACTCCATGAACTGCACAGCTATCAGCGTTTTCTTCTGTTACCAACAAAATCAGCAGAAAATTTTACTTTCAAATACAGTGTCTTTTCAGAGTTAAGTAAAATCATTAAACAGCTCCTATCTGTAAATCCCTAATCTCACTTGGCACCAGAATAAACACAGTGATCTCTACAATTAACCTGGATATCTTGGAATTTCTAATGTGCCACCGAAGCACGTGAAAATCACCATCCAATACCTGGAAGACGACCCCAAGAAACCAACCAGAGGTGCCCAAAGATGTGTGATAACTGCAGGCATGTGGAGCTGGAGAGCACTGGGAGCAGGATGGGGCCATGATGGGCCTGGTCTCTCTGACCTTGGACCTGGGACTATCGGCAGAACCGTCCCAGATGTGATAGTCCTGAGTTGCTCAATATTTGTCTCAAAGGGAGCTCAAAAGCTGGAGTGCCTCTCATTGAAATTCCTGAACGTAATCAACACAGGGCTAAAAAAGAGCTGCAAATGTGGAAATAAGTCTGTAACTGTACTTTGAGACTCAGGAAAGTGCCAGTCTTTCTCAAAAGAGGCCCCAAAGAACTATGATGTGATCAAATAAACAAAGATGAAACAATTTTTGTCCTCAAACTCCTCACAAATCTGCCTTTGCCCTCCCTCATTAATTACATTTCAAAGTAATAAAATGCATTTCACTATCTCAACTAAGGTCTATTTGCATTCATCAGGTGAAGTCGTATCTTCCCACCCCCAACCCTGATGAACCCAAAACGCTCCTTTAATGCATCAAAATGTTCCTATCTTGTCAATGCACATTTCATGACATAGAAGGGCATCGAACACCATAAGGGAATACCTTAGCTGCTCCACTATTTGCAGACTTTGACATAATAACTGTTGGCCACTGGCCACTTCCTAAGCTGACGCAGGACACTGGGGAATGCTCAGCTTTGTGTTTGCTGCTGTTTGTGTCTGTACGCAGCCCGCGGCAACAGCAATATTAAGGAGCAGAACTGTGCAAATTACTGATTTTAACCTTGACTGAGCAGCTGGATGCCACATGAGGTCCAGCCTCTGTGCTCTCACCAGAAGTGGCCTCAACTAATGTTGATTGTTCCCCTTCGCATTTTGTTGAGGCTCATGAGCGATCTTGTTTTAACCTGTTCCCAGTGAACAAGATGAGAACCTCACCTGATAATGCGCCAAGCAGATGTAAAGAACTGTATGTGTCCCGGAGCAGCAGCAGTACCTTTGGGAGGTCTGGTGAACTCAGTATCCAGCATGACACTTGTTTCTGAGCACCGAGCACTGGCATTTTATCAAGGAAGTGCCAATACCTTCTCCCCCACATCCAGCTCACTTCCAGGATCCTCCAAACCTGCTGGGGGTTGTGTGTTCCAACCACATTCCCTGGGTCAGGCAAGGCAGCAATCCTTTCCTAGTGCTCAGATGTTAGTGACCCCTTGATGTTTCCTTCTCACATGCATGAGGAAGAGTTTGTGCCAACTGCAAAGACTCTTGACTTTATTTTTAAGGCCAATGGGCTGCAGAGAAACAGCACGGAAAAGACCAAAGATCCGATCCAAAGCTCTCCACAGTGACTGATGGTCCTTCCATGACTTCTATGTGCTTTCGATTAAGCCCTTTGCCCTGACTCCTGTTTCACATCAACGGAAAAACGCAGAAGCAGCACCGTGGGAACAGCTTGTTGGGGAAGTGATCTGCAAACCCCAGCTTCGTCCTCTAGAAACTCCAGCCTGTTAATCCAGACACAGGCTGGTTGCTTTAAAACCTGAGAAGCAACTCTCCACGTTACTGCTGTGATCTTTGCACCAAAAGATGATTGCTGGGATGATTCATTGGTTCTTGAGAGAAAGATATAAGGCAGGTGGCGGGTAAAGAAAGTCTACTCTTATCACCAGCTCTTGCTTCAATCGCACCAGGTCCCTCATCTCCTTAGAGCCTTACAGATGGGAAAAGCAATCCTGCCTTCACACAACTGCAATTCTAAAGATTCACAGCCTTACAACAAAGATTTTAGATAGTCCCTAAAAGACTTGTAAAGTGTATTCGTAAACATAAACCTCTTTCCTAATCTGTCAAGACATCTTGAGAAGCCAACTCTTCTCGCTGCGTGCTGTTGCTCATACTCGCAGTCTTTGCTGGTTCCCAGATTTTGTAGAGGAAAATAAGAACTCAACTCCCTTCCCCTCAAGGAGCAATTCACTGCTTTTTGCTTGCAGCTGTGGAGGTGTCAGACACAGTTCACCTGTGCCTCTCCAGGTTTAAGGCCCCGGCTTTGTAATACAGAATTGCAGCAATAAATAAATACAGCAGTCGGTTAAATACACAAGTTCAATATACACAATGGATGCATTTAATGTATCCGGTGTAAGCACCTGGATCTGGTTTGGTGGATTCCACGACTAACACATGATCTTTATTAAATCATAAGTATCCTATCACTGAGAAATAACGAAAAAATAAAATTACTTGGTTCACTGTCATTAAAGGCACACAAAAATGTATAGTAGTACATCAAGTGATGTTTTACTGCAGGAATTCTGAATTATTTATGTTCCCCTGAAACAATCTGTTCCAGACATCAAACAGCAGAGAAAAAGGCACAGTTCAACTTATGCCATTACCCTGATGCATCATTTCTGTGACCTGAGCTTTATTGTATTACAATGATACACAACGATACACGCAAAGCAATCACGAACTTGGACTATTATGCAGATCTTCTCTGTTAAGTGAAATAAAGATCTGTGTTTAAGTTGGGGGATCACGGACCACCAGCTGACCTGGACTCTGTAACACTGGTTTCCTGTGAGATAGGGACCATCCTACCACATCTCCTTCCAACACAGGCAAGCGACGAAACAACTATTAATACCTCTTGATGCTTTCTTAGTCACCTGTTTATCAAAGCTATCATCCATCATCTTCACAACTGGGCTGGGTTTCAGGTTGGTTTGTCAGAATGATCAAGTGAATGAATGTATGAAACAAAGGAATCTGCCCCAGTACCTCACCTTGGAAACTGCAGCGCCGCCCACAGTGTCTGGTTTATTTATTGTTATGTGAAAGCCCAGCATAAATGGGTCTCTGCACTAAATAAAAAGTCATTCCCACTGAAGACAGACTCATGGAAAGCCTTCTTTGATGTTTCTTTCTTCATTAACATGTCTACCTCTATCAAATCAATAGAAGCAAAAAAAGTTCCTATCATAAGGTCCAAAGAAACACAAAGTCTTTGTTTATTTTGGCTGTGGGCAACAAAGCTGCGTTGTCTTCAGCATTCTACAGGATATTGCCTTAAACTATATTATCAAACAGCTAAGCTGAGTGGAGACAATTTAACAACTGTCCAAATATCCTTCTCACTGGTGAATACCACAGTGTAGTCCGTTAAACTTCATTCGGTTACATTAAAATGCGTTTTGACATTATTTTGTGTATAAGGAGCGCTGAAAACTCAAATTTGCCAGCCAACAAAACATTGGAAAGGAGAATAACAAAATCATTCAGTATTACAGTCTTCCAGCCTAATTCTAAAACAGAAGAGCAAAACCACACTCCACGTGACAAAGTCTGTAGATATTGGCTCTCCATAGTGAACGTTTATCTGTGACATCTGTAGAGCCTGCACATCCGTTCTGGACACAGAGGAACCTATTCTGTAGTGTCCTGTAGATAATCATTGCTCTTCCTTTCTGATGAATGACTATCATCCATCATACTCAACACTGTTATGGACACACAATCACGTATGGAAAGTTTCAATAGCAAATAGGAGACTGCGTTTACAAACTGGATGCTTTTTAAGGCCACGCTATTCTGCTGTGAACATCACGGCCACATCGACACCTGATGCAAAGTAATGTCTCAATTTAGCCTCAAGTCCAAACGTAGCTAAGATGCAACCTGGACACGTGCTCCACGCCATACTTCAATGAAGCAACCTAAAGCCACGTCAAGGGTAGAAAACTTTGCTCTAGTGAAACTGGACCTCATGATGTGTTGGTGGTTTTGAGTCTGGAACATGGTGTGACTCTTGGACAACACAGAATAGGAAGCTTTACTAATGAGATGCAGCTGTTGCAACGGTAAGTTTGTTGGAGTAAACATCTCTGTCCAGCTGGTGCTTTAAGAAGTCAGTTTTCCAAACAGTAAGGGAAATCAAATTAACGGATTTTGGGGAAAAATATAAACAGGGGGAAAAAAAAGTATGTCCAAATTCAGTGTTACTTTAAAAAAAAGGCTAAAATATATGGTTAAAGGCTCATACATCTGCTGGTGACTAATTAAAATAACAGATAAAGAAAAGACAAGCTGCAGCTCCCAGTTCCATCTGCAGTTCCTCATTGTCACTGTGCTCTGAGCACTTCTAATTAGCACACTGGCCGCAAACTGAGCTGCTTAAGTAGCAGCTTTGGGTACCTGAGCTCTTCCCTCTGGATATGCCAAGGTTCCTGCAAGTCCATCTGTTTCCTTCTTCCACTGCGGACCTTTGGTTTTTTTGGTGCTGTTCTATCACTCAGCTACCATAATCAGAGTGTTTTATTATTTTTATTTTAATCAAAGAGTGATTGTGAGGCAACAGGACACCTCTTTCCATCCAGCTTTTACTTTTTGTCTCTGAAAACTCCTGAAAACCATCCTGCACCGCAGATCACAAGAAGCCTTCCTCTCCTGGGGTGCTTAAACTGGGTCTCAAATCATAAGTCATGGTAGATGTCGCCTGGCAGGCTCTGCAAGATCCACCATACAGACCAAATCATCGCACATTCCAATGTCTTCTATCAAGAACAGTCACCCTCCCTGGTCATTCTTGAAACCAAACACAGCAATAAACCCCCTAGAAAACCAAAATTGTGGAAATCTGCCAACATGTGCTTTGTCTTCCAGCCAGTTCATGGGACCTAGAAACTCCCAGAATGACCACCTTGTGTCCAGCCACGGGCTTCACCTTTTTCTCTGACGGAAATACCAAACTGGATGAAAAGAAAGTGGATGGGATAGATCCCTCAACATCTTCTGCATAACACCAGCCCACAGCATTTTTTGGAATGAAATACTCAAAGTCTTGCCAGCTTGCCTGTACAGCACTGACATCTATTTTGTACGCTGTTATTCAGATTTGGTTTTGGATGATGGGTGACCACCAGGTCTGCCAAGGTCAGAATCATACCGTTCTTTTATTTCTCTTCTAGCAGGGAAAGCTCTCTTACCTTACGGCTCACCTCTGTCATCCCGTAACTGCTTGGTCCACTGCTAAGATATGGAAACTTTCTTATTCTGAAAGGAGGTCTGCACAGTTTGCTCAGAATTAAAAAGCCAGTCTAACACCAAATAAAACCAACCATAAGCTCTGCACAAAGCTAGCTTCACTTCCATTAGCAGCAAATAATGCTATTTGATGTTTTCACCCGAGAGAACTCTCTCCAGCAGAAAACACGCCTGGTGAGCGAGCAGGCAGGGTGCACCTTGTTTGGGTCATAAGGAGAACATTGAAAAAATAGCATAACTCCATAAACATTCACTGAGCTTTTAGGGAGAATCCAACAACGTTGACCACTCTCAAAATTCAAATTTCTTAAATAGGGTACTGAGGACTCTGCAAGATAATTGTGACAAAATTATGCTGCCTGAATGTTCCCTATCGTCACCTTTCTATCCAAAGACAGACTTGAAGTACAGTTGTGCTAAAATAAGACACATATTCTCAGCATTTTACCAACAGTTCATTTTGCTTCTGTCAACACGGTTTTAGCTCAAAGTTTTTTAAAACCTTAACTTTCAGGAGCTACCAGAACAATTAAGTTGTCAAGCATCTTCTACTAGAGCATCTCCAAACTTTTTAATATCAAGTAATTATTTGGCACTTACAAGACCAAATGTATTCGCATTTTCAATTTAAATGCAAATACTGTGGAGAGATTTCAGGTTTTGTCTCTATTTTTATAAATGCTTCTAATTTTTAAAAGAAAGGGATTTATTATTCTGGAGATGCCATGTGGCAGGTGTCTGTTTTTATGTGTGCTCTAGTTAATTAGCTCCTATTTCTTTCATTGCTTTTCTTTTGAAGAAAGGGGAGGTGTATACTTCTTTGTAATGAAGAAGATTTCAGTTTACAAGTTACTCGGTATATGATTCATCAAATAGATGAAGCCGAGATCAAAGCATGTGAAACACGGCATGGTTCCTCTTTTAACTGCTTTTAGAAGTAAATATTCAAGAGAAATAAGCATCATCATAAGCAAAGACACACAGGTTTCATCAAAATATTCAGGCAGGAAGGAAGCTCAGGTTTTGAGACCAATCTGCTGCTCAAAGCAGGGCCAGATGTGAGCTCAGTCCAGGCTGTCCAGGGCTTGAGAACCTCCAGAGATGGAGATTGCATGACTTTCTGCCTGCAGTTCCTTGCTTGGGAAAACCAGGAATCACCCCAGTGGTGCCACACCACTATAAAGCTGTTTTGGGAACAGAAACTGCAGTTTCCTACCAGGGACCAGCCCCCTCTGCCCGGTGGAAGGCTGCTTCCGTCTCCGATTTTCAGCAGACGCAGATAATGATTGAAACCCAACAAGGTGGGTACACGAGGGTGAAATAGGAAAAAAAAATGAACGAAGGCTGATCCATAACCAGTGGTGACAAATCGGCAGCTGGCACTTAGTACTTTTTGAAACCCCAAGCAGAAGAAAGGTTTTTTCCCTTTCCCAAACCATTTCCTGCGCTACAAGACCCCGCGCCGTTACAGCTTGCCAAGACAACGTACGGCGAGCCATGCCAGCCAGACCCGCGGGCTGAGGGCTGCCCCGTCCCACAGCCTGCCCATCTCACAGGCAAACGGCAACTTCGCAAGTCTCGTCACAAGCCAGACAAGAGCTGGGATATAAATTAAACAATTCAGAGAAGCTGACACGGTCCCCAGTGGGCTGTGCGCTTGCCAAACAAATTATAAATCCTCTGAACACTACAGCTGGGTGTTTTCCAGGGCCAATGCCTTTATAAAGTTTAATTGTTGTGCCAAAGCTGTCAAAAAAAAAAATATAGCTTTGCTGAGTTTTCCTGGACACCCAAAAGTAATATATCGCAAATCTTCATTCTTCTCTTTGCCCACACACTGCAAATGAAACTCAGCACACAGTACTTGCCTTTCTTCCAAAATCTGGAGCAAAGCCCCAGTTTCCAAGGCCTCCGCACTGGATTGGCCCCATCTCCTGCTTCTTGTGTGGCTGAAGAGCTTCATTCGACTGCAGGATCTCGTTAGAGCCTGGATTTGTTCCAACATGGGATGCATTTCCCTTCAACAATTTGTTTTTATTCCACAGCTCAATGCCTCAAAAATTAATCACGATCCTATAAAACTTTCCAAAATGATTTGTCAGCCTGGGCGGAGACCTACCAATCTCATGCACAGTTGCCTGATGCGATACAAGTAAGTAACTTAAAAGACATTTCAAGGTCATCAAAGTACAAAACACTGTATGCGGTTCTTTCTCCTCTCTTCTCTTCCTGTCCGTTCAGGATGAGACAAAACTTTGAAAAACTATTTTTTTTTAATGCCAAAATGGTAATACTTCTAAGACTACACAGACCTCATTATGTATTAAGCAGCCAAGATCTAAAAGAACACTGAACTATGACACCACACCCCTGCCAAAAAAAATTATCATGCATTAGTAGTTAATAATTGCATTAGTAATTAGTAATTGCTAGCCAATGAACAGCGAGGATAACTTTTTTCCTTGCCCCCAGTGAAGAAAGAATGTGGCTACCCAAAACAGCCACGCTGCAAGGCTTAGAACGAGGGAAATCAAATGAATATTATCTCTTGAAATCCCTTCTGATATATCCTTATAGAAATGTGGTGCCCAACAGGTACCACGGGGTGCTTTACAGAGGAGCAAACTCATTTAAAAATAAAATTTCTATACACAAAAATTCTCGAAAGTCCTAATGAAAGGGCAGAAGAATCAATAAACCATCTACATTTTTATACGGAACTGTTTTATGAACTCATCCATGATACACCCCAGCCTGGGAGAGAGCGCACATGCCTGAGACTACTATAGCAGATAATAAAAATAAATGGACTTATTAAACTCTGAAGCTCAACTTTTTCACACATTCATTCTCAGAGCTGTAAACTTTTAGGATAGTGCGCTGGTAACTTATGACTGTAGCAACACGCTGGATGTGCTGCAAGATCAGGTTTTCTAGGCTAAAATCTCCTCTCATTGAAATCTGATTCACAGGGCGCATCTCCCGGTGGATGGATCAGAATTGGCTGGCTTTGTTGTTTTTGTTGTTTGGTTTTTTTTTTTTTTTGACTAAACTGTATTGATGCTTAAAAAGCTGGAAGAGGCCCCAGGGAGATGCCTGCAGCGGTGCTGGCTCCCATGGGTGAGCTGGGAGGGCTGGTGTGGGGTGGGAGACCAGGCTGGTGGCCAGCCTCCAATTTATAGAGCTACTCCTCATCCTCATCCAGCGCAGGCGTCTCTCTCAAAGCCCATTTGCAAACAGTTTTGAAAGGTCCATTTAAACCTCACACTGGAGGACGATAATTTGTCTTGTCCACAAAGACGCAGCAGAAACTAAGCAAGGTGGTGAGACTTAAGTAAATTGCTTAAGATTATGGTAAAAAATATACATCGGTGTAACGCAAGAGGGAAGACAGGGAAGAGCCCCCAGCAGGACAGAGGTGCCCAACTGCCCAGCCCAAAGCCCAGCCCTCCATCCCGGTACAGCATTCCCAGAGCTTGCCTGATGCCGCTCCACAGCAGAGTTGCTTTCAAGGGATGGCAAACCTACCACAGGCACGTTATGATGGCAGTGAGAGAGGATCTCAACGTCAGAGCAGTGAGACATGGGAAGAGACCCCTGGGAAGAGCTGGGAGGGTGCTGGAAGAAAGCTATTAAAATTTCAGGTGGAGATGGTCATTTTACAAAAAAAAAGATTATACAAGAGATGAAATGAGACGAGATGGATAAGGACAGCTGGATTCGATGACCAAGAGGGCCCCTTCCAGTCCTATTCCAGAATATGAATTTCAAAACCTTGGCACTTTCATGAAATCCTTCTTGCTTTCTGCTTTTCTTGTTAGCCTGCCCCAAGAAATCCACAACTATCAATGGATTCTGAAAGCCAGCACAGGGGCTGCTGAACTTCCACCCCAGCGCAGCATCCCGGGAGCTCACCTCTGCCAGCCTCCCGCAGCACCCGCGGCCACGCGGCACCAGGCACGATGACCCTCTGCGCGCCTGCACAATCCCTCATTAGGAAGTCAATGGTGGCCGTCGCTTCTGTGTGCTGTAGTGATGCCCATTTTATGTGTATGGATATTTGCCAAGGCCTTTGGCTTTCTTCAGCCATGAAATAAGCACTAGTATAATCAGTCTGCTGTGAGACCTTCCCAGAATACAGAGAGGGGGAGAAGGAGGAGGGGAAAAAAAATGGTCCTTCTGCTATTTGCACAGAAAACCCAACATTTTAGACTTGGCATGCTGGAGCCGGCATCCCCAACCAGCACTCCCACCGTCACAGACGATGCCAGCTAACGATCACACATGTCAGACGGACACGTCGCTCGGCCACCGGCCGGCATCCAGCAGCTGCACAATAGCCAGGGTGACCCGCCGGGTGACGCCTGTCACGGCTGCTGCCAAAACCCAATTTCCACCTTTTGGATAAAACTTGTGAGCTTTGCCTCTGTTCTGGCACTCGGCACCAGCCCGTGGGGGCCCTGCTCACATTTCAATTAACAGCATCTGAGGATCTTCGAGGGGTGACAGCAGAGGTGCCGATGTGTAACCAGGCAGACTTATTTTTATCCTTTACTTCATGCACCTGCTCTAAACCAACAAGGGAAATTCCTAAGGAAAAGCTTGGGGATAAACAGAGCCATCATAGGAAAGGAGAAGGGTAAGCGGGTGTGCAAGAACGGACATCAGTAATACCAGATTACAGAATTTTAAATTTTTTTAAACAGTATCAAAAAAGCAACAAAACTGTCATTTATTTCAAAATCTGTGTCTTTTTTTTTTTTACCTTCTTTTTAGCTGTCACTACTACACAGTTCGCATACAGTTTTTAAAGACCTAACGGAATAGGTATTTCCAGCAATCTCGGCCTTAAAATGCATTTCCCCAGAGTGCTTTTTGTTCAGCAAAAGCTTTTGTGCTGATGTTGAGCACAGGTCATTTAAAATTATTATTTTATATTTAAACTGACAGGGAATCCCACCCCTTTGAAAAATTAACTCCACACACTATGTTTCCGCTTCACAGAAGGGAAAAGTCACACAGAGTCAATTTGCGCTAAAGAAAAATGTTGCAGTTAACAATGGAAGAGACGAAGTGACCTATTTAACGAAGGTAACGGGAGAAGTTGCTGATGAGGTGACAAATCCGAATTGGCGTGTGCTTACACCCTTCTAAATCATACAATAGTTGGAGTTGGAAGGGATCTTAAAGACCATCCCGTTCCACCCCCCTGCCCTGGGCAGGGACACCTCCCACCAGCCCAGGTTGCTCCAAGCCCCGTCCAGCCTGGCCTTGAACACCTCCAGGGATGGGGCAGCCACAGCTTCTCTGGGCAACCTGGGCCAGGGGCTCACCACCCTCACAGCCAAGAATTTCTTCCTCAGATCTCATCTCAATCTCCCCTCTTTCAGTTTAAAACGGTTCCCTCTTGTCCTGTGGCTCCCCTCCCTGATCCAGAGTCCCTCCCCAGCTTTCCTGGAGCCCCTTGAGGGACTGGAAGGGGCTGGAAGGTCTCCCCAGAGCCTTCTCTTCTCCAGGCTGAACCCCCCCAGCTCTCTCAGCCTGTCCTCACCGCAGAGGGGCTCCAGCCCTCCCAGTATCTCCGGGGCCTCCTCTGGACTTGCACAATCAGGTCCATGTTCTTTTATGTCATTTCAGTGCTCCCTACATTAAGACCTGTAAAACATTTCTCTGTCTCTACTTGTTTCCCAATCTGATGCATAGGTGTCCTTCAAAGATGCTACCCTGCATTTTCGCTCTCTCACTGGATGGAAGTCCTTTATCACCAAAAGCCTTTAATTCTTTATTGACATACTGGTAGCTACAGAGAGATTTTATTTTCATTTTCCCCTTCACAGTGTCTTTGGAGTATTTGTTCTTCCATGCTTTCATAATTCTGAGTACCCAGTTTGAGTCGTGTCGCAAATGCATCATTTTCTGGGAGCCATAGACATGATTATCTTGATTCCTGCCTCTTTTGACATACCCAGTTGTCGTCCCAAATCTGTATGGTATTGTGATGATCACGCTTTCGTGTAGTATCTTAAGGATTATAAGGCCAATATTACCATTTCGCTAATGCTTTTTGCTTCCCTCCCCAAATACGCATTGAAGAGAGAATTTTAAAGGAGTAAAATAACCTCCAACAGCAAAGACTAAAAGATCCTCGGGCTAGAAGAGTTTCCTGGGATGTGGGATAAGCTGGATGTTCACCTTCGCATGACAGATGAAGGCAAGGAACTCAGCCTGGGGCCATATCACAGGTAAGGTCTCTGACTACCAAGCTCCTGGCAATAACGTGAACTCCTCTCGGCGTAGCTGTGCGTGCACAGGACGTGAAGAAGCATCCATATCACCGTGTGTTTTGGCCCAAGGGCTGTGAGCAAGCAACGTTTTGCATTTGATTTCAACACAAATGTATGTGTCTGTGTTTCCTTCTTATTTTAATTAACAAAATATCCATAGGAAGACTGATGATCATTTTTCTCTAGTTGCAACAACAGAGGTACACAGAGACAAATTCATGATGCAAGCAAATTAACAGAAATATTCTGGGTAAGAAAGAACTCTGAAAGAAGTGCAACAGATTTCCCCCATCCTGGCCTTTATGACAGATGACTTCCATTGCTGCAGAACAACGTTTTTGCGCTCTACCATACAAAAGTCAGAAAACCAGAACATCCTCCAAGCAAGCACAGCAAAAAACACACATGTCAGGCAAGGAGGTTGTTGGGAGCTTGGTTTATCCAGAGGTGATGTGTTGGATTTGCTACTTGAGAGAGTTGTTTTGTTTTGTTTTTTTTTTTAAGAGAAGGACAAAAACATCAAGTTTTAATAGAACGAGAGGAGTCAAGATTCCCTTAGAGCTTCCTCTGCTTTCTAATGGTTTTGTCTAGAAATACATTATGGGAAGTTATTCTAATCATCAGCCTGAGAGCAGGATGTGAAGATGCCGCTGATGAGAACACCCCCTAATACTCAAATGCTAGCAGACTTGCAATCATTTAAAGAACTCATTAATCTAAAGAAAATACTTAGAAAGAAACTTTCATAATGAGAATTGGTGAGTAGCCAGCTTTGCTGAAATGAGAGCGCATTTCTTCTTTCTCTGGTTTGACCCAAGACACCTTGATGGACGACAATGTCTTTGATGGAATGAAATATTTTGCAGTAACTTTGGGTACAGTTAAGCTGATAACAGAAGTCTTTAAAACGGCTGCATTTCACAGACTTTCTCGCTAAGAACTCGACAGGTAAACCGCACATGGTCGCTGATCTGCCTGCGGTGAGCTCCTGTTCAAAGCAAACGGAGGAAATGAAAGATATTGCATTATGTCTGTACCTCTTAAGGAACGGCACTGTGGTACTCAAAACAATTTATCATCGCAGCAAAACTTTCATTAACATCATCGGATGGCCGAAAGGGAAAGGCACTAAACACAAGAGCTCAGTAGAACAGAGACAAAAGGGAGCAGAGTTTGCAACTTGCTTAGGAAAGAGGTATCTTTAAAAGATGTTCCTTTATCTGAAAGCGTTAATTTAACTGCTTCAGGAGACAGGTGTGAAGGAGTCTCCCCCCTCAGCAGCTGTGTGCAACGCCTGTTGTTTTGCAAGGGATCCGTGTTCATCCAAACCGACGAGCAAGCCCCCGGCTTGTTTTTCTTGGAAGGATTTACAATTACTTTTAAGTTAAACAGGCCAAAAGAGAAAAAATAAATAAGAAATTCCAAAGATGGTTATGACTAAATGGGTTCCTCGCTGCAATGGCAGCTTTAGTCTGTTTTTTACTTTAAGAACAAACATGTCCTTCCGTGCCAATGCTCACTGGAAGGGGACAAAATCAAATAATGGCGGAAAAACAGAGAACATACTAAATGCTTACGCGTATTAGGAGGCTTCCAGATGAATCCTGGGAGCTAACCCATGGAAAGCAATGCACTGAGACCTGCTACCCCACCCCCCCTTCAGCAGCACGTGGCAATCGCAGAAACCAGTTATTTACGACCTGCAGAAGTGGAGAACACACGTTACTGGTTACGTACACCCTGGAGACGCCGAGGACACACCCTGCACAGCACTTTCAGGCAGGCACGTTTTGCACCATCTCTCAGCTGATATATATTCCCCCGAGGCGTCGTACCTGGTCCCCTTGCCATTTCGCTGTGTTTATCCCCACTTTTTAAGGGTCACGGAAAAGACCGACGGAGGAGCACAGAGCTGCCCTGAACACACCTCAGCATCACGATGGCACCTCGATGCCTCAGCCTGCTCTTCAAACACAGCCTCATCTGTTGCCTCCATCGTTTATTGATCCACACCATTTCTGACTTTCAAAAAGGGTAAGTTACTTTCGTTACTCATTCATTTACTTAGACTTGTTTATTTTTGAAGGACTCTCTCCGGTTTTAGATTATTTTTTAGTATTATTAAATGCGTGGCGGTCATGTGACGTCATTCCCAATGGGTTCCAAGTCAGGTATGAGCGTAGTCACGGAGTTGGGCAGTCTGCCACAAAGAGAGGAAAATGCCCAGAAAAAATTCAGAGCTGCCGAAGGTAAGGTAGCACCCATGGAATGAAGCACATCCAATACACGCACGTTCAGATAAATGCACGGTGAAAATTAGGGAATTTTAAAAGGGAATGAATTTGAATTTGAGCTCTGGTGGTGCTTTGAGACAACTTTACATTTCTTTCTGGGTAAAATTAGCGGATTATTGTCTAATCCTGGGATTGGTAGTCCACCTGACAGAAGATGTGAACTCCATTTACCAAATGCTTCTCCTGCAAGGCTTAGGTGCTATTTCAAGTAAATACTCTTTTCTCCTCAGCTGCTGTGTGAAAATCTTGATACGCAACAACAACAACAAAAAGAGATGAAATAAAAAGAAGCAATGAGCTTCAGGCAAAATGCTAAGAAATATATACACAAAATAAAATCAAAACTCTGATACGAATTCATCTCATATTTCACTCCTCAACTCAGCATTGCTTTTAGTAAAGATAAATCAACCAAGATCGGAATAAAGATTTTTTTTTTTTCCCTAAAGGACATCTCTTCCCCTTTAACAGAAATAATAAGGGGAAAATCATAGCAGGCAGCAACGCGCTGGGGCTAGAAGGCAGCCATGCTTCATTTATTGAATGGGTTGTTCCTCGTTGCAGTCCCTTCTCAGAAGTAACAGGGCCACGCAGCAGAGAGGAAAAAAGAAAAAAGCCACCTCAAATGCTTTAATGATAATTTGTTCAACATCTTGCAGCTCCTAGGCATCTCATAGGCACGGTCTTCTATAAATAAAAATGTGAGGGCATATTATTATTACATGATGACTCATGAAATTTTTATCTGCAGGGAGCCAGGGGCTGTGGCTTCCTCTGGGCTCCCTGGTGCTGTCTGCTGGGTCAATTAAAATATCGAGATTTCTTTTCGCACAAAGCCTTTCCTCTCCCTTTGCTTATTCCGAGTGCGTGTTTCACTCACATCTCCCCTTCACAACCTCATCACCCATTGTAAATCGCAGCAAATTAATGTCGATGCGATGTTCCTGAAACAAGACTGCTTTTGCCTCTTGACAAGGAAACCCCTAAGCCAAATGTCAAAAATGCAAATGGAAATACAATATCACAAATAAATCTGTGGACATCTCTTGATCAACTCCTGCAGACCTGGGCTGATGCAGTGCTCTCACCCTGACCCCCAGGACAGAAATAGCTTCTAATTCCTCGTCCTGCTGAAGAGTATGATATGTTGGGCAATAAGAAGTGAACAGGGGTTATGGCTCTCATAAAATATTCACACCACTGGCTCTTTATACAGCAGTTTCTCCCGAGTATGATTAATCACATGCTATTATTTAAAGTTCCCGTAGCGTGGGAGTTTATGTTTCACTACCATTCGCAGATTAGATTATAGAAAATTAGTTTCAGATGAACTGTTTGGTTCAGGTAGATTAATCCACTCTGATGATGCCTATCAGCCAATCGAACTCCTCCTTCAAACCAAGTGGCCATGTCCCTGGGGTTATCCAGAAAGCGATAAACAACCGGGGAGAGTTTCTCTCCACCTGGCAGTAATTGTTCTGCAAGCACTCTTCTCTTACTTTTATCTAAGACAGACATTCATCCTGCTATTTAGTATAATTAAAGCATAGGTACTAATCTAAAGCTCCTACCCAGGGAGCAGTTGTCTGATGGCAGCAGATTCACAGCATGCACAACAGCCTTAATTTCAATAACACGTTCAGCTGACGAGGAGGAAGAAAAGGGTGAAGTAGGTAATGACACCTCCAGGAGCTCAGGATGCATTCACTGCCGAGACAGTGGGTGCAGGGCATCAGCACAGGCAATGCCCAGAAGACGCGGTGTCCTTTGGCGATCGTTTGTCTCCAGTTTGGATGGGAGAACTGCTGCATCTTCAAAACACAAAGTGGCACCACATCACTCTTGTTCCAGCTAAGGGGCTTGACCCCAGCACAAGAGCCACTGGCTATTTGAAGCCACCACTAATTAATCTCATACATTATTAGAAATGACCAGAAATACACTTGGAAACATGGGACACCACTATGTGAACACTGAGACCCTGTCAGATTAGGATTCAGTTAAACTGCCAAGATAAAGTTCAGTAGTTTGCCAGCTCAACTTACCTCTTACGATGATGTTGGTGGACTTTTTTGCAGGGTTCCCAACATTGTTATTGGCGATGCAACTGTACGTGCCAGCATCTTCTGGCGTGATGGCAGGTATCGTTAAAGTGCCACCATTCAGGACCGTCTTCTCGGGCAGGATGCCGGCAGACCTCACCCACGTCAGGCTGGGGGCTGGCTCCCCTCCTGTCGTCACACAGACTAAGGTGATCGCTTCTCCAGGGTTCACCACTATCGGGTCATCCACAAGAAGCTTAATTGAAGGGGATGCTGCAAAACATAAGAGGACGAGAAAGGTGTAGCGGGGCTACGTCTGTGGTGTTGCTCAGTCCTGACAACCACGCTCAAGCCAACTGAGATCAGCAAAAGCAGGTCATCTACAGTGCTCTTCGCGTGACTACGTGCCCTCTGGGAAGGGTGCTCCCCATCCTGATGCCCCCCCGACACCACGTTTCTCATCCTGCTCCCTCATCATCTTTCCCCTTGCTGTCAAACTGCAGCTGAGGATTTATGTATGGACAGCCCTGCAGCTGTGCTCGGGAAGTGATATATAATGTATGGGACAGGTGCCAGCACGCTGGATTTTAAACCCTGGAAGAAAGGAATTAGTAACAATCTTCTTATTTGGCATGGAAAGCATGTTGTTCCCTTCAAGTCAGATCCTACCCATTGAAAACCAGCCCTCTTAATCCACCCGCCTCCCCGCTGAACTCCTTGGGACTTGGCTGCCAACTGAGATGAATGTGTAGAGTTTGAATTGGGTCTGTCGGATCAGGAAGAGTCACCTCCCTTGGGCCAACATCTCCTTGCACAGTGAGAAACTGAAGAATCCAGCACAGATGCTTTTTTCCTTGTACGGGCTGTGCAACCTGCAGCTCACAGCACCAGCAAGAGCGTGGCCACAGCTCAATCTCCTCACAGACACACAGAGAGGTGCAGACCTGGAGGATATTGTCCCTACAATACCCAATGACCAGCTGCAGGGGCGTTCTTTGTCCAGGACCACCAAACCGGCCAAAATACGTCGCAGCACAGGCTAATGGAAAGATCACACTGCTCTCAGAAAGGAGAAGTGAGTGATTAAATTTCATTCTCTCTTCTTGCCTCTTCTTTTCCATGAAATATTTGCATATGATATAAGACGAGCAAAAGAAATGCTCGGTACGAAGGGACAGGGCAGGGCAATTCATTTTACATGCTGAAATTTAAAATCATAATCTGAGCTGTGACATCCCCTGTCATTTGCATTGAGGGATCCACCCTTGCTGGATTCAGATTTTGCTTGAAGGCATACCCTAAACCACATAAGCAATGAGCCAATAAATAAATACATATTGCTAGTACAGAGAAAGCAGCAATACTAAATAAACACGGGCATAAAGGTGAAGGATTGAAATTCTGGCCAAAGAATACCAGAAAATAAAAAATGAGAGGAAATAAAAACGTTACATCCCCAAATCGTATCACTGTCCTCATTATTACAGAGATATATTCTTGTGTGTTCTGCTTTATATATGAATCTTATTTCAATATTAAACGAATACAAACTAATCACTAAAGGCAAATACAAGAGTCAGCTATAAAACAAGAGTTTTCTTTATTTGGAGTTCACCCAAGAGGAATTAGCTTTCTCTGCATTCAGAACCTGGAGCACACAAATGGGAAGCACTTCATTTATACCTGTCCTAGCACAGAGAGAAGAGGCAACCCCCAGCTGGGGAAACACTTCAAGAGAGCAGGAGAGCAGAGGTTTACGAGCAAAACCTCCTCTTCCAGCTCCTCCCAGCTTGGGACCCTGCAGATACTTCCCAGTATAAATTCCTGGGTTCACGTGACCAACTTGAAGGTGAAGAAACTGGATGCAGGGCTAAAAATACAGATAGAAACAAGTTGGCACTGCCCACTAACCGCGTCAGTGTCTCTTTGCTTGCGTCCTCTGACCTCATATTCTTTCATCAGTTGATGCATCCATCAGCTGATGGGCCCCTGGTTTGGGGCTAGAGGTATGAAACCGGGCAGTATGTCATGTTCCATGCTTAGGAAGATTTTGCTTGGGTGAAGGCGGCAGAAGCAGGGATCCAGGTACCTGCTGTGCAACTAGAACTGAGCTCCAGACCTACAGGGTCACCACCGAGCAGGGGGTAGCACTCAGCTGGCTCCTCTTTCCCTCTCCCTCCCTCCTGAGTTTAATGATTTTTACTGAAAAACTCTAGCAAGGAGCTGCTCTCTGCTCTCACTAATCATCAAGTCATGAGACAGGGAACAAGAGAACCACAAATAATGCTTCAAAACTTAGAACAAAAGATGAAAGCTCCAACAATGTCAACCCAACCTGGTGGTGTTGTTTACCATAATGGCCTCATAATCCTCCAGATGAAAGGGGGGCCTTCGCCATCCTTCAGGTAGAGAGACAAAGATAGCAGCCGATGTGATAAAAATGCTGTGATACATCCCTTTCATCACAGCACTCAAAACAGTAAGTACATGAAAATTATGGTTTGCGTACAGCAATTTCTCTTTGCTTACACCACACATTTCACTTAACTACAACCTATCCCACTAGACAAACACAAACAGAAATTCAGCGGTACACTCAACTACTACCATCAAACGCCTGATTTAAACCAGCGAATATTAAGAAATTCAGAAGCAACGTTAAGGTTTCCAGCAAATGAAACTCAGCCTAGCATACAAAGGGTCAAATACCTATTATATGGTATTTGGTATGGTATTTAGCATGGTATATAGAACACGAATCCACAGCAACGAGCTATTATTTTGATATTTCTCTGCGTGAAACCCTATAACAAAATCTGCACCGTATAGCAATGCACCAATAACATAGAACCTCTTCTTTTCGGCTTAATGGTACAACCTGTCTTTTAAATACCTCCAGGGATGGCGATTCCACCACTGCCTTGGGCAGCCTGTTCCAATGCTTGACGACACTTTCGATGTATAAATGTTTCCTCATATCCAATCTAAACTTCCCCTGGCGCAACTCAAGGATGTTTCCTCTCGTCCTATCCATGTGAAAGTAGGGACAGCGAGCCCTGGACTGGGGGGTCCAAGGTTGGGGTCAAGGTTGCTACAGAATCTCTCTCTCTCCCAGATTTTCTGAGCAAATATCTTGTAGACAAAAAGTTTAGGACTAGCTCCTGTCTGAGCCAGGGGAACGGAGCTCACTATCATGTGAGATCTCCCCCTGTTCTAGTTTCAATGACAGCAAGAGCTAGTGCCAAAAGGCGACTCCTCTTATCTACCTTGAGCTATCTTCTTGCAAGAATCTTCCCCTGTGGTATCCATCTCTCTGCTGACAGAGCCCAAAGATTAGCTTAATCTGGACAGGTAAGACGTAGATGGCAGAAGATGGGCGACATCGATCCTACCTTTAGGATGAGGATTTACAAATGCATCGGGAGCCTACAGACGGGAATGGGCAGAAAGTGCTGTTTTTAACAATATACATGTGCCAACCTTGCATTGATCCCAGCATTTCGCAAATCCTCTTAGTTCCTTGCAATTTCAGAAAACTGAAATTTTGGCCTAATCCTCTCTCTCAAATGGATTTCTTCTCTCTTTCATTTATTTGTAAACTTTTGGGGCAAAACACCACATACAGCATAAATCTCAACTGTGTAATTCATCGCCACACATTTTTTTTGGGGTCCAGCATGATTAAAAAATGGAGTAGGCATTTATAAAGATGACAAGATGATCCAGAGCAATTATAATAGTTGATAATTATACCAAAATACTGTTGAAGGATCATGCTTTGGGGCATAAAATGGTGTCTTTTTCTGGACTGGGATGGCAGACTATCACATACCCGTCTACTGCAGAGTTTTTGTGCGCTCTTCTGAAATTTCTCCTGCTGGCTCTCGGTAAGGACAGACGTGAGATCTAATCCAAAAGGTCAACACATGTGTTTATACATCCTTTCCATTTGTACAGCATCTAGCATGATTGAACCCCAAGTAGGAGACCCACGATGCAGCCCCAGCAGCTCAAGCTGTGATAGTTGTTTAGAGAGCAGGAAATGATGGAATTGAGTCAGAAGGAAGAGGAGATAGAGTTCTCCAAAAGATCCGACTCTTATTAAAATGACACTAGTGTAAAAGCCAGTACATGCAATTGTGTATTCCTGGTACAAGTCTGAAATGCGCTGGTTTTGTCTTTATTCTGTATAATCGCTTTGAGGAGTCAGGCGTCAGCCTCCAAGATACAAGTGTTTTCCCCCAACGGCATCCAAACCAACCATGGGAGCAGAAATACAAGTGTGAGCCAAGCTCCCTTCCACTTCTACGGCCCAGCCTGCTTTCCCAAAACAAGGCTGGAGCCAGCACGGATGTTCTGCCTGTTCGGTTTCTGAAAGGCACAGAAAGGCAACCTGAAGTCCCTCACATCCTCACAAACAAGCTTTCACGTGGTCCCAACTGAGATCATTCGAAAAGACACATATTGCAGTGACCGTAAGCGAGCAATTTATGCCTCCCATCTTGATTTTATTATTTAACTTTTACGAAATTTAATTTCCCCAAGCCAGGTGCTTTGCTGGTGGCCGTGGTTACGCAGGGCTCTTCTTACATGAAAAGTGCTTTAAAATCAAAGTGCTTCAAAGCCCCCAGAACTCAGCAGGTAGATGTGCAATCAAAAGAAAAGATACACAACTGCACCAGCCCAGAATTTTCCTCTTCTAAACAGCTGCTGCCTCAGTTTTTGCTTAAAACTTGCAGAGATCCCACAAAATTCCATGGAAAGGTTTAATTCAGAGATATATTGTATTATTATTTTTTATTGCTATATTCTTCTGGATTTGGTTTAATCTTGCATTACATCATTTATTTATTTCTGCTGTCTTCCTTCTTATTCAGCTCCTCTCTAAACAAAATAGTCTGCATTTTGTCAACTAAATAGTCTGAAAGTTTTAAAATTTTAGCCCCAGAGTTCTATCTGCTCACACCATAAAACCCTGGGTCACGGTTTGGGTCACGGAGACACACTGACACGCACACACGCAGACACAGGACTGATATCCTCGATTTCACCCAGAGTTGAAGAATGATAGATTTTCTAGTTTTAAGTTATGTTCAGTCCTGGAAAAGTTAAGCATCAGAGCCAACAAAACTGATGCAGACACAGGAGGTTCTCATTATGAAATCTTACAAATTTATACATAATCCCTAATGCAACAAAAATATCCCTGCCAAAAGGAGTCAATACTAAATGGAGTGCATTATCCCCCCCAAAGCCAATTCTGAAGCTTCGCCCCGGCTGAGGTCTCTCGTAGATGACTATCAGCCATCAGGATTAACAAGACGAACGCTGGGCCATCCAGGTCTGGCAAGCAAAGCATCTCCCAGCCAGAACCTTCGCCCCGGCACCGGCAGAGACTCCTCCAGGCAACCTGCCCAGCGGAAACTTTCTTTCAACTCTCTGATAGGAATAATAAAATCCATTATCAAACAATAGCAAGCTTTGGTAAATATTTCCACGGGTGAGCGCATGGAACAAGCTTTCCAAACATCGTATTTGGACATCGTAATGAGAACGGCTCAGTGTTCAAAAGAGCTCTGCATCTTTACTGCCCTTTAGAAGTAGGGGTTTCTGAGCGCCAGTCCCACATTTCGAAGTCATGGTTGGTTTGCCAGGGGACAAAGACAGCCGCAGTGCCACTGCGAGCTCGCCCCCGCGAAGAACAAGGCACTACTCATGGCGAGGGAAACTGTTCAGGTCCCCATTCATATTGCAGCTGCAGCCTTTTTAAAGGGACTTCAATTCAGAGGCTTTCGTGTGCAAGTATTGCCTCTGCACCCAGTGTATTTCACAGGGCAGCAGAGCCTGGCTGTGAACTCACGACAAAGTGCTATTGGAAGTACAGCAGGTCACAACACACGGTCCTGCTAGTCAAGTCACTACGGAGAATTTAAATCAGAACTGCATCAATTTTTTTTACCTAATCTTAACGTGTGCACACAAGACAAGTTAGGCGCCGATGACATACAGATGGAGATTAATTATAAAATGCGTCTATAATATATCCCAAGCCGCACAGAGTAGAATCATAGAATCTTCATGGTTGGAAAGGACCTTTGAGATCATCGAGTCCAACCATACACACACCAAAAAAAAAAAAAAAGAAAAAAAAAACACAAACAAACAACCTACAATCTCTGCCACTAGAGCATGCCCTGAAGTGCCAAATCTAGACGTTTCTTCAATACCTCTAGGGATGGTGACTCAACCGCCTCCCTGGGCAGGCTGTTCCAGTACCTGACCACTCTTTCAGTAAAGTCATTCTTCCTAATATCTAATCTAAACCTCCCCTGCCACAACCAACCAGTAATAAAACAACACACTGGTTTTGATTAATGACTGGGGCAAAAGTTTCTCAGCCCCAGCACAAAGCTAGTAGTCATTAAGTCATCATTAACACGCTTAAGACACACATTTAACAATACCAGTTTACCAAGTACATTCGACATAATAACCTAGCTCTACAACAAGGTGCTTCCAGTTTAAACGGAGCTGCCACGGGATCATCGGCAGGGAGACTGGAAACATCTTCTAATCAATGATGCGATACAGGTGTCCACTGAACTTGAAAGAAGTAGAGTCTCTCCTGCTGCCTGGGATGGGTGTCCGAGACAGACACTACACTGGGAGGAGAAAGATATCTGTCACTGATGTAGCGCGCAGGAAAAATCTGACACCAACGTGTGTTATAATTACAGTGAGACAAATATACGTATTTAGACCAGGTATATGGAATTGAGAAAATGTCACAATTGGCTTTAGGGATTACTGGAAATGCAAAAGAAAACTAATACTTTAATAGCAATATCAAAGCAGAGGTAGAAAGTCATGTCCTTGGCGACTCGCTCATCTATGATGAATTCAAATGTAAGTACATTATTTCATCCAGTTTTGTGAATTATTTTATATGCAGAAGTGAAGTAATAGAACACAATTGAATTACACTTTCATATTTATGTGTGCGTGTATGCATCCGTTTAATTTACAGCCCTGATTTATTGCAGGAATACAATGCGTATACTCCTAATGATACACATTATGAATAGTTCCTTTCAAGTCAGAGCAAACAGAGAGAACTTTTGAGGTCCCTGTTGGGCTGGGAGCATCATTTCTGTACTTATTTACTCAGTAAAGTTCAAAAAAGAATAGATTATAATTCCCAGCTGAGAGCCAGATTTTGAATTACAGGGTAAAAATAAACTTTTTTTTGACCACACCGCCACAGCACGCTGCGATATAGGAGGTCCTTTCTTTTCATCAACAGTCCTTAAAAATAACAAACACCACCCACACCCTCAAAAAAAACCCCAACCCCAAACCGAAGACCAATGAAAATCACTTTTATAGACCCATCCTCTCTCTGCTTTACCCTCCCTGCTGCTACTGAAGGCACCGTAACCTCCTGACTGCCCCCCGCGATTGCCAGAGCTGCCCGGTAGTCTGCGTGCCTTAACCTCGGACTGGGGTGCATGTCCCCCCCCGCCACGTACCAGCAGTCACTGCTCAATTTGAATATGCTACCTGGGCAGAGATTAAAAAACCAAACCCTCATATTTTTCATTTTCCCTTAAGCCTGCCATCAAAATAAAGAGGCTTAAAAGTTGGGTAAAGTACAAGATCATTTTGTCCAGGCGTACTATCAAGAATGGAAAATTGTGAGGTTACAGGAGAAGCAGAGAGGGGAGTTACAGGAAAGAAATAAGCAAAGAATGAGATTATATTTAACAAGGTCTATTTTCAGCTGGCCTCCATCACTACATGTTCACATACATGTGAAGAAGCCCGGAGCGCCAGCCCAGGTAACCGTAGCCTACTCCCCGCTCTCTCCCTCTATTCTCAATAGCCTTTTTTTTTTTTCCTCTTCCAACTTTTTCTGAAATCCTCTGTTTTTTAACCAATGGGGACGCAGCTTTGATGACTCATCTCTTTATTCCCGATGTGCCTGGCTGCTTTTCATCCCACAGCAGCAGCACTTTGATGACTCGCACTTTGCTGGTGCTGCCGTGGAGGCACAGATGTGGCATTGATAGCTCCAACAGGGAGGAAGGGAGGCGGATACGTTTGCTATTCAGAGCACTTCCTCGGTGGTTACGCTCTGGAGACGACTACAATAGCTCCCAGCTCCCACGCTGTATGAACTATTCATTCTGTGGACATTTTATCAAGAGGGTACGAAGGGAAGGCAGGATCCTCCCTTTAGCAGCAGAGCAGCGTTAAATCAGCTAAACCCAATCATGAAACTGTCCCCTTCGTCACTATATTTAGACGCACGGTTGTACATGTAGGCTTAAATTCATCTCGGCTAATTTCAACCTCCCAAAAGTCAGGCAGGCAATCCCAGGTCATGTATCTCAATGACATACAAGCACCCCGAGAGCACAATTCCTGCTCTCCAAAAATAGATGGGATGAATTGCTCATCGGAGCCATCTCTCTCCACCGAGAACAGTGCTCCCTGAACAACCAGGGTACTGCAGACACCCTGGCTTTCCGACTGCTAGTTAGGCGAGACAAATCCTATCTTGCAACAGCAACAGTCGCCCACGCAATTAGCAGATTAGGAATGACTGGCTAAGGAGGAGCTGCAGAGAAAGGACCCTCGGCGTTATGCGGATGGCAATCTGGACACAGCGCACACATTAGCAACACGTGCCTGGTAAAAGGGAGTTATCGCACAGGGATGCATAAACAAGAACTTTGTTGGGGAATGTATGGAACAAGCCCTGCGTTGAACCCCAGGCTCATGAGGCTGGGGGGGCTGTGGAGTACTCTACATACCCTGAGGCACTAAACTTCACCAAGGAGGTGGGCAGAAGAGATCAACAGGAACAGTGTGAGGTAGAGATGACGTGACCCACAGGCAAAAATAAAGAAGATAGGTTTGTTATCCAACAGAAGAGATGGGACAAGATAACCATCTTCAAATACATGAAATGTTGCTGCAAAGAGGAAGAGGATAATCTCTTCTTCATGCCATGGCAGACAGGACCATGCGGTGGGCCAGACTGCCTGCCAGTGATGCGGTACCTCTGCTGCCGACAGCCAGGTTAAACGGACATCGGTAGGACAAGGTTTAGCTCTAGTGCGTTCTGACATGAAGAACAGGACTAGACGACCTCTTGGGGTCCTTCCCGGCTTTATTTTCTATTATTCCTTTTTGCTAAAGCACTAAAACCACCCACCTTCAGTATTCAGCTCTGAGCATACAGCTGGCTGTATTTTTTATCTGAGGATTTCAAGCCTCTTTAGTGCGGGATCACATCTCACTGTCGCCTCCCTTAGAAAGCCAGGAGATGCCAAGAGAAATATTTTTTTTCAAAATGAGATAATTCTCTTAACACTGTACTGTCTGAATGAAGGGACACAAAGCAAAATTATCATGACAAACTACTGCTTAATGGAGGGATTAAAAGCAAATTAAGGCTTTTTCAATTTGTTTCCCACCACATGCCCCAGACAGAACACCAGCCTCAGCTGTGATTTAAAGGAACTATGTCACGCAGCTGAAATATCACATATTGAAATACTCATCTTTCTTGGTAAAAGTTACTGTTGTGGATTATTTCTGTGTTGGAGGCTGCTAAAAATCAGCCTCAATGTTATGTATTAATGATCACCTGCACTAAGCAGCCTCAACTGGCTGCTAATACAGAAAACAAAATACATTTACAAATTAATCTGTGCCACCAGAAATGCTCTGTAGATCAAGATAAAAGTTTTAGCTGCTTTTACTCAATCATATTAGAAGAGATATTATAAGAAGGTCAGACTTTCAATGGTTTTATGGGTAAATATTATGCCTTTTCTATGACACTTTGAAACGATAACACTCTTAAAAGGATCCATTCATGTTATTACTAGATCTGGGCATTCAGATGTGCGAGTCAGAGTTAGCTGTATCTAAAGTTCCCTTTCCCAGCTCTAACGAATAAATAGTGAGTCACATGCAAACCAGTGACAGGTTTTTATATCATCTGTCGAAAATTAACATTTGATACAGAGCAGAATTACGCTTGGAATAACATAACCCCTGTATTTCTAAAGGAGACTGCACTCGTTCCTGCTAAGCATCTTCAAAAAGAAGCACCTCCTGACCACTATACAGTCTAGGCTAAGGCAGGGAGACAGGTCTTCAGGACTTTCATCAGTCCTTACATAGACAAGGATATGCTGGGGCGTGGAGATAATACTGAATTCAGCCAATAGCTTCCACAACACTGTTTTGCCTTTTAATGTGCTTGCTTTAATCAGAGAGCTGTAGAATGATATCCATCAGAAAGGATCTCTGGAGGCCTCTGGTCAGAGCCCTGATAGAAGCAATGCCAATTCGATCCAGTCGCTCAGGCCTCATCCAGTCAAAGTGTGAGCATCTTCCCAAAGATAAGCAAACCCAGCTCCTTCAGCCTCTCCCGCGTGTCACCTGCTCTAGCTCCAGACCATCTTTGTGGCTTCCACTGGTCTTGCTCCAGTCCATCCATGTCTTGCTTACTCTAGGGAGCCCCAAACTGGACAGAGCAGTCCGACGCAGTCTCACAAGCACTGAACAGAGGGGAAAGATCACTGCTCTGGACCTGCTGGCTGCAGTCTTGCTAGTACAGCCCAGCTTGCTGTTGGCCTTTTTGGGACAAGCACATTGCTGGCTAATTTTCAACTTGTCTGTAGGGCAACCCAGCTCCCCTTCTGCAAAGCTGCTTTCTAGCCAGTTGGTCCCAACATGTACTGGTACATGGCGTGGTTGTTCTTCTGCAGGGGCAGGATGTGGCTAATTTCATGAGGCTCCTGTCTGCCCTCTTCTCCAGCCTGTCAAGACCCCTGTATTGACAACTACTCCATACTGGGTATTTGAGAACTTTCCAAAAGTCCACTGTGTCCCATCCTTTTGGTCAATAATAATTATGTTGTACAGTATTGTTCCCATGTTTGAGCCCTGAGGGATGACATGAGCAAATGACCCCAAATTGGACATCATGCCACCCTTCATAACCAAAGGTCCAGCCAATTTTTCACTAATCATTCACATCTCACAAATCTGGCTACAAGGAAACTATGGGAGGTCCTATCAAAGGTCTTCCTAAAGAAAAGGCAAGAGGATGAGAAGGTATAATAAAGGAATCAAGGTGACGATTCCAAAACACTTGTCAGGGGGAACATGAGATGAGAAAGATGTCGGGGAGCTGCTCCTATGAGAAGACACAACCTGTAGCTCTGTACTCCCCTCACCACAGAAGCCTTTGATGCCAGCTCTGTCCTTTGTGCTTCTTGCAGTTTCAAACTGCAAGGACTGTTTGGAGAAAAAAATAATCACTGATTTCAGGAATACAAATACACTAAGAGCTCTAAGAGGGTGGAAAACACGAATGGGGAAAAGACACATGTGAGCACCATGCAAGAAACAAACCCTCTGAGGCCTTGGGGAAGAGATGGGACAGTAGCAACCCAAAGAAAAGCCTAACAGGTAGAGTAGGAGCCAGAAACCAGATGAATCTGATCTCTTCTTAGGTACAGCATGGACATAGCGAGGCAACAAAACCGGGTAACATAGACAGAAAGTATGGAGATCATGACTCAGTATGACACCCACCCTCGCAGATGCTCCTCTTCCAACAGCGTGGATTCAAGCACATACACTGAGAAAATTGTCAGGGTTCCTCCTCCTTGTCAGAATAACCCCTTGATTTTGTTGCAAAGCAGCTGCATTTGGTTTTTACAACTCCTGCTTGCATTAACTTACTCAAATTAACTTCTACATGCTGATTTTAAAGGGACTCAGTCTACTAAAAACAAACGAGAGCTGCAAAATTAATCCCTTTGCTGTTCATCCTCACATCTTGACTTCTATTTCTGTTCCTGCCACTCTCCAGCAATCTGCTAGCAGGTGAATCACTTCACAGTGTTTCTGCTTGCCTTCAAATTTCTCATCTATTTAGATAATAAATTTGCAGAGTAATAGCCGTCTTTAGATAAAAAGTGGGTCTGGGCTCAACAAGTGCCTCTACCTGCTGCTGTACAACATTACTGCTAATTGTCAGCTTGGGCTTCAGCATATGCGTGGTCACATGCTGCCGAGATGATCTCAGCTTCTCATTACAACATCCACTTTGGGGTTTTTTTGTATTTTAAACTAGCCTGCACTGGAACAAAGAAATCTGTGTGTCTGAAAAATGATGCCAATGCACTCTAACTCCCATAGTACCTACAGAGACGTGATGGTGCAGCTCAGGCTTCAGACTCACACAGAACAGATGTAATTAACACACTGCTGTTGAATGAAGGGGGTGTGAGTGTACCTAATTATACCCACGTGTAACACTTTAAGCCTGCATCATGTCCAAAGCGTACTGATGAATACATGTTCATCTGATGGCATCAGCTTAATTACCTCTCTAGTTATTCAAGGAGAAGTATGCAGAAAGTTTCCTTCGACATGATTCTAGCACAGTAATGGATTGTTACTCTGGTGATGCCATGACACGCAATCAAACAATCAGCAAGACAAGTGAGCACAGAAAATAAAAAGGTGGCAGGGACAAGCTGGCGGGAGGCACCCGAAGACACGCCTGGTGTTCCTCAAATTAGCCTCTCAGCTCAGGTGTGTGCACAGGAATAGAGATGTATGGGAGACCCTCTGGCATAAATAGTAGCAGAAAAGCACCTGGACGTGCAAGGCTTTCCAAGAAACAAGTGTCTACGTTCCTGCCTGGGTCACCTATAGCTCTTGGTGGGGGAAGGGGGGGAGACTTGAGAGCGTTTCAGAGAAAGAAAGAAGAAAAAAATAGTCTTCATGTGCCCCTGACACCATATTCTCTAACAATGCGGGACGATTGTCAAGCAGAAGGTTCAAAGGTTCAACGGGTGACTTTATTGTTGACTGTGAGAACCTCGGTGGCCCTGGATGCAGAAAGCAGGCAGGATACGGAAAGAGCAGTAAGGATTTCCAGGCACACAGTAATAGTTACATGGGGTTTTTTTCACATCTGCTGAGCACGCTTCCTCAAGCGCAATCTGCCAATCATCACCACGTGTGACAAAGGCTCGTTACGGCTTGCAGAAGTCCCGCTGTGCATCAGCGCGGGGCGGCAATCAATCCGGGCCAGCCGGGAGCCAAGGTGCTTCCCTGACGTCCTGTGCGCTCCCCGTCTCCATCGACCCTGGTGAATGGCAAACCACTGCAGGCAGACAGTCCACCAACCCTCACAAAGCCCAGCTGGCTGCTCGGACAGCTGATGTCCCCTGAGCAACCCACACTGGAGTGCACAGCCGTGGCAGGGAAAAAGCTTCCCAACTGTGCCCACAAGTCAATCAATGAAAGGCAGCCTGAAAAATCATGCAACAGTCCCTGTATCCTGCCATAAAATCCTGACACCAGTGCGCCAAATCACTACCGGAAGGGGATGGAAACCCACAGCTGCTGTAAGCCGCAGCTACTCCCCTTTGTCACCTCTCACCACTAACGGCCGAGTTCAACAAGAACTTCTCACAGCAGTTATGCTTACAGAGCTGGTAAACGCAGAATAGCCAAATTTGCCAGCAATTTGACATTATGAACACATAATTTGCAGCTGAACTTAAATTCATTTGTAACAACATTAATTACAAGGAATATCGTGTGCGTTTGCCACCTCACAGACACTTCTATTTGTCTCTACTCTGTTTCCATTTGATAGGCATCTCCACCACACGCCTCCAGCTTTAAACCAGTAACAGATGGACAGGCTAGGACAGTTCTATACCAAAACAGAGCATCAGGTTTGGGTTCTGATTTTCATTACTTTGGATTTATCCTGGATTACTCTGGATTTACAATTTATATAACTTCTAAGAAGTTACACCAGGTGAAGTTCTACCACAGAACTTCTGTATCAGATGAAGTCATACCAAATGAGAAAAGTTTTGTTCTCAGAGTCATCAACACATCAGTCATTGTCTTGAATGAGTTGTTGCAGTAATTACTATAGATACTTAATCTTGCCCTTGATGAAGGTTGTCATCAAGTTCTTCATGAGAAAGTGTGAATCTTTATCATTTTTCAGGCTTGTTTACTTTCAAAATTACTCCAGAAGAACAATTCCTGCTAATGTATCAAAACACCCTTCTCCCAAAATAAACACAACAAGTGTAAGGGGGAAATAATTCTTGTTGCAAAATTCAATCATGATCACCTGTCCTCAGTTCAGAATAGTTATGCTATTTGATGTTCCCCCATTACTATAACATAAACATGCTTCTGTTAAAGCATGACCTGAGATGAGGTCCAACACGGCCAGGGACTCTTCTGGCTCCCGCAGCAAAACTATTGCTCTGACAAAGGGGAGCGGTAACAGCTCTCTTCCTTTGTCCTCACGGACGAAGGTGGAGGAGTTACTACTGGTGCCAAGAGGAAAGCTGTTCCCTCCTACCAGCTACACCTCCCCATGGCAGACAGGATCTCATGCCTCTTCTGGTATGACACCAGAGCAACCAATGAAGGACAAGCCGCACATTAAGGTTTTATTTTTTTTTTTTTTTCCTCTGGCAAAATTAATGACAGAGAGTAAATTAAGGGACTCCAAATCATTTTATCGGATACCTTAGGAGCTGGCTGTAATTCCCCTGCTGCCATGGCAGCTTTAAAGCTGAGCAGTGAATTCGCTTTGCAGTGGGTTGTGTACGGTAATGGTACATACCGCCGTTTTGAAGTCCCTGCTGTCAAATCGGAAATTCAGAAAAAGCTGAAGGCAACTCCTTGGAATAAAGCCGTGAGGACAGAAATAATGTGAAATGTGCAAGTGCAAATAAAATTCATAGTTCATCTTAGATGCACTCAGCATGTTAATGCCTCAACTATTTTGTTCATTCGCTACCTGTTTGCAGTGCCCCAAGGCGTACGCTATTAAGGCATAACCCAGCATAATCTAACCCGAAGCCTTCAAATGTAACAACATTTGCTGCAAAACTGTTCTCCAGAAAACACTTCTCTAAAATTTCTAATTATTTAGAAATCTAAGCCGAAGACTTCACCATCAGGTTTATAAACCATTTCAGACACATCCGCTGCCGATCCCGGACACAGACCCTTTAAGAGAGTTAAAATCTATAATTTCCATCCTCCTGGAAACCAGCATTCCCAATTGCACTTCTTGTGACCAACCACTGGCACGAAGCTCTCAAGATCCATAGCAGTGATACAACCACAAGGAGAGGGAGATCCATCAACCGACTGTTTGCTCAGCCAGGGACAAGTCCAAAGACAAGAGCAAAGGCACAAGAAATGCCACAACATGGAGACAGCTTGGTCAGAGACAGATAAAGCATTTCAAACTCAACGGCTTGAATATTTCCATTTGAACCAATCAAAACTGAAACAAAACACCAGTTTAAATCAATGTAAGAAATCAATGTTTATGTTGATGCAAGAATCTTTCAAACCAATCACATAAAAATCAATTGCTCGAACCAATGTAGGAATATAAAAAGGTTGGTTTTTTCCTAAAATATTTTGATGACCAAAAATAATTAGCTTTCAACAAAGCATTGAGAGAAGTATTTGAGTATTTGTTTTCACTCTATGCCCAGCCTTGACTGAGATGCCCCTTCCTCTTACCTTGCTGCAGTATCTTCTTTGAAGTCTACCCATAATAATGAACCCCCCTGACACTGGGGAGAAATGCAAATCCTGACATCAAATCCAGGGAGTGGTAAATAGAGAGCAATAAGTGAAAACTCTTCTTCAGATTCTAACTTTGAGGGTGTTGGTTGAATACCCAAGAAGCTCAACAAGAACCAGCAACGTGTGCTGGCAGCCCAGAAAGCCCCCTGCATCCAGGGCTGCATCCCCAGCAGCATGGGCAGCAGGGCGAGGGGGGGGATTCTGCCCCTCTGCTCTGCTCTGGGGAGACCCCCCTGCAGTTGGAGCGGGGCCAGAGGAGGCCATGAAGATGATCCAAGGGCTGGAGCCCCTCTGCTGTGAGGACAAGCTGAGAGAGTCAGGGGGGTTCAGCCTGGAGAAGAGAAGGCTCCACGGAGACCTTCCAGCCCCTTCCAGTCCCTAAAGGGGCTCCAGGAAAGCTGGGGAGGGGCTTTTTACACATGTATGTAGTGATAGGACAAGGGGTAATGGCTTGAAACTGGAAGAGGGCAGATTTAGATGAGATCTGAGGAAGAAATTCCTTGCTGTGAGGGTGGTGAGCCCCTGGCCCAGGTTGCCCGGAGAAGCTGTGGCTGCCCCATCCCTGGAGGTGTTCAAGGCCAGGCTGGACAGGGCTTGGAGCAACCTGGGCTGGTGGGAGGTGTCCCTGCCCAGGGCAGGGGGTGGCACTGGATGGTCTTTAAGGTCCCTTCCAACTCTAACCATCCTATGATTCTAAAAAAAAAAACACCTGAAAACGGTGTGTACAGGTTGCTCCTGAAGAGCTCCTATCGCTGTGTGGCTGCATATGGTCACATAGTTTTTAATCAAGAGAACAACGCTGAAACACAAAAGACCATGGGGACACCACATGCCCGGGGAGGGTTGCTGCTGGAGGCCCACCTGTTTTATTAGAGAGTCGGAAGGACACCATCTTGTCAGGGATGCTGCAGACATTCCTCACCGAGGCGATGCAGCTGTAATTCGCGTAGTCCTGAGGTCGGAGGTTCTTCAGCTTCAGGATCTTCGTTTCTCCCTGCGTGTGCAAGAGAGAGCGTTAGGAAAAGACAGAGGCAGAAGAACAAGCAGGGATGTAGGATACATCGAGACCAGCTTTCAGGAGGTGAGAGGAAGATGTAGAGGTGGCTAATTAGAAGCAGATGTTCAAGTGTTCCAGAAAATATATTTTATTTAATTTTCCGAAAGAATAGCAGCTAGCGTAACCTAAAACCATAGCCCCACTTATATATTAAAGGCAAAAGAAAAGAGCGGCGAGGAGGAAATTGGTTCGACAGAGTATCTCAAGTTGCAGCATTATTCGGAATAATATAACTTAAAGTACAATCTACATGATGAAAAAAAGGACAACGTACAGAAATCCTACTATTTTCCTTTGAAAATGAGCCGCTGATGGGTTTTATTTTTAGCCAGCGGTGTAAATGCTGGAGCAGGGACCTGAACGGGGTATGTAATGAAGGAGTTCCTTCAGACACTGCAGAAAGTGAAAACTGGCAAATATCAGATTTCCACTGCAGTACTATGTGAAGTGGGCACCGCAAACCAGAAACTCAGGAGAAAAAGCAAGTTGCTGAAATGTGTATGTCAAATCTTACACCTTTGGTAGCAGCAAGAGTAACGAAAAGCTAAAAGGAGTGTTAGATGCAAAATCCTGAGCACGCAGAGATGCCATGGGACAGGGCAGGGAGGAATAAAGCACGGGGAGCACAGCAAAGCACAACAGGGTGGAGGGCTGCGGAAACGTCAGACCAATCTATGTATACCAAAACCTCCCCATTATTCCCTCTAGCATTAAAATAACAAAATTCCTTGGGCTTTCCAGTCTCCTCCTCCAGTTGCCTGTGTTCAAGCCTTTGCCTGTGCTCGTACCAATTAGCTAAAAACAAATTATGTTTAGACAAGGCTAAGGCAGAACCCCAGCCCAGGGAGGCAGGCACTCGGAACGGGCTTACAAAGCCTCAAAAGAGCAAACTTTGGAAAACATTCATCATCATGTGTCCTGTTAATGCTGCTACAACTTTTAATATTACCACAGCTTGAACAACGTCTTGAATTTCTTTTAACACCACCATGTCCACCAACTGCCCACGCCTATATAAGGCCATACAAAATATGGTGGTTTGTGAAAATGCACAGGACTAGCAAAGATTGATAAAAGAGAAGGTACAGCTAGCCAGACAAGGAAAGAGACAGTCATGAAATCAAGCTTGGTAGCATTGGAACTGAAGCGTTTTGTACGTGCAATCAGTCCCGCAAAAATTATGTGATTTAAGCACATAATTAAGAACACGCCGCTTCAGAGTTTGCAAGACCAAGCCTTTGAAAGGCTGCTCCTAAAGACAGAGATCCTACTTCAAGAAGGGGTTTATGTGGGCTAGAGAGGGGCCTGATGCAGGTTAGGAGGGACACAGCTACCAAAGGCGTCAAGTCCTGGCAACACAGAGCAGCTACATCCCTTCAGTTCAGCCTCCGGGCTCTAAGTTGAACTTGTGGGCTGAATGCACAGTGGTATCTGGAACATGTCCCCAGATTGCAGAGATTTATAAAAATGTATATATTTTCTTCATTGGTTGGGATAATTAGTCTAATTACGTCTAATTGCATAATTATTGTAAATACAGCAAATTTAATCTTGTACGCAAGCTGTGCAATTACAATGTGCAATGAGGATGATGCAAACTCTTAGGAAATAATTCTGCATCAAGATTTTAGTTTTGAAAAGTTTAGCATTTCAAGTACTCCCACAGACGAGAATGTGTACATTTGTCCAACTTTTCTCCCCATGGCAGCTAAAATAAGCAGCTGACATTACCTGACTCATCAAAAAAAAAAAAAAAAAAAATCTGTTCAAAGTTCAAGAATTCATTTGTATATTCCCAGTTTTCCAGGTGCTTTCTATGATTTAATAAAACAAGAAAGCCACCGGAAAGAAAAACTGGCCTTTTTTTGCGTACAATACCTTAGAAAATTTAATGTGTTACTGCTCGTTTTCCTTTACGCTTCATTTGATTTTCAGACTGATAAGCCACCTTCAAAGCAATCACCAAAAAATGCCACCTCAAATTCGTATCTCTTGATGCTCTGAAGTTAAATCCCCTCTATCCCTCTTCACGTCAGCTCTTACTGTTTGTTACCGTATCATAACCTGAACCAATCCTGCAGAGATGTGCAGTAGATAGATGTTTATGACTCTTGAACCTTTAACTACATCTTTTCCTCTTATAAACGTATATCGGATCTTGTAGGCACACCAACAAGATACACTAAACTCAACCCGACCTCCAATAAACGTAAAAAGGTTATGGATAAGCTTTCGACTAGCAACATAACAATCTGATTTATTCATTAATTCAGCCCAGACAGAGGTTCTAGGAAGAATGCTCCTAGTAACCTAGAAATATTTATTTTTTTAAAAAAATACTGAATCAAATTTCACGTGACGCATTTTATCAGGTCTGTTCTTATTAGATGACAGGGAAGGTAATCATCAGCATTTCCATATTGAAATATAAAACAAAAAGTCCCATGTCAGGGGAACCTCTCACTTTTTAATTAAAACATTAAAAAATTCCAGTTTACACACTTATGTCCAAGGAAACAAGCCACAGATTTGCTAAACTGGGTCCGTACATGTTAAATTAAAAATAATCTCATCACATTTAGGAAAGCAATAACTTGACTACGTAATCTAATTCTCATCTCCGCGAGGTTCCAGGCTACACGTTTCTCAGTAAAATACCAAGCCGCTGTAGCAATATAAAGCCGTCAAGTACAATAAAAAGAAAAAATGAAGGTGCTCTCAAATCATTAGCTGAAAATTATTTATGAAAGTTGCAGGTTGCTTTCTACTATGAAGATCACATTACCAGACAGTTTTCACCTCTGTCTTTACTCGTTATTGCTTGAGACTTTCCAAAACAATTTTTTTCCTCCTTTTTTTTTCTTTTTTTCTTTTCTTTTTGCAAACACCGCCACACACTTTTGTCCATAGAACAGGATAGGCCACCTTTGTATTCTGAGAATGTGCAAATGTGCTAATAATAAATTAATCTGATCTAATCTGACAGACTCTTTTGATGGCCCAGTCTGCCTCCGTGGCTGTGAGCGAGAGTAGGAAGACTTAAAAAATGACTTCTTTCCATTTTTGCCACCTCATCTTTAAAGTGTGTAATTCTGGAACAAAACCTTACATTCAAAGAAGTGAAAGGCAGAATAAAAAAAAAAAAAAAAAAAAAATCCACATGGAGTTGCCATAGAGTTTATCCTTCATGAAAAGCTTTTTAGGCTGTAACTTCTGTGCAGAATCACTTTGCATTGTATTGGAAAAGATTAGGAAATAGCAGTCAAATCAGAGGTTTGGGCTTGCAGCGCCAAAGCAAAATGACTTCAAAGGGGCTCCCGCAGACAGCGCTCACTGCGCATCTTCCCATAACTTCCTTTCGCATAATTTGACAAAAAATTTAAACGACATATTTTATATTAGGAAGTCTTATAATACCATACGGGCGCATTGGTGCTAGTTATGCGGAGGGCATGCCCAGTTACCCACACCACAAACCCAGCAAGGATACACAGGCAGACCCGGGTATAAGAAATCCGGTGCAAGTAGCCTAAGGAAGGGCAAAAATCCTCTCTCCTCATTCCTACCTGGGTAAAGAAGGGCTCGTAGATCTCCACTCCTTTATCAGAGCCTTGCAGCAATACCTCTTGGCCGCGTCGCCAGCTGTACCGAACAGGCGGGTTGGAGTTGGCCACGCACCTGAGAAACACCGTTCTCTCATAGTAAAACTGCTCTTTTGCTTCCCCGATGCTCTGGTGGACTGTCACTATTGGATCATCCAAATCTGGAAAGACAGAAAAAAAACACCGAGATAAAGTTAGGCTTCAGTTGACCCCATGACGGGTCTACAATGGGAAGCATGTGCATCGCCTTGTTGTATACAAGTCAACAGCAAAATAGAGACAATAGAGCTCCAAAAGGCACAAATGTACATTTTAGGACTTTTGTAGCAGAATCCCAGTTTAGAGTTTGCTTTCACCTGTACAGCACCCAGCGGAACTGGAGCTTCACCTACAACTCAGGCTTTTGGATATAACAATACATAAAATATCATATAAGACAACGTCAATCGTATTTCTGTTACGTTTCCACTAATACTTAGGTTTCCCCTGGTTTTCATCTTTACTACTTGTTTCCTATGTATGATTTTTATTTAAATGTTGCTTAGACAAAATAGTTTATAAAGCTTTGGAAATAAATAGACAGACTAATTTGCATCCTAATGGTAGGATCCACTAGAGCATAGATCATGTGAATGCATCTGTTTTGCTTTAAAGCAGCAATTTAATACAGTAATTTAATGCATATTCCCTTCTTTCAGTTACGTGCATTTAACTTCAAGCAGGTAAATTCATCACAGGCTTTAGAACACACTTCTCTTGATTAAAATACAGATATCATGTAATGACTCCCACGGCATCAGCTCAAAGAAAATGAGATCCCCACAACAGAATTCACTCATCTTAAATAGGGAAGAAATAACAATAGCCCTTGCAATGTGAGTACACCTAATTAATTAATTTGGGCTTTATTCTATTAGGAACAAGTAGATTCTTGTTTGCAGGAGTCTTCTACTATTATGAACTTTTTCTGAAGGTACAATTATGCCAAAGGAGGGGGAAAAAACCCAAACAAACAAAAGAAAAAAAGCAATGGCCATCTTTACTCTGTACTAGTTAAAAACACTCAACCTCCAAATAATGCGGTCAGCAATTCTCTCACGAGCTTGAGGGAGAAGTGACACGACCCGGAGGGCTGGCAGACAAGGGGAAGTTGCTTCTCCACGTCCAGCCCCGTGTTTCCAGGGTACATCGTCCAGGTTTGGCTCCTACAGTTACAATAGCGGGACCGGTGCTGTTACCCACAGAGAGGAGGAACAAAGAGGAGGAACAACATCCCCGATTACCCCTGCACTGGTGCGACCGATGCGCACATGGCAATAGCATGTTCCCATGCGCGACTCAGCCTTGGCTGAAATAATATCAGAACCTTATTCAGCAGTGCTTCTTCCTTAAAACAAAATATAAATAATGCTTTAAGTAGTGCTTAATTAATTACTCATCCACAAACTGAACCCTATTTTTGCCAAGTCTTGTGTTAGTAACTATCCAAATGCCAATTCATCGGATTTATTTGAGGCCATGATTCAGTGAAATGCGGAACGAGGTGGTCAAACCTTGGCATGACCACCGGTGTCCAAGGGAACACCGTCATGCTTGAAGGCACCTGCACGCTTGAGCCCCTTGTCAATGGTGTTGAAAACAAGGACAGTTGTTTTGGGGGAAGCATTTCTCTCCCGCGTCCTTTCCCCAAGTGCCAGCCAAACACCACCATAACCACCACGGTGTATTGTGTGAGGTGGGCCACCAGCACAGCAGTTCTTAAAAAACGTGAGGGTTTGATAGCTTTTAAAAACTAGAGGTACAGGGGATTATTAAAGGAAGCCCACCATTAACAATCTGAATAGATTAACATGTTTCAAAGGTCCACGCTGAAAAGCAGTTTGCACTTAAAAATTATTCTTTCAATGCTTACATTTTGATTTGCATAACAAGAATAAAGCTTGAGAGTCTCTTGATTAATTAGAAACAAAACCTGTTCCAAAATTTGGAATAATTCAAGCAATAATACCTTGTAATAGCGCACGGATTTTAAGTAAATGTTACCTTCATTCTACTCTACAAAACATTTAATTTAATATCACAGAAACAAATTACGAAACTGTTGCTCCAAATTAGGATGGCATTTTCTAATGAGATTTCATTTTTGTTTTAAAGGTTATTTTAAATCACAGTAGCATTTGAAAAGGGATGAGATTGCTGAAACGTTATGTCTTCTACTCATGCAATAGAAAATAAAAAGGTGGAAATTAGCTCCTTTCAATTTCTAGGCCAAAACACCTGTTCCCTGTATTTTGATGAACAACAGAACATTTCATACATGAATGCCTCCCAACGTCTGCTTATTAAAGCACATCCTTTGACCACAAACAAGGATGACTGACAGCTATGAGCCTCCAACACCGAGTCAGGGGACTGCTCCTCGAATCTCTCACCCTTAGATGAAGGTGTATCCTCTTCGGTGAAATCCACAGAGGTCCAAGTCAAGACTCAGCTTCATCTTGATGAAGTAAAGACTGGGCAGACTAAATCACTTGAGGGCTAAAAATGGGACCTGAAGCAACTGCAAGGTCTGCCAGTGTAAGGTAGTAATCAACACCAGGCAGGCTGAGGCTGACTGGCCAGAAGAGAGCCTTGCAGAAGAGGCCTTGGAGGTCCTGGTGGAGAAGCTGAGCAGGAGATGGCCTACTACATCACAGGCTGCAACAGCAAGAGTGCAGCCAGCGGGTGCAGAGAAATGATCCTGCCCCTCTACCCACGGCTGTGAGACATCATCCTGAGCACCCTGTCCAGGTCAAGACATGGATATACTGCAGCATGAGCAGAGGAGGCCACCAAGATGATCAGAGGTCTGGAGCACGTGCCATACAAGTAGAGGCTGGGGGAGCTGGCTTTGGCTTGCTTAGAGAAGATAAGATGAAGGGGAGATCTAATTTCTATCTTTGACTGAGTACTGGGAAGTTATAGAGAAGATGAAGGCAAACTCTTCTTAGAGGTGCAGACTAAAAGACCGTGAGGTATAAGTTACACCAATAGAAATTCCTCCTAGTTATAAGTGAAAACGAATTCCCCATGCAATCAGACAAGTGCCCAGAGAGGCTGCGGGATACCGTCCTCGGAGACATTCAAAGCTTGACCGGACACAGCCCTGAGCAATCTGTGAAGTTGGCCCTGGTATGAGCAGGGGGGTTTGGACAAGAGGTCCTTTCCAACCTGAATTATTCCATAATACCAATTCCTTGCTCGCACTAACCGCTCTCTTGCAATGGGTCCATGCTGGCTGTGCGTTCACCCCCTCCGACACCAGTACTTTTCTAGAACATAGAGAACCAGGCACTCTCTCTCTGCATGGCACTATACTATGACAGGGGATGGATTTTGATAAAGAGTATAAGGAAACCTCAAAGAAATTTCAGTTGGGAATGCAAATGCAGCAAGCCCTCTGCCAAAGCATTTCATAATGGTCAATTAATAGAAAATTTGCACTGCAGAACTTGACTGATTTTTCCATCGGCAGTGCTGGCAAGATCTCGACAGCTGCGTCACAGCAAAAGAAGCAGCGCTAATAGGAGACAAAATAACGCTCACAATTGTTGTGAGATTTCACTGAACACGCAACTGCCTGCCCCGCTGCTGGGCAGGGTTAGACAAATGTTTTACTGGATTGTTATACAAGACTGTATTTTGCTCAGGCAGTGTGAGAGCTGCAAACATAATACAAAATATGCTTTTTTTTTTTATAATACTGCCAAGGTATTCTGCAGAGTTATTACAATGCAACTGCCAAATTCATAGACCGTAGACAGGCTATTTTAAAATCAGCTGATCTGGGTGGCATTAATGCCCACTTGTCAGAGCTCTCCAGAATTTCAATGTCTAATTGAATTGTTATTAACTGATACTCAAATTTCAGCGTGGGCTTAAAAAAAAAACCCAAACAACTATTTAAAGCTCTGTGCATATGTGTGAGTATCTGTGGGTGTTTGTTCCCTGAAAGCCCTGGAACAGTCAGGGACTCGGCAGTCTGGGAGGGAAGCCATGGACTGCAGGTACTGCACAGTAAGAAACCTGGGAAGAGGAAAGAGGGGAAATCACTGAAGAGCCAGGGAGATCCTACCGCAACGGAGAGAGATGTAGCACTGGGAAGCTCAGCAAGATGAATTTTTGAAGTGCTTTACAAGAGGAAAAAAAATCTCAAAAATGTTCATTTTGGGTTGATCAAATTATGAAGAGTTAACTGACTAATCATTCTTTAAATTAAACTGAAGTCATGGGTGTTGCTATGTAGTTAAAGCCTATTAATCAAAATGAAAATAATTACAGAAGTGTGTTTTCCACAGAGGTTTATGCCACCATTAGGTTCAATTTTTCAGTCTTTAATCTTCGAATTGAACCAAACAGTTTCCAAAACCCAGATGGCACAGGCATGCTAAACGCTGTATTGGAAGAATTCCCTTCACACATCCCTAAGCTCTCAAACAAACAGAAAACCCAGGATAAGCTCTTCAAAACGGGTCTAATCTAAATGCGCTGTGAATTGCAGCACGATGGTCAGAGATGTTGGTGTGGAAGGTGCATGGAAGTGTGGCAGATGCTGTTAATATCCTCTCTACGCCGAATCGCAAAGCACTGGAGGCATCTCACCGTCTGCGAGCAGGAGACACAGACCATCTCCTGCAACCCTCACCTGAGTGCCGGGGGAGTTTCACACATACAAACAGGGGAGCAGGATCACAGACTATATTTGCCATATCATCTTTCTTCAGCTGCTGGGACTACACAGCTTGCTGATTTCATTTGTTAATTAGCTGCCTTTGTCTTCAGATGTTCAAAGCAAGCAATGCTTGGAAGTCAGGATAATAATAAAACACGCATCTGGTAAACTGATTGAAACGGCTTCATCAAGACACCCAGAGAGGAGACAGCAGTGACGCATATATTTAGCCTGCCTAACTCCTGAGTTATTCTTAAATATAAAAGTACCATGTTTTTCATGCCATTTTCCTTACTATAGCCTCCTTGACCTAGCACGAGCTATCGGTAATCACGCAGGTTTGAAGTGCTTTGTGGTACTGTATGATATAAAGCAGTTACACATGATTCAGAAAAATGCACAAAAACTCAACAAATATCTATTTCTGGCATACCTATGGAAAGGCTAATGAGCTGTCCTGCCTGCCATCCATTAGTACATGCAGTGTGGAGACGTAAGAGCTCCAAACAAGCTGGGAACAGGAGAGCCAAGTTACCTGGAGCTCCACAAAAGATATTTTCCACTCTATAGCCCTTTAAAAGAGATTTATTATGCATCTGCAGTGCTGTATCGCATGTGCAGTACTGACACAACAGTAGAAAGCCAGCATCATTTACAAGGCCAGACCCTGTAACAAAACAAGCCTTTCTGGCTTTGCTCCCGAGAGACCAAGAGTGTGACCCTGGGAGACCACCGATGAGCTTATATCGATTTCCAATAGCATTTTGGGAAGATCAAACACATGCTAGAAGGCTGTTAACGCGCTCAAACACAAAAGGACAAACAGAATGACCTTAGTAGTCAACAACACCCTGTGTGGCTCGAGACCATTTCTGCCTGCCCTGCCTTACTGAAGGTTGGGGTCTGTCAACGAAGAATCCAAGAGGAGAAATGTAACGAACGCTCGGCGACATAGTTTTACAGAGACAATGTTTGCTTTAGTCTTTTGATGAGGTTATAAACGTATCTGATTGAAACTTGCATGTACTGCTCATACGAGCGTGTCCTAATGACACTGGGAGGACGGCACAGGGTGCACAGCCCTGCGAGAGGGCAGCAACGGATTTGTTTATCCAAGGACACCAAAGTGAACAAACGCTCATTATTTACGAGACTCAATTAGCATCGGAGTCCCTGGGCAGCCCATACACCGGGGCTGGGGGTTTTGCATTTACAGCCCAAGCAGCAGAAAACAGCCATACCTACGATCCCAAATTTCTATATGTGTGTGCGTGTGCATACATGAATAAAGACCAGTGGATCTTCCAAAGAATGAAGAGCCAGATGCTCACACAGAAGATGTACATCTACGAACTCATAACAGAGGTTAACTGTACCCTGGCACGGTCGGAGAGAGACACCAGCAAAGACCTCTCGGCACAGTCCTGCGATAGATGGGACTGCTGGGATCACTGCGTGCGGTAAGAGTAAAGATATAATTTTCTTTCATATATAGAATTGGTGACCTGAGTACAGGATCTTAATCTGCTATCAGCCATTGTTAAGCAACATTAAGAAATTAAAGGGCAAAGAAAAGAGCAACAGCAAAGTACTTATGCACTAGAGAAAGTACTTACGACTTCGGCTTGCAGGAAAAGATGTAAAGAGCAAGACGCATTTAATTTCTCAGAAAAGAAGACTGAACGGTAACTTTATTATAGGATGTAAGCACCTCATGGTGGGAAAACAGCAGGTACAAAAGAGCTCTTTTGGCTACTAGTAATATGTACAACAAGCAACAATAGCTGGAAACTGAAGGAAGCTCAATTCGGTACGAGAAAGAATCAGACTTTTTTTTTTTTTTTTTGAAGATAAAGCAGTTGAAGAGAGGAACAGACCACCCAGGCAGAGGATTCCTCACCTGTTCAAACCAAGACCAGATGCTTTTGAGTGAAATGCAAATTATTACATTCAATATAAGAACAGCTGAAAAAAAAAAAACAACCCAGATAGGGCTGTAAAATAAAGGAGGTCAAACTAAAGCGAGGTCAGGTCAATTCTGGCACTAAATTTTATGGAAAAAAATGTAAGTAAAGAGAGAGTTGATTAAAGATTTCCAGATAATTATCATTAAATCAAGTACACTCAAATCAAGAAATAGAGCTATTTAAACTATCTTTTCATTCCACTTGCATTAGACCATACCCCAGTGCCCGCACGCTTTGGTTCCCCACCCTGCCAGACGTGGCTCTGAAAAATACTGATGAACCGCGACTATGCAGAAACATTGGGGGAAACAAGAGTTAAAGCCGCTCTCGTACTGCAGGGATTGAAAGCACAGCTGGAAAACAGGACGGCGGTTACAAAAGCACCCATAACGCATGACTGTACTACAGGATTTTCTCTTTCCAATGATTTATCTTCCTTTTATGAACTAAGATTCAGACGTAATCATACAGGACTTGGACAGTCTTCAAGAAACACAAATTCTTATCCCAATAGATGCAGTTGCTTGAGGAGGAATTCTGCAATAACTGCCTTGTTATCATCTCTGTTTTTTAAACAGGTAACCTTATTTTTTAATTTTCTCTGTACATGTAAAGGAACAGAACGGAAGATTACATTATAAAAGAAAAAAGGATTTACCAACCAAGCCAGGAGAAACAGGCACTAATACTAAAGGCCACCTGACACACACGACACATTAGTAGGAATAATTGTTACAAATAGGACTTTTCAACCTAATAAGTAAGTAATTATTGGTTGCGTAATCCCAAACCTAATTAATGCTTGCTCCTTCATTTTTTAAAGAAAATAAACTTAATTTTTTTGAAGTAATGAACACCAAACTGGGTTAAGAAGGTCTAGTTCTAGACCACATCCACCTCCAGTTAATGGCTTCAGTAAATTTCTTCCAGAGACTACTCACAAAGTTTAAATCCCTTTTAAAAACTATATTCTGAACATACTGAGTGCAAATAGCGGTGCCTTGGGGAGCAGGAGCTCCTGATAACACTCCACTGCTCTTTTACTGCTTTCTTCTGGACTTTATATGTTCTAAAATGAGCACAAAACCACTTATCTGACAGTCCATACCTATACGGACAGAAAGCGCCAGGTTTCCTTCCCCTTGGCCCGTATATGTTCTGCTCTTCCAAGATTCACATTTATTTTCCAGCTTTAAACTCTTCACTATTAAATATGTCGGTATAGAAATCTCAACAGCGCTCTGCATACTTTCTTGCAATCTCTACTCTTAAAGACGACCATATTTTTTCCCAGGTTTACATGAACAGAATACAAAACACGCATTTTAGAAGAAGAGGAAAGAAAGCCAGGACTAGAGGAAATAAATAATGGTGAGTGGATGATGAAAAAAGGAGGGCACGTAAGAATCTCCTTGGAGGCAAATGGAAATGACAAATCCAACAAAACTATAGCGAAGAGGAAAATGAACCTGCCCAGAATATTTAGTGCCCGCGCCTGATCCCAGGCAAGTGAAGTCTTTCTGTTGACTTGAAAGAAATCCCCCAGCCAGGCTGTTTGAGGACTATAGGCTCAAATCCCATCCACCTTGGAAGGGACCCATCTAGTCCCCATCTTGCTTCTCTCCATACTGATGATGCCCATCAATTTTCCATCATCAGCAAAAATTAATACCAAAATATTAATATAGTATGTAAATGCAGCTGAATCCCAAAGAGCAGCTAAGATTGCCTTCCTTAGATAATTGCATTTGACTGCCCATCTGCCAACCTGCCTTCCCCAAAACCTGCTGAGCTTTTTACCTTCTTTTTGCAACATTTCAAATGGGGATTGAGATCCCAAAGATAATTAACCTCCAGCACATCATATAAAATTGGTGTATGCAGGTGGGGAGAAGTGGGAAACACTGCACCGTGAGCTCATCATGGCCAGCAGGCATGCAGCGAGCACCCTGGCCTCGGGCACCCATGGGTGTCCTCTGCAGAGCCCACCACCACCGAGCTATTGGGGAGACTACGGGGAAGAGCATGCCTTAGGGAGCAGGGAGGGAGCCGGGGGTGCAGGGAGGAAGGACACAAATCTGTAAGAAACTAAAGTTTTATGAATTCTGTTACTCTAATAATACAAAATAACGTCTAGTTACGTGGGTGGAAGACCTTGGGCTATTTGGTTAGATGCCTTCTGCAGTGCTCTTGGAAGCCCCGCACATTCTGACTCTCAGGGCTGAGCCTTCCCCTGCACCGCTTGCTCCTCAGATAAGGGGTATTAAGTGAAGGAGCGCATTTCTGGTTATAACGAGACAATCCACACTACATCTCTTCAGAACAGCAGCAAAACCTCACCTTCCAGAGAAGAGCCAACAAAACAAGCCATATGCCAGGGAAGCTTTCAGATACGTATGCAGTTGGCAGAAGGGGAGCACTTCCAGTTAGCAATAGCAAATTTGAAAGACATCGTGAACCATAAACTCAGTGCTTTATATAATCTAGGCCTATTTCTGTTATGGCTCAAATCAGATTCCTACAAACAGACCGAATTTTCAAGCCGTTAATAGGGTCTATCTTTCCACTCGAGGGATATTTACAGCATCAATTATCTTGAACCTCATCTGACATGTACTCATCTCAGGCTGATCTAACTACAGCTATTATCATGTGTTAGAGACAGTTTTAATTTAGAAAAGGAAGAGCATAAAAGGCAATCAAATAATTTTACAGCACTCTTACTAGATTTTTTTTTTTTTCAGGGAGGAAAATAAAATCTGCATACGCGGCCAGGTAATACTATGGAATTAATACTCTTTAAATAATTGTAAGCTTTTTTCTTTATTTAAAAATACTGATGTATGGAGTATTATATTGAACAAATTCCGCAACGTACTTCCTCAGCAGCTATTCAGGGCTAATTAAACATCATTGAAATGAGCTCAACATGAAAATACAAATCTTCCTCGGCTGCTCCTAATAGAAATTTTGCATTTCCATTCTTGCGTGCATGCATATTTAATATTCACTTCTTAATTTTCACAAGCAAGGTTGTCAGCAGGCATTAGTCAGTTATTTTAGTGTTTACTGAAAAAGGTCTATGTCTTTGGACACCCAGAAACAGCAAGGTGGGCGGCTGCAGCTGCTCTCGCTCCTGCTGACCAGCACCATTCCCACGATTCATTGTTTTCTGCCTGTCTACTTCTGTTATCTCTTTGTTCGTGCAAACTGTGTCTGTCAGTGTTCTGTGTTAATACATCCCCTAATATCATATTTTTCTGGAGTCCTCAGCACAAGAAGGACACAGACCTGTTGGAGCAGGGCCAGAGGAGGCCATGAAAATGCTCCAAGGGCTGGAGCCCCTCTGCTGTGAGGACAGGCTGAGAGAGCTGGGGGGGTTCAGCCTGGAGAAGAGAAGGCTCCGGGGAGACCTTCCAGCCCCTTCCAGTCCCTCAAGGGGCTCCAGGAAAGCTGGGGAGGGACTCTGGATCAGGGAGGGGAGCCATGGGATGAGGAAGAGCGGTTTTAAACTTAAAGAGGGGAGATTGAGATGAGATCTGAGGAAGAAATTCTTGACTGTGAGGGTGGTGGCTCTCAAGCTCACGTTTCCATCTCCTACGAAATACAGGATCTCCTCATCTGCAAAAACCTTGAGGGGTTTGACCCTGGCATTCTCAACCAGAATAAACACTCCTGCTTCAGCTGCAAGATCAATCAGGAGTCTTTATTTACAGCCACTAAAAGCAATTTTTTTTTCCTTCTTTTTTAAAAAAAAACGACTCCCTCTATCAGTTGTATCCTCCTGATACTACAAGCTAAGGACAGAACCACCAACCCGTGCCTACTGACTTCAGTGCATCCGCCATCATCTTGTGATAACACTGTAGGAAGACTTTTTCGACCAGGAAGGGATCTTAGCACGATGCTTTGTCTCTGAGAGGGAGCTCGACAGGCTGCAAACCCACAACGGCACCGGCGTCTCTGCTGAATCCCCAAACCAGCTCGTGCTCCTGACAAAGGACGCAGAGAAGCTTTGCTCCTGACACAGCCAGGCTCTGTCCCACCACGCTCAGAGCTGCTTCTGCGGGCTGCCCACAGAGCCTCCGCAAACAAACAAACAAAAATAAAATCCTTCTCCTACCATTGAACCACCTTGTAACTCTTTTTTGGCGAGGCTTGTTTGAATTTCCATAAACAACAGGCACCAGACCCACAGTTTACAGACACATACAAATAAATAGCCCGTGATAAACTTTTTTTTGCCCGCCTCTCTCTAGAAAATAACAAGTCTCAGGAACACACTGGGAGGCAATCAGGCTGATGAAAAATGGTAATATGAGAGTTTGAGAGCCCTTTTGTGGAGCCAGAGGCTCAACGTTGCATTTGCTTTATTCTCGGCTTGCTTTTATTGAAATTGCTGTAATTTTAATAAAATTTTCTAATGGTTTTGAATGTCGGTTCTTACTGCTGGTTTGTGCCTTCTGTGTCTTCCTGATATCCATCACTTTGTAAGAAACAAGCACACACAAAAGAAACCTTTTGTAACCCCGGATAATGAGCACCACTGTGTTTTGGTGATATTTCAGGAGAGCAAACCATGGATTCAAAAAGTGCAGCATATTTATTGTCAAGATCAATGGTCAAGACAAATTAGAGACTTCTTGTAAGCGGAGTGATTGCAAATGAAGGCATGGTAGAACCAGCCCTGGATTACAGACAAGTTGTTTGGTGCAAGTAATCAACAGACAAACGGCACTTGACGGTTGCAAGTCACATCGCTTAGCGCAGTCCCAGAAAGCACTGAAATACCACCGTGGTCGTACAGGATGGAAAGAATCTCCTCTTTTTCAGGAAATATAAGCGTTAAGTGTCCCGAAGTGATGCCATGTCAGCAGTCTTGCAGTTACTCTGTGACTGTTTAAGCTAACGAAGGAAATTGCAACTTCACCGCTCCATCCCTGGGCAACAGCGGTGTTATAAAAAGCTATAAAGAAGGGGAGGGAGAAGAGGCTTTGGATCTCAGCTGTTCTGTCACTGACCAAACAGTCAGCAAAAGGTGCCGTGCAGATCTTACAGAATTTACAGGACAGACTAAGACCCACCTGAAGAATAAATATCCTCTCCATAGAGATATTATTATTACTACCACACCATTGGATATCAGTTTATATTCACAGAATGGAATGACTCGTTTCCCCACACGTGCTCTGGCAGTCTCTTAATTAGCGTCTGCTACAGGGAAGGATTCCTCTTATTCCTGACGGCGTCCTGAGATGCGAGAGGTTGCCTACTTTGTTCTCATTTCAGTTTGGCAACCCTTACCCTAACAGCTCCCCAAATCACTGGGACAGATACACCTGTACCTCTGGAAATGGGAGAAACATTAACGAAACAGCCACAGCAACCCCTCCAACACCCAAGATGGCAGCTGGGAGCCTCCAAAGACCTATAGGTGTATCTTTGCACTATACGTCCTGTACAAAACTTCTGCAAAGGAAGCCACGAAGGAGCCTGCTAAGTCCTACAGCGTCAATCTTTGGACTCTCACTCCTCCTATCCACTCTAGGAGTCTCTCCCAACGCCGCATCCCCATGGGAAGATGGTAACGGTGCTGGAGGCTCCACAACGAACTTCTGCATTCGCAGCGATGGCTCGAGCAGCAGGGTTGAACCCAGCAGGGGCCTGGAGCACTGCGACCCCAGAGAGCCAGTCTGGGCCAGGATAATTAACACAACCAATGGGGCCAACTGATGAGCAGGATGTACAGAATTTGACTCCTGCCTCTGAACACGCAAACCAACAATTATCACGTGGCATGAGCTCCTCTTAGTGTTGAGCCCTGCAAAATTAAACTGGTTTGTTGAAAAACATGTGCTGCTCAAATTTACTGTCCTCTGTGTCACCATCCAAGCAGGGATATTTAGTTGCACGGTGACAGTAGTAGCAGCTACTCCCAGCTCTGCTGGGCCACGTAGACCCAGAATGAAGCTTCCTGCTCTTCTCCACCTTATTTGGGTTAAAAAGATAGCAAATTGCATATTAATTAGGGCTTTTTTCACATGGCTTTCGTCAGGCTTACACAACCCCTGGCAGTGTGCATGCCAGGGAGCTTTACAGGCTGGCTTGTAAACATGCCTCCATGAAAGATACGGTAAATGGAAGAGGTTTATATGTAGAGTTTGTCAACTTCCATTCACCTACTTCCAAATCAAAGTCACCAAAATTTTTCATCAGGATGCTCAATATCTGTCTGCTCAGAATAGAGGGGACATGTATATTTTAAAGTTATTTCTTCCCCCATCCCACTTACAGGGAGTAGGAGCTGACACACAAATGGACACGCTGCACGATTACGTGTCTGGGAAGACAGAAAGTCACGATGTCAATTCCCCTTCCTTCCAGGGCTGACTCCGGGAGAAGGTGCCTCCTGCTGAACAGCGTGTGTCACTCGTGCACAAGCCTTTCAGGTCACGAGACTAATTCCCTTTGATGCCGTGCAAAAAACCACCAGCAAATCTAGTCCATCAGCTACTTAATACATGATCAGCTGATGCTACTATATGCAAAGCATGTAAGAGAGGAGGTTACGTATAAACCTCTTCGCTCTACTGCAAATAGTAATTTTTTTTTGAGAACTCATCGGTTGTGAGCCGAGTTTGGATTTCATTGTTCCTGTAATCTGCCCTGTATCGCAGCCATTTCTCTTTCCTCCCATTCAAGGAAATTGGAGTGATCTGAGTGATCAGTGAAGATATGGGAAAGCTCTTAGATTCATTATATATAAAACCATCAGTAAAATCTTCACACGCAGCACCTTAAATTCTCCAAAGACAGTTCAATTTTATTTTTTTTTTCAATCTACAACTTATTCCAGTTTAAAAATGAAAGTGCAATATTAATTTTGCAGTAATTCAGTAATTACAAGACTTCACAGAATCACCAAGTAGTCGAGGCAGAAGATATCTCTGTTCAGCCCATCCATCCCCCTCTGCTCAAAGCCGGGTGAACTAGAAGCGTGTTGCTCGGTACCGTCTCCAAGTTTTTCTAAGATACTATCTCCAAGAGGCTCTTGAAGAAGAAAAATACACTTGGATCCACATATAGTTTTGAGTAATGGATCCCCTTATCATGAAATTAATCAGGCCCTAAGTTAATATTTATTTTTCCTCATTTATTTAAAAAAAATAAAATATGCTTAAATAATACTTAATATATTATTTGAGAATAATGAACAGTGTTTAAAACGGCCAGCAAACACTAATGGGCTACACAGGAACCTTCATTAAGTTATTGCATTATTTTAATGGAATTTCCTTTTTTGTTCAGCATTTTCTAAGTAAAAGGAGAAAGACAAAACAGCAGCATGAGCCAGAGTAGCCAGTAAGAAAACTGCGAGACTGGGAGGTGAGGGAGCCGACAGGGCAGTCTGCAGAAAGGCTGAAGCAGCAGCAGCCCTGAGAGCCATATGCCCCTTGACGCATTTAAATAAGATGTTAATTCAAATGTACAGCAGTTGAAGGGTTCCAAAAGTTTCCTTTCAAGACACTGATTTCATTGACTTACAGGGATTAGAAAAGCAACCCTTTGAAAACAGAGTATTTTTTTACTAGTATTGACTTTCCTCAAGGTGACTTTGCTTTCACTGATTTCCTCCGTAATTAAGTTGTGGAAAGAAATAAAATGATAGTCCAAGCATGTGACTAATTTTCCATATATGCCATTTAACAAAATTAGAAATGCTGATAAAATACTACGGAGTTTTTTGCATTTTCGTTTGGGGGGGATGTTTGGTCTCTGTAGGGGTTTTTTTGTGTTGGTTTTTTTTTGTTTGTTTGTTTGTTAGCCAAGTCAGAGATCAAATAGTCATGCAAACAAAGCCAGCATGTCCTGTAAAATACCAACAGACTAGTATCCTTAGTATTCTAGACCAGTCTTCTGAAGAAGTAGGGTTTTTTTTAAGATGGCAAATGTGTTTTGCCTGTGTTCCCTTATCCACAAAACCCATAAAAAAAGCAATAAAGGTCACGGCTTGGTTCCGAAGATCCCAGTTAACTGATTAACTCTAAACACATCATCATTTTCAGCTTCTTTTACCACCTACACTGCCTCTACGTTATGCAAAATGGCTCATTTAAAAAGCTAAATCCAATGCTGGGCTCGTCCAGAAAATAAGGACCATACTTGTAAAAAAATCAGGTCATCGCCAAACCACCCATATCTAGTAATTTATTTCCTTGGGATCTTCACATGTTAGGGTGGTTATTTGTCTCCTTCTACTCAACATTTCCCAAAGTGCATTCACATTTTCGGCACAAATTTCAATGAGACACCAGGGCTGCGAGATTCTCCTGCTCGGGTTCAAGTCTTTTCCATTCTGGCCAAGCTGCTCACCAAAAAGCTAATCCCAAACTTCCAGAATTCAAAAACAAACCCTTCAACAAGGCATACGCCCCTCGGGCTTGTCCATCCAGCAGAGCTCCTGCGCAGGAAGGCTGTGCTGTGCCGGTGCCGCCTGCCCTCAGAGAAGCAGCAACTCTATTTTCTTAACAGACTAAGTGACACAACATGAAGGTGGTCTCCATGGGCTGCGAGTAAACTGCACCATTCCTTAATGCCCAGTAATTTCCCCCCAAATAATCCTGCATCGTCACCTCCCCAACGTCACAGCAGTGTCGAACTGAAGCGCTTCTTGCTTGACTCAACCCGTTGGAGTGCACGAGCCACGCAAGGTAGCACCAGTTGTGCAGATTGCCTATAAACAGCTGTTTTGCTTCTAAATACTTCACAAAAATATAAACACCGTGAATTACTCCTCCTTTTACACCCAGGTGTCTAATTGTTTAGTTTAAGAGTTACTGTAGACTTCTTAGAAAAGCAGGAAGATGCCACCCGTTATATGCTACGCTGCTGTTGCCACCGTAAGAGGCGTCGTACTGAGTTTCTTGTGGGTGATGCCGACTTTGCTTGCAGGGAAGTACAACTTATGGCACAGGAGCAGGAAAAGGCAGGTGAGTGAGTTTTTCAGGGGGATGGTGGATAACAGGGCTAATCCTGATCAGTCAAACCATTCCTCTCCTTGCACAGGAAAGGACTAATTTTCCCATTAACTCTTCATCCCAGTTACCGGACCCAAACACCACCGTGTCTTCTTTGCTGGGCTGTGGATAAACTGGAGCAAGGGCACAACCCTGCATAAAGGAGCACCCAGGACGAGCTCCAAAGACTCAGTCCATTCTTCCCTCCCCTGCAGCTTGCAGAACGCTGTTACCTCTTCTCATCTTAGCAGCAAGGATGGAGAAATGCTGTGGTGTATAAGGCAGCGCCAGGGACACTCCAGCCCTGCAGAACTACCTTGTCACCAGTACAGAGATGGGTGGGCTCAAGAGGGCCACCCCATACTGCTCCACGGGCACTACAGCTCAACGCACAATTGCGTTCTGCTTATGGATGCAAATGATGGGCTAAGCTTATTTTAAAATTGCCCCTCCTTCACTTTTTTATTATTATTATTTTTAAGACAAAGGGGGGGAAAATGAATGCATATAGCTAGTTTAAACTGACACTTCAGTCAAGGGTACAGACTGGATGTGTGATTAGGAGGACGGTAAACAAGCCTCCTTTTTTGAAACCCAACCTGCTTTGCTATTGTCTGTATTGTTGATTCAAATGTTTCTACTTCAATGTGCCTTAATTAAAATGTTAGCGGTCAATATTTCCTTGAAAGCGTCTCGAGAAGTTTTTATTCATGCGTAATTGCTTTGCAGATAATGCCAGAGGAAAACAATCAAACAGCTGGCAAATAAGCTCTCTGTTGGGATATTTTAACGCAATCCATGTTCATCTGTTTAATCTAAAATCAGCCCATGCCACTCACAGTCTTGCAGACTGCACTGGTGTTGGGCTCTGCCGTTTCACAAACACAGTGGGCCCAACTCTGTTCGAATTTATTTCAGATCTCCTGGATCCGGCAGGAATATAATCAGCAAACGACCAGTATATGGGAATTCAAGTCTAAAGCTTAAATAACATGTACAGATTCCTCTCAGCGTTGATGAATTTATGCAAATCTGAAGTAAATAACGGCCTCTGAGCTGGTTTGCATTTTTTGCTTTCAAAAGAGACTAATTATTATTTCACCCACGCACACAAAAAATAACACCAGCAGTCTATCTGCAACTCTCTTGAACTGTATTTTTAGAAAACATATTTAATAAAATCCAGTATGACATATGTTTATGTTTTGGGGTACTTGGGGTGCAAGGAGGGGGTATTCTCTTTTCCCAGTTCAGTTATTCAATTCCCTAATCTCTGTATGTTCCGATGGATTTTCTGCATTTTTCCTTCCTGCAGAAACGTCACCTCAGCCTTGGATGGTTTTGTGAGGAAACCACATCACAGCCCTGGTCAGAACTGATGCCGGGCATGGAATTATGGAAAAAATGGACCAGAAAAGCCCTTGTAAGCCCTGGCTCATCTTTTCCCATGACCCGAGGCAGGACCAGCTCTGCCAGCACTGAGAGATGCTCCTCCAGCCTGTCCCCAGGGAGCTCCCTGCACGAGATGCTCCCTGTCCCCTGGAGCTCCTGTTTCAGTATCTGCCCATCTCCACCATCAAACAGCTTTTCTTGCTGTCTAACCTAGATCTCTCACTGCAATTTAAGCCAATTACTGTCTGTCTTATCCTTTGGGGATCTTCAGAAAAAATTCTCCTTTTCTTTTGCCTTTCTGAAGGCTCCTATTGACTGCACCCTTCCTTGGCCTTCTCCTTTTCACTGTGAACAATCCTCATGAATCATTTTACTCCTGCATCAGAAGCCTTCCCTGCTCATCTGTCACTCCTCAGCCCTTTTCCATCGATTCACATCTTCCCTGAGGTATGACGTAGCACTCCCCCCTCCAGACCAGAAAGCACCAGAGCAGAAGGGCTACTTCCATTCCTTACAGAAATATCCCCTCACCTCCCTTCCAGGTGCAACATTTCTGCTTTCCAAAACTCCACGGCACGGTTACGGCACGTTCAGACTCACTGCAACTCACAGCCCCTCCCTTGCAGAAGCTAAGGATGTAAATACTTCCACCTTCTAACCAAAACACGTTTCACAGATCACTTTTCAAATCTGCCCAACCTGTTCCTGAGGTCAAAGCCGCCTCCTGGCAGTCCTTCTCAGCTTGCTGTCACCTCCTGCCATTTAACAAGCAGCTACAAAAAGCCAGCTGAGACATCAGCTCTTTCAAACCTTGGTTATGCAATGTTTTCACTTTTTCACTAATCACTGGCTGGTTAATTTATGAGCAGTGCCTCCAGCACACTGGAGCAAGATAAAACAGGACACATTAAATTTTGACACTACATATGCTCTTACATCCCATTAGAAGTGATGGGTTGCTCCAAATTCCCAACTCACAGTATTAGGGCATCACAGGAGGGAATTTAAACTGTAGTTTTCCAAGTGTAGACAATGCAGATACTTGTACAAAAGGAAAGGAGATGCGAACAAGATAGGAATTTTTTTTCTGAAAATCTGCTTGTATTAGAAGTTCTTGTAGCGATCTAGCAGGTATGTGTATGTTATCGTGGTTTAACCCCAGCCAGGAGCCACTCATGCAGTTCTCCCCCTTCCACAAGAAGGGCAGGGAGAGGAGGGGAAAAAAGGTCCGGGAAGGGAAAGAAACAATAACGGAAAAGGAAAATAGCAACAATAATAATGACACAAGTCACTCTCACTGCCTGGTGAATTGGCACTATCCTGAGCAGTGATCACGGATCCCCCGCTCCAGCCAACCCCCATTTATATACTGAGCATTATGTCTATGGTACAAGATATTCCATCGGCCATTCTGTTGTTCTGTCTGTATTCTTTCTCAGCTTCTATGGGAAACTGAAAAGAGTCCTTGAAAAGCATAAACATCGCTTAGCAACAACTAAAACAATACGCATCACTGACATTTCTTTCACAGCAATCCCTAGAAAGAAAATTAACTTTCCCAACTGAAACCAGAACAACTGTGTAAACTGAAAAAATATCTGGGCAGAAAAAAAGTCCCCTCAAAATCCTGCTGGCAAGTAGCAAAATATATAATACACGGGGACATTTGCATACCCACAGCTGCTCTCTGGCCTGATTCTCCTTTATTTCAAGCAGAGGATTATATGAAGATACTTTTTACCCAAACAAAGCGTACTTTGACGGGGGTCACTGTCGGTTCAGGCTATCCACAGGGAAAGAGGGTATGCATCAGCTTGCATTTTCAGTTTTCTACAAAGAACTACATGGACCAAGGTTTCCAGATGTAATGCCCCTACACCCCTCCTGCTCCTCCTCCCTGGCCTTGCCCCAGGGATGCTGCCCGTAACACACTAATTAAGCACTGCAGGTCATGCCACCTCCCTTGGGCACAGAGATTGATGGGGTGATGAAGGCAAAAAACAGGGGAGAGTGAAAAGGAGGGAATGAGCATGAACAGATTTCCTGAAAACTGCAGATCAGTAGGTAACCAGGCTTCTATTTTACTGGAAAATGCAGATTACAGGAAGGCTATTTAAAAATCCATCAGAACTCTAAAATATGCTATTAGGGACTCTGCAGTCCCAACACCTACTGCATAAAAATCCCAAGCTATTAGGCAAACCAACATCATTTGAGATCAGGCCATCAGCAGGTTGCCAAGTCTTAAAATAGCAGCTGCATTTAAAATTATATTTAAACAAGACAAGCGGGAAGTTGAGTTCTGATGAAACCCGGCACCAGGCCTGTGGAAAGTGAGCTGGGATGGAGCTGCCAGGCATGTTGGCATTGGAGGGAGGTCTAAAAACCTTGCAGTGGTCCCCGACTGATGGGGCTGCAATGAGCAGCTGAAATACACCTTGGTGTAACGACGCAAGGAAATCACAAGGCTGCTGAAACGCTGCTCTCCGGCTTTCCCTCCTGAAGCCTCACTCGTCTGCCAAATCCCACCACCCTCCTCATCCTCCACCGGACCGCTCGCAGCATCTGCCGGGGTTTCGCATTCTTCTGGCTCTTGTATTTGCAGGGGATGGTGAACGCAAGCCTCGCCCCGAGCATGGCTGGCAACAGCAGTACTGAAAAACAGATGAATCCACGGTAATCCCACCGTCTTCCCACCACGTCTGGAGGAGCAGTCGCTCGCAGGGTGTTCATCACACAGCTGCAGTCCAACGCAGCAGACGTGAGAATTGCACTTCCTCGTTCTATGTTGCCAACACACAGGAAATTCTGGGGTTTGTTATTAAAATGCAATACAGGCACCGATTGCCACATTACCGGTGCTTCTGACTTTCAGCTCTTGGTTCCTTAATTCGAGTCCCTAGCACTTATAAAATTATAAGGCAATTATAATTTGCAAAGACAGAGGCATGGGACCAATGATAAATTCCTGCCAACGGAACCTTCCTGGAAATGTTACGAGTCCAGCAAATCCCACCTCTATTCCCAGGCTATATTACTCATCCCCTTTCCCATCAGAAATTTGGAGGAGGCTCCTCCCCTTCGCAACCATTTTATCTCCATTCCTCTAAATAAGCTTTGTTTTCCCTGCAAAGCAGCACACGGATCCTCCCCTCCCCATGGGATCAGAAATAGTTGGACAGGGCAATGAGACATCAAATACAGACAGCCCCGGGCACAGGCGTTTATGCAACCCCACTGTGCCACCGCTCCAGGGTCAGCATTAGGTGTTCACAATAAATTTCGCTGCTTGGGAGCATCCAGGATTCAGGTTAGCACCCTATGGGAAATCTCTATACCAACTTAACATCTTTTGAGTTTTGCAGTTTCAGTTGTGTGCTTTTATCAGGAAATGGTAAAATGGACATACAGACATAGCACACTGTCTACACGATGCCCTCATTTTGGACAACAAGGTCTCACGTCGGTACACGCAACATGACCTGCCACCAAGCACCCTAAATTGAAACACTTCCAGAAAACAACCCTAATCCAGCACAAACCACCGAAGGTGAAGGCAACGACATGGGGCAAAACAACATCATCTTCCTTTTTTCTTTTGGATTGAACTCAAACGCACTCCAAAGGGACACGATGCAGCGCCCAGGGCAGCAGCCAGCTCTCCGGCCACGACTCAGGGTCATTTCCCAGCATTTCCAGTTTGAGTGCCCAACAGGTTTTAAAGATAAAAGTTTTTGTTATGATCAGTAAGTCACAACAGACCATCGTGCAGAGCTGCCTGGCAAGGTACAAAAGTAGCAACCAGGGGCTAAAATGCAGTTTAGGAGAAGGACACGTACATTTTTAGACTTTATGGCGGGTCAGTTCAGGGGTTTCCACACAGCTGAAAACCAGACGTGCAGTTATGAAAGGTAAAAAAAAAAAGAGCAAAAAAGAGCAGAACAGAATAGAATAGATGGTTCCCAGGAGAACCCAGCTGCTCGCTCCATCCCAGCCACCCCTTCCACACATGAAACTGCGCTCCAGCCCCAGCAGACCTTTCTCAGCTGAATTAAACCAAGAAAGTTTACCATGAAAAATTTGATTGAAAGTGTACTGCAAACCAGGACTTTTGCAGCTCATGAAGCCCACAAAGCATTTTATCATTCTGGCTCAATCCTGAACATACAAGTATTTTGTTGGCATTTTACAAGCAATAAATACAACCTTTCATCAGTGCGAACAACACCAGGCTTTTTTTTTTCCCCCCTCTTGCTTGTACAAAGATTTTCACTGTAGAAAATAAAAATGCACACAAGCTCGTAAGGAACTGATAACATTTAACAGTCACTGCAAAGCTATTTAATTCAGTCTGAATAGCATGTCTGCTGGGGGTGTAAAAAGGGATTGAAATGACTGTAAGAGCTCCACATTCACATTAATATTTTACGGCACAGCTACCCCACTCGTTTCACAACACACAGCTACGTCCTTCCTTACTTTTCCGTACCTTTGCCATGGACCACTGTGGTGAACAATGTCCACACGCACCACGCTGGGCTTTGTTTGACCCTGCTAAACATCCTTCCTCTCTGCTCCTCACCACTTACGTCAGGAAAACATCTTTCACTGCCAGGATGTGCAGCAGAGGTGCAAGTGTTATTTCGACCAGTACTACCTACGACAATCCCCGAGATGCCAAGAGGAGCACCACCACCAAGGATGGCCTCAGAGACGCCACCAGCACCCCACGTCCAAGGCTTTCAGGGAAGGTGCAAATGCAGTAATTCATGCCTCCACAAACCCTGTCTCACCAGCTCCGCTGTTGCCTGCAAAACAAAAACGTTGCTGGAAATTGTCCCAGTCCAAAATCCACTGTCAGTCGCCAACCTTGCCATCTACTCAGTCAAATCATTAGATCAGGACTGCCGGGCGTTTCATACCCAATTTGCAAGTTAGAGGAACAAGATGATAAGAATAAAACTCCAAACCTACGGGAAACAGTGCAGCTTTGATGTCAGAGGCTCTCATGAAAAATGTTTACACCATTTTTATTTCCACTTTTTGTTAAGGAGAGCGCTTTGGTTGAGCCCTAGTGGCTTTCACGCAAATGTACAGGGAGACCTCGTTTCACAACCACCCCATGAGACCTGAAGCCCGTGGCAGAGAACCCACCCTCCTCCCCCCCACACCTGGCATCGGGACCTCAACTGAAACCAGCACCAAAACCAAGCAAAGAACATGACACTGCCCTACTCAGGGGAAGCAGAAACATCTATACTCTAACGTGCAACAACCATATAAAAAGCAGGAATAAGCAGGTCTTGTGCAGTGAAGAGTACGGTCTTCAATCTCCCGACAAAATCTTTTCCATCAAAAAAAAAAAAGGATGAAAAGTTACAGAGAAGTTCCTGAAATATATACATGCACTGAAATTTAAAAAAAAAAAAAAAAAAGACAAATCTTTACAAAAGGTATTTCTGCTTGTGTGCCCGAGGCAAGCCTCTCTTTGGATAATAAAGGGTAGCCCATTGATTTTTTCATTGCCCTCGGAAATTCTGCAACACTCCCACCCTTGTCTGGGCATTCTCCCTTACCCCCGCGGATGATGTGCACATGCAGAGCAGGAAACTAATTTCAGCCAAATATTGCTAAGCAGCCGCTGATCCGTTTGTGAGATACCATCGTCTGCCCTTCAGCTTCCCAAATGCATCCTCCATTGCAATCTTGTACCTCCTCAGGCGATAATTAGACAGTGTAATTCTCTGTGATACAACTGTCCAGCCAAAGGATTCGTCAGAAAGATAGCGAAGGATAAGCAGATTCTCCCAGGGTAGTGGAAAATGCAGGCACAAGTAAAGGCCAAAGTGATGACAGGGAGAGGAAATCTACCCCTTCTACATTTCTTTTAAGGAAAGGCACAATTTCCTCAAGATGTTTGCATGTTTTAATGCTCTCATGCTTCAGCCATTGCAAAAAATTCTCAGACAGGGGCTTGAGTCCTGGCACTGCACCGAGAGGATGGTTTTGAACAACCTCCTTCGACAGCACTGGAGGTCAGTCGTTTTCCTCCTCCATCCCTTTCTCCCTGCGCTCCCAGTAAAGCCGCAGTTGCGTGGTGGCCAACCTGCACCAGGTATCTATAGTACCGGTGAGCATCCCTGGCTGCTGCTATTTCTCTGACCTCAGACACTACGCACAACTCCTTTTTCTCTGTTTGAGCAGAAGAGAGTTTCAAAGTGGTGCTGGAAACAAAGAGATGGATGGATCAAAAAATAGCAGGCAGCAAGTTTGGGCATTAGTACATCTGATCATAGCTTCAGCAGTTGCTTCTGGCTGACCTAGGCTGCTGATCACACAAAAACCCCACTGTGGCTACCTCCCAGTGATGGAGCAAAGGACATCTGCTCATTGCTGGTGGACAGGACTGATGCTACTCCAGGTGATTCATAGGGATATATTCACCAAGGATCTGCTAACTTCCAGAAGTCCAGGAAGCCACGACAAGATGGCTTAACACCAACCGGTCCACACTAATATCTAGCTTTCTGCAGTGGCTCTGGTAGTCTCACAAAAAAGCCTTGTGCATATAAGTGTGGGATCTCTAAAGCAGTTGCTTGTACTCCTCCTCTCTTCATAGAATTTCATTAATTTCTACGCCGAAAGGGTTATCCAGCATTGGAACAGGCTGCCCAGGGAAGCAGTAGAATGGCCATCCCTGGAGGTATTTAAAAGCTGGGCAGACGTGGTGCTGAGGGACATGGGTTACAGGTGGGTTTTGTCAGTGTTGGACGCGATGATCTGAAAGGTCCCTTCCAACCTAGATGATTCTGTGATTCCATGATTGCCAGCTCATGTTGAGCTTCTCATCCACAAACACGCCCGAGTCCTTCCCCCCAGGGCTGCTCCCCATCCATTCTCCACCCAGCCTGGATTTGTGCATGGGACTGCCCCAACCCATGTGCAGCACCTCTCCCACAGGAAGTTTACTCTCCAAACACTTCTGTGGCTCCAAAACCCATGTACTTCATGTGGACTGAACCGAAATCTTTGTGTTTCTACAAGTTAGGGAATGAACTGGTGTCTGATGGAGACACATTGTCAGATACCCCAGTTGCTGTGAGTCTTGTGCAGACCCAACTGGAGCGTTCCCTGGAGCCACCCACCCCAGCCAGCCTGGCCTCTCCCACCACCGGGCTGCCGACTGCCGAGAGATGGGCCTCTTCCAGCAAACTCCAAGAACAGCCCTTTGCAGAGGCTTTAATGTTGTAATGCACAAATTTGACCTCAAAGAAGGAATAATCAGAAAGCCACAAATTAAATTTGTATTTCTCTCATGTTGAAATATTACAATTACCAGTGTTGGAAAGCTTTTAAATGGTTTCCATCTGCAGAATATCTCATTTCAAAGTGTCGTCTTTTATTGCAAAAAAAGTGATGAAAGATTAATATATTTGCTTTCCTTATATGCCAATGCTTATGCTATTGCTTTATATTAATTTCCCTCTTTTTCTTTTTTTTTTTTTTTAATTTGCATTCATTATTTCTGGTCTTTCATCCAACCATGTGAATGAGGATTTAAGCATGTCACTGAGCTTCTAATGAATGAAAGGCCAAACAAAAAGATCAAATAACATATCAATGAATATTGGTAGATACCAGAGATGGAAATTAAAAATGTCATTGCAATAAGAGCGCATGATTCACTGCAGCCAGTACAAGGCAAATACAAGTCAAAGAGGCAGCACAGAAAATAATGAAGCAACTGAACTATATTTTCGATCCCTGAATTATATCTTAATTGCTGTAGCCAGGAGACCGATGTAAATGTCTGCAGAGAAGCGTGCAGAAAATACGCACCACAAAACCGTGCAATTAAGGTGCTGCCCACGCAGGAAATATCCCCACTGCAAAGCCCAACAGGAGCTGAATGTGTGCTACGCACATCTGAAACTGCGTCCGGCTTTGGAGTCCTCAGCACAAGAAGGAGACGGGCCTGTTGGAGCGGGTTCAGCACCCGAGCAACACACAGAGCGCGCTCAGCAGGTGCCAAAGCGTCAACATCACATTCTGCCCAGGTGAACCACAGAGCAAAAAACGATTAAGCTGCTACTCCGCTGTTACAGTCACAATAATATGACTAGCCCAACAGCTACATCTGTGTTATTCAGAAAAAAAAAAATGTAAAGGAATACTACAGTGGTCAGGAGAGAGGTTCAGCTCACGCGCACACACCACCCACCTGCTTCAAAGGCATTCTAGCAGCAACAATAACATGTGAACCTACACAAGTGGATGCTGCCAGGGCCCATATTTTAAAATCTGGAAGTTATTTAGGACGGAAAAGCTGAGTGAGTGAAAGGAATTTCTTTAAGACTTTCATGCAATTGAAACTGGAGAACGTGGGATGCTGAAAGACTGAAATGTGGCAATTACCTAAGGAGGTACTTTTAAGACTCGTCCAGAAATCACCATCTGCAATACTTACTTCTACCACCAATGTTGTATGCATAAAACAGATAGTCCATTGCTATAAATCCTTCCTGTGAACTTACGTGTTAATTGCTTCAGTAGAATTAGTGCAGAGATCTCATTTTTAAATATTTTTCCATCCAAAATTCCCCACCCTCTTTCCTTCCCAGTGTCAGGCAGACTTGGCCACATACCATCAGTGTTGCAAGAGGGAATCAGAGGGCAGCCTTCTTATCATTCAAGAAGAGCACACAATTATCTCATCCAGACAAAAATAGCACTCCGGGAGAAAGCATCACCTCCTCCTCATCCCAGCAAGTTGCAATCCAGCTCCTTAGAAATGCGGTGAACCAGGGAAGGCTGAGAAGGACATGGAGCAACGTGAGGAGCAGCTGGTGGTTTCAGCTAATTCCCCTCCCCATTCCCAGTACTGTATCTTCACTATCCCCTCTATTTCGCTCTATATAAGCCAGTGTTCTCACACTAGTTGTGTGCACACATGTGTATATGCCGTTTATAAAGAGATAAAGCGAAGCCGTGGCTTCCCGACATTCAAGCCCTATGGCCCTGCGCCGCAGCAGAAAGTGGAGCATGATGCCGAGCACTTCTGCAGCGGCCCCACGGAGCAATTATTGGGAGTTAAATAATTATCGACATTGCATTTGATTCTGCATTCTTAACAACAGGATTTGTGCAGTGGGCAGAAAATTACGGGTGAACTGGGACTGCGGAGCGCGGGGCCGGAGCAGTGTGACTGCCATTAACACTAATGACAGAGATGGAGAGCAATGCAACCACGTCCCTCTGCACAACACTCCGCATTTCCCTGCAACAACATCCTCTTCCAGATTGACAAGGGAAATTAGCGTCACGATCTCTGAATTACAGACCCCGCATTCCCTCTGAATAACACTTCTCTTGCAGACTCGTGATTGCACATGCCACTAGGAGACACACTCGACTGCTGAAGAAGATTAGCAGTTTGATATTTTTGTCATTTGACACATATTATCAGCAGCATTTTGTGTCATCCCAAGGCAGGAAAGCTGTGATGCTCCTTGTTTGCTAGAATAATCTGTCAACACTGAACATGTTTCAGTCAATCCCACATGGTAAATGTTGAAGCTGGGAGGTCCCGTCCCTCCTGACTCCAGGCCTGAGTTGCATCAAAAAGCCTTGGAGACAGGTACAGCCAAGCAACATCTCCGGTCTGAGACAGGCATTAATGAGGTCTTTCATGCACAACACCTATGAAAAGGGTACTCTTCAGAATAAAATTATTCCTATTAATAAGGTGAGGGTGGTGAGCCCCTGGCTCACGCTGCCCAGAGAAGCTGTGGCTGCCCCATCCCTGGAGGGGTTCAAGGCCAGGCTGGACGGGGCTTGGAGCAACCTGGGCTGGTGGGAGGTGTCCCTGCCCAGGGCAGGGGGTGGAACAAGATGATCTTTAAGGTCCCTTCCAACCCAAACCATTCTGTGATTCTACGATTCTAAGATTGAGCCTGGAATTAAGAGCAAAGCTAGGTCTTTGATCTCTTCCTCACTGACACAACCAGATTAGGATGTAATCCTGAGCATTCTTTGCTAATGCCATCCTGATGATGCTCACAGCTAGCCCAGGGAAGTTGTCAACACCACAAACTTCCTTGTGTCAATGGAGACGACAGACAGCAAAAGCAATTGCTGCAGCCACATGCCATGAGACCCAGAGAACCTGAAACCATGCAAGTAACCCATAAAAAAATTGAAATAAGAGATTTGAACCGGGAAGTGAAAGAGTTAGGGAACCCTCACAGGTGATAAGCAGAGACCCAAGGCAACTGCGACCCCCACAAATATTACACATAATACACATGTACATCAAGAGGTATTTAGGAGGAACAACTCAGGGCCTGCAGGAGCCTCCCCCCTCCTCTAACTTTGCGTAATACAGAGGACTGGAACTGGTACAGGACATATTCCCACCACAGGATAAACTGTGTGCTGTGAATAAACTGCATCCAACTGCCCTGGCCTCCCCCTTGCCATAATGCTGTTGCAATGGAAAAGCCACCAAAATCCAGCGCACACAGCAGCGGCTGACGGTGGAAGGACCATATATGTCTCATGCAAACAGGAATACCTCGTGGTGGATCTAACTGATCTTGTGTAAAGGGACGGTTTCTGGAAACAGAGCTGCAAGCAAAGATTTAAGTGGATCTCTGAGCAAAAGAAATGATTGTTCCCCCTAAACCCCCAGATCAACCTCTTAATCCTGGAATTACAGATTTCCTCAACAAGCAGTGTTTTGTGCACAATGTATGTCCCTTATATACCACGCAATAAAATCTTAACATATCTGTGCACTAAATCTGTTTGATGAACAATTTTCATCCTGACTTCCAAATCTAAGAAACTTTTAACACAAACCTGTTATTTTGCCCCACCTTCTTTTACTCAAGGTGTACAGCCTGCCCTTGTGTCCGTAAGTATCCGTGAAGCAAGAGGAATACAAAAGTACATTTTCAATTAAGCAATTAGTACTTTTTTGTTAAAAATTTGGTAAATTGCCCTTCAGAAACAAGCAGAAAAAGCTTCCTTGTAGGAGCTCTGCTTCTTTAAATCAAAATACTTTATTTATACCGTAAGTTTCCTTCCTTATAAAAGGAGAAAGTGTCCTCCATAAGTCAAGCAAAAATTTTGCTAGGAGTCAAGTACAAAAGCTTTTTCTTCAAAGAGAAAAGATGAGATGTAGTTTAAAGAGATACTTCCAGAGAAAGAAGAAAAAGAGTTCAAGTCTAGGATGAATACAGCTGGGATATATGAGGCAGTTTCTTCTCTTGGTGGCTCAACAAGGATGGAAACCTCCCTCCTGAGAATACGCTGCCACAGGGACCAAGCGCATTTGTTTCAATCTGATGTGAGAGACAAGGATCTTCAGCCAAAGCTGGGAGAGAAAAGAACTATTTTCTTAGACACATAAAATAAAGACAGAAAGTTGTCTTCTAAAGAAGAGATTGTTACCAGTCTATTCACCACAGTCCTATCCCCCCAGAAAGCAAAAAGGAGATCTTTCTGAAAGAAACTAGCAAAGAAAACCAAAAAGAAGTGTTGGAAGAAAGCTCTGTGCCTGCCCAGGAACAGGCTTGGACTCCTCGCTCTTTCCAAAAGGAGCTGTAGAATAAATGAGAACTTTGGCAACACTGAACCACTGGGTCGTCTTCACCATTTTTACGTTCAAGTATTTTGACACCAGACCAAAAGGGACTGCTATTTTTCAAAGGTTTGACTTAGATCTGCCTGTGTTATAGGAACAGAAGAGACTGTATGGTCCCACTGCCATGACCTGTCGAAGCGCCAGCAAATCCCCTCTCTTCCTTGACGCATCTTTAAAAGCAGCATCTCAACTAATTGCAGCTTGATGGGAATGCTGCACCTGAAGGACTTTCCTTGAGCTTTCCGAGGTGTAGTCATCCAGCAGGCACGTCTGATGTGATCCAAGTAAAACCAGCCCATCAGGGGACACGGTTACACGCCTGACTGTAAACAACGTGGGCCTCTCATTCTTCACAAAGCACTTTTTCCCTTCAGTCCAACAGAGGATTTACCCCCCTGTCTATTTTCAAAAGGATTGCATGAGTTTTGTTTAACTCCATAGCTGTGTTCCTTACCCATGAACGCAGTTATAAAGTGTTTGGGGTTTTGTTTAACTTCTTAGAGAAGAAAAAAGTACTATACCATCAAGCAGCATATAATTCAGACTTACAGCCTGCTAGTTTTTTTTACAAAGTGGTTAATCAGAATTATACCTGAATACACAAAAATTATAACAAGTAACCTTTGGACCTGTATTGAACTTGCAGCAATGAAGGAATAAGATGCATCTATCTGTGACCACTAATATTATTTACTTCCAAATACTGAATGAAGCTTCCATCTAGATCCTGCTATGCAATGTGTGAACTGTGACCTGGTGTCCACCCTTTCTAGATGGTCCCAAACATAAATGAGTGCTGGGTGAGAGATGGGGATGGAGATTGGCACAGGACTGCAGTTCACTGTCATTTCCCAACCACACCATGGGCAAGACCGAAAACACCCCAGTCAGGCCAGGTACCAACCACTGGTGTCCACCCACAGGTTGCTGTAAATACTCTGCAGCCACCCAAGAGCTTTAGTTTAGATCATCTTTACAGAAGACACACCAAGTACCTCTTGAACACCTAGGACCAAGCAGTCAGAAGACTTGGTCAGTCATCTGAGATCATGAGAAATTAATAATGATATTTTGAGACTTCTTTAACAAATAAGCCACCTGACAAGTGTAGATCTATGCAAAGCATCTGGCAGCCTCTGATGGAGCCTTCCTACAAAAATAAGACTAAAAGCATTTTCAAGACTGCAGAAAGTCCATAAAATAACGTTAACTACCCCCTCTCTTCTCACACAGCCCAACGCTCTGGCTCGTTCACCACTTATATCCGGATAATTAATTACTGCAGTAGCAGCAAACGTGGCTCCAAGTGCTGCTGAATGCCAGAGCTAACTAGAAAATGAAAAACAGGAAATTACTGGAGAGTGAGATTTCCCATCCAAATGTTGATATTAAAACTTCCCAACCAGCCAGCAAGTCAATAACAGAGATGAATGAGGAAACAAAGATTTTCTGTGGATTTTTTTCAACAATTCATTTTCAAGCTACAGATATAGTGCCTTTTCAAATTTTAAATTAGAGGCTGAAGACTTAAATTAACCCTTAGGAAGTGCTCTTGAGCCAAAGCTAACATGGAGCACAATTTTAATATTGTTTTCTCTCTGTAGCTTTAAAAGCCAAGATGCTTCTAAAGTCATTTTTCACCCATACAGTTTTTAAGAAATATAAATATTTCACTTCTGTCCTTAAACACATTTGAAGGTTTCATCAAAAAGTGAAAAACACTTCTTTTTTGCTCTAATGATAAAGTGTTGCTTTCAAAAGGGAACATCATCTCTTTTCCCCAGGTTTGTTTGTGACAGTTACCTAAATCCATAAGAAAACTGTCTTTTCCTATGTAATTTCACTAAATGTGTGTTCGCTAAAAACATAAAACACATTTTGATAGAAAATGTTGGCTAAGTACTTGTGATCCTTATGGTTCGTTTTGGGGTCTCTGAGCAAAAGCGTCTCATGGGCAATTATTCAAGAAAAAGCGCCCACCCCCAATATTCCTGCTCACCACTGCCCAGAGTTCTTGACATGGAATACACAACATACAAAGTAAATATTCAACAAACAGAAAATGAAACCAGAAAGTTTCAACAAAAAAAAACCAAACTAAAAACTGAAAAATATTTTAAGCTACTTGGAAATTTTGACAGCAACATTCAATTTCCAATACTTTGATTTCTTATGAGCTTTTCTGTGGGGTACAGGGTTTTTTCTTGTATCTTTTTCACAGCTAGATCCAATCTTCACTGGCACCTTAAGCTTACCACAGCAACACTGCCTGCCTGCAAATATTTGATCATTAACATATGAAAATACCCAGTGAAATATCAGCCTGCATACGAAGGGAAATCACCCAGGATTTACTCACAGCTGGAACCTGAAGTTTGTATTTTCCAGAAAGACATCATCTGTACTTGAGGCACATTAAGAAGCATCGTATGATGTAAAAACCAAAATTAAACCCGTAATAAATCCCAGACAGCAAATCCAATAGCACACAGTAATAGCTAAACTAAATACAATGCAAGGAAAAAGACATAATCCAGATGGAGGTCTCAAGGAAATTCAAGAAAAATCAAAATTTCAAAACAACTGTTCTCAACCCTTATTGTTCAGACCATGTAGCATCCCAGACTTGAGACTGCTTTTCCTGCCAACATCAGTTTTCACAACCATGCCTAAAATTTAGAATTAAGGAGAATCTAATACATGGATGCTGGGGCAAGAGAGAAGTGCTTAAACAGTATCCAACAAACTTAAACATTTGCTCTTGGGGTTTTGAATTGAAGAGCTACACATGGCTGACCTAGGAAATGCTGTCAGCAGCCGTGTGTGCGTGGAGGACGCTGGGGCTCCCTGGGGCAGCCTGACCCGAGTGCTGGGACCACGACCGGCCCCGCTGAGCACCGAGCGCTGCCTGGACTGGGCATCCAGCTCGCTCCTCCCTCCAAACCTCCATCCGGCCCCGACACCAACACTGGATGCTTGGAACTTCTTTGCGTGGTATGCTTATAATCGGTCATTAAGTTTGCCTGTTCATTTATTGGACTCCAACATATTAATGAGCAATTAATTCCTGATTCAGTTATCGTTCATAAAGGATTTAGAATCGTAGAATTGTCAGGGTTGGAAGGGACCTTAAAGATCATCTAGTTCCAACCCCCCTGCCATGGGCAGGGACACCTCCCACTAGATTTTACAAATTTACAAATTTGGCATTGGTATGTTATAGCTCATTAAGCACATCACGAACCTAAGTGCACAAACTAGGCAACAAAACCACCCAAAAAGGCAGTTGAGTTGCAAACCCCCACCCCCCACCCCCCCCAATCCCACAACTAACCCCCCAAAATTGTCACCACTTGGGTCTCGAAATTAACATATATCCTGAGATGCATCTGACAGAGAGAGGGTACTTTTAAGGAAACATGAGCCCAATATTTGTATAGTCATAAGACAGTTTGGTTTCCCTTTGAAGGACTCGGGAGATTAAAAGGCTAACTTCGAGCTCTAGCTATTTTGTAACTATATATGTGGCACGTAAACATATTTGTTTATGCAACACTACTTGCATTAGAACAGTCTCCAAGTTTATATGCAAAAACTTGCTGTCTTCGGAGCACTTCGAGCAGATTTTGATCAGTTTTTCTTAATCTGAAGTGTGCACAAAACCGCAGTTGTTTGAGGCATTCAGGTCTTCTCACTTTCCAACAGCTGAGACCGGTCACACCATTTACAGTGTCAGATGCAAAGTTTACCATTAAGCCGACACCAATAAACTACCTGATCACAAGCAAGAGCCGTGCTTCATCTAACCAGCCCATTCACTGACACTGGAGTCTGTGCAAGTCAGAATGGGATTTATTTTTTTCTTTAAATTCCATTTTGTGCCTTTATTGCAGTACGATGCTTTCAATTATTCCCTGTTTTTCTGTCAATACTTCGTATTTTTTCACTGCTCAACATTTCAAGTGCAGCTTGAAAACTGCATATCACAGGAACATGAAGAGATTGCCATTAAAAAAAAAGGCAAAATCTTTCAGCAGCAATTAAAGCAAAAAACACAAGAACAATCTGTAGTTGTTCCCATATCAGTTTTGAGGGCAAGCACAGTCAAAAATACAAGCGATTAAGGGCTGTGCTACATACTAGATCTTCACCCTACGCAAGCTGCAGACAAATCGTCCTCTGATATCTAAGCAGGCTGAGTTGTACTGGAGCTTCATCTTTCTCACCAAATTATCGTGATTTTGTTTAAAGATATTTCCATACGCGAGCAGCCCCACCTGACTTCATTGCCAGCAGCCACAAGTCTTCTGCCCATAAATACCCCCAAAAGCTGCAGAACCTGCTCTAAAGTACTGTTTAAAACTGGGTTTCAGAAAGAGCTGGTCACTTCTTTGTAACACCAGACATTGTAAGAATTAATAAAAAGCATAGTAAGAACTTCCCAAGCGGTTTACTTACAGTACACGTCCACTCTTATGGACTTTATGGCTGGCGAACCCAAGCCGTTCTCAGCCTTGCAGTAGTAGCGTCCTCCTTGGTGTCGCTGGATGTTGGATATCCTCAGGGTTTCATTGAAGACACTCGAATCTTGAAATCTGTCAGAGGCACTTCCTGCTGTTTTGGTCCACCTGATCTGAGCGAGCACCAAAAAAGATTGTTACTTTAAGTCTGTAAAAGCAAGCAGAGTATAGATCTCTTCACCCAACCAAGACTCTCACGTGCGGTGGCCAGGATTTTATGTTGGAGGACTCGGGGAACTTCTCCAGAAAACTGAATAGCTCATGCTTACAATCAAACACTTCATCCAGGAGCCCCCTCAATAGTAATTTTGTGTTTATCACCCTTTCTTAGAAATAGTTGATTACTTTTGATGGCAACACACCATAAAAAAAAAAAATAAATGCCACTAGCAGAGATATGGAGAACAACTCAAGCTACCATCTGTGACACACAGCTGGAACGGCTGCAGAAAAATTCCCCATGAACAGCAACAAGCAAAGCTCACCAGAAAAGGTATCATTTATGGCAAATACAGCTTCCTTTACCCTGGTAATTATTTTCCAAAAGTGAAGACATTTAAAGGGAACTTTTTAATGCCAAACCCATGAAAACTCCAATAACAGCCCACTACAACCAACAGCTGCACAGAGGTGGATACACACATTACTAACACCCATGCTCAATGACCCAAGTCCTTGTCCGCACGACTCAGTGGACTAAGTTATCTCATAAAATGCACCAGACCTCCGGAGACTCCCCAGGTACCTCTTCATCTTTCAGTTTACACTAATTCAATGACCAGGACAAGCAACATTCAAGCTCCAGACCAAAACTCCTTTTTTAAACGGTAGGTTTTTCATGCCCAAAGGTAGTCAGCAAAGCCATGATTTAAAGAATAGCATTTAGACACTGATCCATTGGGATCTGCTAGGCAGGCTGTCTACAAGCAACCTTGAGCTGCTGTTGGCTTGGTTTGGACAAGGTGTTGCAGCCTTGGCAGCTCAGGAATAGCGTGCCTGGACCAGCGTGAGTGCCTGTCTCCGTGCCCAGACAAGCCTGAGCTGGATACATTGTGCTTCCAGCCTTCCAGGAAGGTCCCATGGTTGAGCCGTGCAGCCCTTGGTGGATGCCAAGGCAGCCCTAAGGCTTGCCTTGGCTGGAGGGAGATCATTCCCCCAGAGGAATGCAGAGACACTTGGGTTGCACCATACTCAGTCCTGACCCAGAACTGCAGTCTGGATCCCAGTAACCTGCACAAGAGCACAAGGTTGGCAGGGGTCAGCCTTCCTCACACTGGGAACTTCTGGACAGGAGGGATCTTCTACATAAGGCACTGAACTGAAAAATTCATGACCAGCTGCAGCCCATGTGAATTCTCACCCGCTTGAAAGGAGAGTAGGTGTGGGCTTCAGAGGCTGAAATTACAGCAAAAAATACTTCCAAAAATTATTCATCTGGTTCTGGCTTGTTAAATTCATAAGCCCGACTGGCTTTACCCTCTTGCCAGGTGACCTGCAAAACACTCACAGGGTTCTGCTGCTCCGGAATAAAGCAAATATGCCAAACTCCTCATCTACAACGTTCGGTCTGCATGTGAGAGAGACGCTATTAGCACTGCTATATTTACCAGTCTCAATCTGTCTGTACTTCTATTCTAAACTCTTGGCTCCAGGGCTTTTTAAATCATCCATATAAATGTGCTGCAGGATAATTTGGGAACACACACTCAAGCTTCTGCATGCTGCAGAATACAATTTCATCATATAGATTTCAAATGCTTGAGAAGTATTTTAAAATAGTATTTGAGATGTTCACTGAACCTCTTGCATGTTTTATTTCCCTTTATGTAATCAGAATTGTAAAACCAGCTCTATTTGATTTTTAATGGGAAAAATAATTAACAGCATCTTTACTTTAGCATTTACTTCTCTCTTCCTCCTTTTCCTCTCCCACAACAAGTTTCAAGTGGGATGCAGTCTACCCTGTCAAAAGAACTTCACTTAAATAACATGTTATAAGTATTATCAGCACCTATGTAACTGGTAACATTAAAATTACAGCAAAGCTTAGTTAGATACTGTCAGGGTTTTATCTTTTTTATGAATGCAAAAGCCTTCCCCCTCTGCTGCATCTTAACATTGAGATATCTATCTATCTTTCTATCTATCTATATATATCTTCTCTTTATTATAAGGAATTTTAACAGGATCCTGTTTGGCTGTAAACAGAAGTGGACTTTTCAGCTTAAAAAATAATATATATATGTATGTTTTAGAGGAAGGAAGAGTAATTTAAAAAAAATTAAATAATTTTGCAGTATACGTAGAGATCCCTGAAGAAAAAAAAGGAATTCTGTTGACTAAATTCTCTCTTAAAAGATATCCTCCAGGAATGTCACAAGTCTGATTTAACTTCAGTTCATTATTTCCCCTAGCTTTAACTCAACATGCGCACAAACCCACGCTGACCAACAGTGCACTGAAATTTATGGAAAGCACTGGGAAGAAAGATGACTCTCAAACACTATGCTAATGCAGTAATCAAAAACCAGGCACAGGAAAGGCAGATGTCTCTCTTCAGAGAGGTCCTCAGCCGTTCAACCCACTGCAAGCTCCTGTCTGTGCCCTGGGGTGGCCTCTGATGACTATGAAGAGACTGAGACCATCAAATCCATCCTTAGGGATGGAGCATCTCATGGCTCTAGCGTCCAAACCCTCAGCGCTGCTTAACACAGTGACATTCAGAGCAAGTGCGGCCACAGCACAGGATTCGGAAAGCCTCTAGATTGCTAACTTCAAAGCAAACAAAAAGTCATTAGATTGTATACTCACATAGTTCAGATACTCCAGTATTTTCAAATAACTTGGCACAAAATGACTGCTCACCCAGATGCATTTTATCAGCGTTTGCTACTCCTAAGCTGCTCCTCTGTTTGGAAGCTCCCAGTTCCTAGTGCAGAAGTAGCACCACGAGCTCCGCACGTCCACTCAGACAGCATGGATAACATGGGAAGTAAATAAATTCTCTTCTGCAGAGAAGGCAAAGCCATTCTTGCTTGTAATGGAAAGTTTTAATTAAAAAGTTATGTCCACACATCATGGCAGACACATATTGGACTAATAAATGTTAACCCATTATGCAGATATGGACTCGCTGGCTTCTTAGGATGCAGTTTGCCAAAGTACTCTCTGTTACTCCAATGCATTCTTGGGAATCCCACCCATGTATGTCATTGCTCTGCCATATGGTTATGGTCTTTATTTATAAAATCCTTCTGTTCTTTCTCTTTTTTTCCTTTTCTTTTTTTTTTCCTTGCCAAACATGCGGAAGAAATGATTTATGAACAATTCAATTAGAAATTATTCAACTCTTAAAAATTAGTAAGTTATGACCCATCCAGCCATATCATGACCTATGTACTTGTCTGATTTGTATATGCCCATAAGTTCTCTAACCATCAATATATTTGACAGTATTTTATTGGCTTAAGCAGATGCCCTGAGACACAGAGTCGTATTTCACCCTGCAGCTTCAGTTTTCTCAGCGAGCTTTCCTGCAACTTGAGTAGGAGTCAGACTTTACATTTTTTTAGACTAAAAATGCAGATTTTAAAAGAAACAAAACCTCTCAGAATATTTTGCCTAACTTTTCTCAGCATAAACAAAAGTACTCGTGCCCAAAAAAGAAAGCAGCAGAATAAGAAAAATATTTAATTTTGATGCTATAAAAATGAAACACTTCTGTTTTAAATACTGTCTTTCTAAAAGATAATAAACATTAAAATATCTTTACTGTGAATACAAACCATTTTGCTTGGTTGAAAACAATAACCACTACCCAAAAAAAAAAAACCACCAAAAAACCCCAAATAAACAAAACCCAACCATTTTGCAATATAAATTTGTCTTTCTTCCATGGAGATAGTTGGTGGAAAATGAGGTTTTGACAATCTCTTTCTTACAGCATGACAGTGAAATCTGCCTAACGCAGCAACTGCAAGTAAATACGTTCCTTAAAATACACCCAGTGCCGGCGCTGGGGTTGGTCCTGCATCCCGCTGCCGCTGATTGCAGCCACTGCCCTCTGACACCGCTAAGAAAACAAGGATGAGAACCTCCTGATCACTGTTATAATCCCCAAATCCCTGCCTCAGATTAAACTCCTCCTTTGTATGCAAACAGCCCTAAAAAAAAAAAAAAAAAAAAAAAAAAAAAGAGGCCTTTGCACAACTTCACTGGGATGGGCTGGAACATTTCTTCATGCCGAAAGACGTCAAAGGCTTTGGGAAAAGCCATCTTAAGCATACCCACCACCCCTCCTCCCCCCAAAAAAGGGACAACAATGCCTTCAATTTGTTTTTCCACATGATTATTTTTGTTCTCAGGGAAGCAATGGCTGGGGCAGCAGTTACTGAAGGCAAGAAGCACTCGCTGCCTTCATGATAAACATAAAGGACATGCTGCATGAAAGGCCCTTTTTGGTCCAAGAAATAGAAAGTGGCTGCTGCTCCCTTAATTAAGGAAACTATCTGAAGCAGTTTTGAGCAGCTGCATCTCCCCTGACCTCGTCCTTCTATTCAGAGGGGATAGGACCACACCACAGGCCTCAGGGCCCTGTGAAATACACTCAAGCTCATTTTACAGAATCACACAGAATTTTACAGAGGCCAGACTTGGGCCTAGCCACAGCCTTGGAGCCAGAGCCTCCATATGCTGCTGTCAAACAATGAACGAATCCCAAAATACTCTAAAAACACCAAAAGAAAGAGGGGAAAAAAAAAAAGGCCCAAAACAACACAAAAACCCCAGGAGAGCACAACGGATCCAAGTTTTCATTGCCTAACACCAGGGGAGACCATTCATACCTATATGCAATAAACCAAGTGGAACATACTTTGACCCAAAATAGCCTTTTTTTCCCCACCAAGCTCCCCTTCCCTTCCTGCAATAAGTCGTGGAGCCAAATGAGTGTCAGGCAGTTGTAAACCACCACTGCAGGACTGGCAGGGTCGGGTTTTGCACCTGACTTACACAGGGACAGGTTCCCAGCAGAGAGCAAGTTGTTCGACGCCAAGGCTTCTGTACAAAACTGCTCAACATCTTCAGCACAGAGACCATCACCAGGTGACTCCATCAGCTCCTTGTCTGAACGGGCGTCCTCTCACTTGTATGTGCAAAAACACCTGGCTGGGCTTTTTGATGACTCAGGGGGCAGTCAAATCAAATGTACACCTCCAAGGGTTTCTAAATATCCTTCCCCTGGTCACCTAAACCAAATTACATCTATTCCTGCACCATGCCCTCCAGACAGGAGATACAGCACTCGTCTGAAACACCACCGCTCTGCACAACACTTAGTTTTACACTGACACATTTACCGTACGAAGTCTCCCACGTGTTCACCAGGTCATCCCCGCCATACATGAAAAGAAAGCATTCAGACGTCTAAATTACACCATTAGCCACCCCTATAGCTAAATAAAACGTGGAGGGGATGATGTTGCATTTTGATTATTAGTAAACCAGAGGCGGCGAGACGCAGCGCACCCAATGAGACAGAGGGTACAAAATCTCTGTCGTTACTGGAATGGATATTGCTACAGGCCATCAATATGCAACAATGGTATGAAAAATTCTCTTCCTATTTATTTCATACAATAATGTCTGAAATGCTGGACTTGAAAATGGCTTCAGGTGAAAGTTCATTGTTCGAAAATTCTTATGTGGAATATCAAGAGCGGCAAAGCAGCCGACCCAAAGCAAGTCCTGCTTACTGTCCAAAACGATGATCCTCTGTCTTGGACAGAGCTAGGAAAGCTGTTATCAGCGCAAAACAAATGCAGAACTGCAGAGTATTTGGTTTCCAAATGTATTTCTTCAAGCTTGCAGTAGCCAAGACGCAATCACCTTGGAAGACTGGGTTTCATTGCACCCAGACTGCTCAAACTTCACAGAAACACAAGGGAGAAAACGGAGCGCAGTCCCCAGGCCAGGGAAGCAACTGATGCCGTTGCCTTTATGGGACAACTCGTGTGCTTATGTTTACACACGTACTAATGCTTCAGTAGGCTGGCATGCAAAAGCACAATTTTTTACTCATTTAGCTAAAAGCAGTCTGTGACGGTAACTGTTAACATGCAGGACGTGATCAGTTCTGATTCAGTGCCAGAGATCACAGAGAAATTGTTATTTTCCAGCTTGATTGCTATAACACATAGAAAAAAAAAAAGACTTCCTTTTATTCTTTAATAGAGGAAAAATTGTGGTTATTAATGACAGAGAAAATCAGCATTAAAACTACAAAGTTACAAGCAATCAAGTCCTATCAGAGCAAGTTGGGTGCTTTGTTCATAGTTCACTTTAGCCCAAAACATACTAGCCATAGCAACACTGTGGCTGGAGTTTGCGGATGAAGGCTGTAGAATTGTGACTCTAAAATGGTAAACTGTAATAAATGAAGGGGTCAAGAAGAGTGACTGGAGACCTCAACATCTGATGATGTGAGAAAAAGTATATCTAAGCTGAATATTCCCTCATCTCTCAACTTCCTGCACTTCTGCAAGACAGATGACTCCTGTTTTATACCTAAAACCAGGTTATGTAGGAGTTACCCAAGCCCCACCAGTGGAGCTTAGCATCCCAAAGCCAGGAGTTTTGTATGAATTGACATTCTGTGCACACAAATGACACATCTCCTGGGTACACTGGGCAAAATGCAGCTTTTCTCCCAACATCACAGCAACGCCAACTCCTCATTGCATCAGGAAACTTTTATGGCGATCATGTGAAACATGATCCTACCCTCCCACCACCTCAGGCCATGTCACACACAGGGTAACGGTCGATGACATTACTGCCACTAAAGAAAACAGCAGGCTTGAATTCCACTTTCAAGTCTGAAGACAGAAACCAGGCTAATATGTAGCAATGGGATATAAACACACTTCCTAAGCAGTCCACGTTTGTTTTATCTACTATTAGCACTAATAGGAATCTCCCAGATGTGAACAAACAGAACAGCCACCCAAGATAAGACTAAAGCTGGCAACAAATCCAAGTTCTACACTGGCCACAAATTTCCTACTATTTGATTGATTTATTTACTCTAAATGCTGCAAAGGCATTTGTGGAGCTTCACCACACCGTGGCTCAGCACCCAGGAGCTGATGGAGCAGAGCCCATCTCAGACGTGTCACCTGGCAGCAGACACAGGGGTGGGGTAGTCCAGACCTGCCTGGGGGACTAAGGTAAGGAAAGGATGAACTTTCGGTAAAGACATGCCCCAAACAAAGAATACACCTTTTCTTTTGTTGTTGTCTTGGTCTTTCAAATTATTTCTCCATTTGACTTTCAGAGAGGTTTTCCTCCATGAAAATTACATTTTCAAACACAATTTCTCCAGAGCTACAATTTCAAGGCAGCAAAGCTTATTTCACCCTTCTTAAATTTAAAAGGCTCGTGTCTCAGTTTTTCCACCCAGACCTGTGCCTGCTGTCATCAAAACTCTTGAAAATTAAGCACCACACGGGTCTAAGACATCTGAACACCAAGAACTAAGAATTTGGCTTTGAAATTGCAGAGGAAGGACTTCTTATGCTCAAAGGCTGAAAACCTAAAGATTAACTGGATGTAAGTGAAGAAATCTAAAGTGATCACTAAATAACTTAAGAGGAAATTAATGAGTGGATCCTGAAGACAATAATATCGCAATCATTAGGTAAATCGGTAAAATGACCCTGTTTTAGATCCTTCCTATAGCATCTTGCTTAGTTGAATCAGCCTGCATTTCTTTATAAAAAGGTTGTGTCTGGGGAAACATCTATACATACTTTCTCAAAACATCTTTGAGTAACCTGCTAAATGATTAATTGCAGCAATTTATCCTAGTTTGATTATAATGTTTTTCCTTATGACTTTAAGATGTCTCACTGCTTCAAAAAAATTAGCACTTTTATACTGAATAATCAATATACATTTTACTATAAATATCTCACTGAAGGATGGAGGTTTTTTTCATTCTGCATGGCAGGAAAATACCTTCTCTAGCGTTAACTGGGAAGGGCTGAGCTCACTGAATTTCACAGAGCCCGGTTTCTAGTGAAGTCCTATCATTTTAAAATTGTTAATAGCTCCAGGATTTACAAAGGTCTTGCATGTTTACGCCCTCCCGATGGGAAATTATTTACTGTCCATCAACTAAATTATTCAATGAGTTTCATGAAATGACCCAAACATCTCTGAATGCTGTATTTTTATTATTCTCTCAGCTTTTTTATTCAGCAGCCTGAATCTGCTTCAAAATGAAACACAACTTTTCACCTTTATAATAATGAACATAATCTACAGGCAGACACAGCACCATTTGAATTCCTAGTTATTAATTTTTATGGTGGCCTTCCTAATGTTGGTATACCATGTTAAATCACCAGAGCCATAAACACATTCTTATAACTTAAATGCCTGGAAATTCATTCACTATTGCTTTTAAACCATTTAAAAACTAATAAATACAAAACATTTTGTAACTTGTAGCTACTGCCACGAGCACAGAGCTAATCTTGGTGATGAGACCATCAGAGAACTCTGTGAAATTCGCATCCAGACTCTTATTTCCCCTGTGGGCCAATCTAAATATAGGATGTTTTTTCCACCAGTGACAGTATAGGTTTCTATTATTGCCATATAGGTATAGTAAAATGATCTAAAATCTTTACAGTTTGCAAAAAGAAAGGCTGGTATAATCAAACTCACATGAGTTACAAGAGAATTACTACGATACGGGAGCTGATAACCTGGAGGCCAGTCACCAGAAGAGCAGTAAAGAAGAGAACTGGGTCCATGGATGAGGTATTTTCAGTGATGCTCTGCAGAGGTTACCTCTGAGGATGTCTCAGAAGCTGTAATGGGTAAAAAGGACTGGGAACAGGGAGGTGGTACCAGAGCTAAGCATGTGCTCCATGCCAGTCCCACCACTGCTTGGAACTACCAGTGAACCAAAAAGTTGAGATACATTTTTTTTTTTTCTTTTTTTTTTTTGCCCTTGGAATAAAGTCTAAGACGACAGTTGTACTCAGAGGGTTACACCCCAGGAAGATGTTGAAGAACTGGCAAGAGTATAGAGAAAAGCCACAGTTCTCATTAAAGTAATAGAAACATGCTCAAGAGCGCAAGTGATAAGCTCAGCAAATTTGCAGTATCAAATGAAAAATCGGGGAAAAGCAATCAACATCTTTAAAACATACATGAGGGACTGAAATTCGATCGCAGATCAATTTTCAACATAAGAGGCAAAGTTAAGGCAGTAATAAAATGGATTAGAAATCGCTTTCCATTTCCTCAGCTTAAGATGTATATGCAAAACATCTTCTACCCAAGACATTTCACTAAATTAAAGTCAGCAGTGCCAAAGGGCTTTACCGGGAGTGCTGGGGAATGACACGAAATCTCCTCTTTGTGCTCACCACCAGGAACTAGCTCTACAGCCCAAACCACCACCTGGTACTGGATCACCATCAGCCAGCACTTCTCCACAAACGCAACCAATGCACTGTCCTCACAGCGTCCAAAAACACAACCTTACCCTATATAACTCTTAGGAGCCCAGTTTTGCAAGCAAAGTGCCTTCAAAGTCTTTCCTGCGCAACCTTTCAGAGCCAAGTTTTACCCAAATTCGGTATGGGTGCACAGCCAGCCCCAGAGCGGTACCAACTCCACCTCCTGGTGCCCAGAGGTGATGTCTTCATCCAGTTTGGGGACGGGGATGTGGGACGGCATTAGAGGAGGAGAGAGGCCTGAGGAGCTGTGGTTCAACAACAGCACAAGCAGCAGTGGGAAACCAGAAGCCACCAGCTCCCCCGTTCCCAGAACTACTCGTCTCCCTCAAGAGCCAAAAAGGCATAAAAATGTGTTTCTACCATTAAACTCGAAAGACTGGAGTCTAAACAGAGAGAGGAAAAAGTGGCTGCCAAACAGGATTTTTCTACTTTGAAGTCACTCTTTATAATAGAATCGTGTTTCAAAGTGACAAAGCCGTCTTGGAATCCGGACGGTTTAAAATTGATGCTTTTTTTTTTTCTTTTATAACAATCTTTCACATATTACTTCTGTCTCTCGTTCTCTCCATTTCTACCCATTTCGTTCCCCTGCAAGACCCCTGGGAGAAACCGAGTATTCAAGAGAAACAGCTTTACAGAGCACACCCAAAATGCTGTCACAGACTTACAAGTAAACTGGTAAAGACTGAAGAAAAACGTGTCTCTTCTGGTCTTTCAGTATTACGAATCTTGACTACTTCCTACAACAACCATTAGGGGAGATATTTTTGGGCAGACCCAAAACTGACTGACAAGTGTCACAAATAAATGTATCTGTAAAAGAGAAAACAAAAGCAGCAGTCGCTGACACCAGCGCGGCTGCATGTGTGGCCAAAACACAATTGCAACAGAAAGCTATTTCTCTGCAGATGGCAAATGCTACGAGGCAGAGACCTACATACTTTTAGTGTGAGCCACCAATAGAAAGAGAAATGCCTTTGTTTTCCTTCTGCATGAAAACTAAGAAAACAACTTTGTTTCCAGAACTTGCTTGTACCTCCCAAGGGCTGAGATTTCATGGATCCTTAATTCTTCGTGCCCGCAGGAGCACGCGAGGCCCTGCCTTCCCTCCTCCCGTGGAGCTCAAGGCTGCAGAGATGCCACCACTCGCACCCCGCACTCCGACAGGAACCCAGGCACGTTTCCAACCCACCTCTGCTTGAACAAATTAAATCCACTTAACTGAACATCATAAAACGCTGGGTTTAAATGGCTCTTTTTCCACTACATTGTCTTCTGCAAATAGCACCAAGGTTATTGATTTCCTGCGATGCAATATCAGTCTGTTTACTTAAACTAGCTCCCATTTTAAAAACTTCATAAAACGTAATCCGGAAAAAACCATGCTGTACTTCAAACACCACTGATAGCGGACGTGTTGCATGAAGAGACTCAGAAAAATCCCGTCTAAAAATTGGAAGCTGATGACCACCGGGCTCTGCCTTTACATTCGCATTGGGCCTTATCAGCATTTCCTACAGCAGACCTTGCGTTGCATCCCTCTGAGACTGAAGACGCACACCTGCCTTATTTCCAGACATCTTTCTGAATTAAACCCTAAATCTCAGTGATCCAGTAACATTAGCTGTGCTTTATCTTCCTTCCACAGCAGCCAACACTCACAGATGCCGAATTACACCTTACAATTTCATTGAGCTAAAAATGAGAGTGGCATCCTGAGATTTGACTTGTTCTAGCTGTGATGACAAAGAAAGGAGATGACATTTTATTTCGCTTGAGAGGTGGGAGAATAGGGAAGGGGAGGTAGCAGGGAGGAAAGGGAAAAGAGAAGAGATCTTGACAAGAGAGAGTTGGCAGCTCAGCTGACAAGGCAGCTTGGTAGGAAACGCGATCAACAGAACTTAAGACCAGAAAAGATCAGCAGCTGCTGAGCACAAGTCACAGATTCTGCATCAAGCCCACAACTTCTTGTAAAATAAAGAATCGGAGGCATTAACTGAAATTATCAAACAGCAAGGTTTGTTTGGTTGGGTTTTTTTGTTGTTTTTTTTTTTTTCTTTCAAAATACAACATATAATTGTGTTGTGTAGTTAATAGTCACAAATTATTAACCAACATGATCACATGAAGCTCAGGGCTCTAAACTGATTCCAAAAGAGAGAATAGTCATTCATGGGAATTAAATCTATCCATACCATGACCTTTTGATCCAAATTCCTTTTGAATTCCAAAACACCCGACAGCCAGACGCTGGAAGATTGAGCACGTTGTACCTATACATGCCAGGTACTGGACAGGAGATGGGACAAGGGACATCTGGACTCAGTCAGGATGGAAGTTCCTCAGTTTCTGCTTGAAAGTGCCAGTGAGACCAAATAACACCTCTGTGTTCATGTTTCTGCCCCCCCCCCCTTTTTTTTTTTCTTTGCTTCAGAGAATGCAGAAGTGGCAAAGTCTCCTTCAGACAGTGCGAAAGTCTAAAACAATATTAGCCAACGCTGGAAAAGGACTGAGTCTCTTCTGCCCTGTACCAGGCACAGTTCAGAAGGGTTCTGGCAAGACCTTTGTTCAGGGAAAAGAAATTGAGCATGTGTTTGGATCCTACTAACTTTGAGATTTTAGCTTATTTCCAATTCGGAACCCAACGAGAAGAAAATTTATGAAAAATGCAGTAATCGCAAATAGCATCATTCAGGTGTTGTTGAGCTTTCCTGGCACACCTTTAAATGACTCCCACGAGTGCCAAGGAAAGGGATCTGGGAACAGTTCCCACATATCAAGAGAACTGCAAATAGACATTAAGGGAAGAAAAAAAAAAAAAGAAAAATAGAAGAACCTGGTTCAGCTTGCAGCTAGAAACAAAAGGACAGGATTATGGGAGAAGACTTGTAGAGTGAAGACTAAGGAAATCATCACAATATTAAGCGACAATGACCTGAGATTATTTCCAAATGGAAATGAAGAAAACTTCAAATCAGGCAATGTGTAAAACTTGAAAAGTTGTTAGCGCAGAGAAGAGGGGCTACAGCCACTAATTCAACACAGTAATGATCCATCCCCAAATGCTCTTCTGCACTGCGGAGTTTACTGAGGCTCTGGACATCTCACCACATCTCACACTCCCATTACGTCCCATAAAAAGCCCACATACATCCCAATGAACCACCAAAATCCAGCCTACGGAAGTCAGAAAATCATTGCTAGAGACCAAGACAAACGCAACTACAGCACGGCTTTTTGCTTGAATGTTCGCCTGCCTTTTACAAGGAGACTGCAAAATAGAAGAGGAAGCTGAACTAAGCTTCAGCCCACCAGAAGTCAAACGGCCAGGTCTTCTCCAAAGGCTGGCTGGCTCTTGCAGTCGTCACACTAAAAGGGTTATTTATTTTTTTATTGTGATTTTACTTTCTTTGGCTGTTGTGCAAATTTCCTTGATTTTACAAGAGATTTTTAGTTAATTATGTATTTACCTAGTTAGCATAATTGTCTTCAATTATGTAATTAGTGTTCATATGTGTAATCATTTGAACATGTAATTATGTCTAATTACACCATTAAAACGTGCAAGTCATAAATATCTTTATCATTTTGATTGATAGACATACAGGGAGAGGGAAAAAAAAATCCCACTCGTTATTTTTATCTCCTGGATCCTGAAATCTGCAAGAGTAAGAGGATTCAGCCTATAATGTTGCTATAATTATTTATAAGGACCTATCAAGGCTATACCAAGGTTATATCTTTCAAGCAGAGGTAGAATGAGTCAAACCACTCAAAAATAAGGAGCAAAAAGACACTTAGTGTAGCAAGATTTTTCTGTAAAAAAGCACCAATAAGAATACTCTGGGAAATACTTATTGTTTAGTTTCTAATTATGCGCTTGCTGTTACGAAGAAGAATAACAGCCCACGCAGAAAAAGGTAACACGGAACAAAACACACACAAGTTGTTCCTGCGTGTTCTGATGGAAGATGCTGGTGCACCCTAGAAAGGGCTTTTAAAGCTCCTTGTACTTTTTAGCTCCCTCTAAGACAACCAATAAATATAGCCGTACTTATCAGAAGAGTACCGTTTTTTAGTTCTGCTTAGCTTTATTCCAGCATCTGCGCTGTGCATCCTGTAGTATAGTACCAGAACAAATACCTGGCGCATACCAAATGAATTAGGACAGCGACAGCTGAGTCTTCTTTTTAATTGCTTTTGGCTAAGAAGGCAAACATTTACACACAGATTAAACAGTTAAGTTTATTTACGGTTCAACTCATCTTCGGGTTGAGATTTCTTGCCTTTACACCCAGAACAGTGTTATCAAAAAAAACCCGAAACAAAACAAAGACAAACAAACAAAAAAGCCACGAAAAAAAACCCTAAGCTGACTCCAAAAGCTGTGGGGGGGTGGCGGGGGAAGCCGAACACAACAACTAACATAACAAGAGCTCTTCAGCACCACTCGGGAATATGCCTCAATCACAGAGCATCCTTCAGCAAAAAGCATATGGTTTTTCCAGCCTGATAAGCTCACTCACACTCCTCAGATATCCAGATACAAGCACTCAGGTGGACGGCAGCAAAAATAAACCCAATACTTCCCAAAACGGCCACCCCCAGCTGCTGAAGGAGAGCTCAGGCTACAATATAATTTTTATCTATGAGAACAAGCTGGTAGCGGCACAGAGAATAAAAACACTCAGAAGGATCAAGAGGTATCATTTAACCGTCCGATCAGAAACAACCCCATTTGTTCAAACTCTATCACCGTCAGACCGGTCAGATGGACTAGGTTTTATGAGTAGTATTTCTTTCCTTAAAACGCAAAAGCAACAATCTCTAGAGCCTGCCTTAGTCCTTGAGGGTTTAACTCCTGGTCCTCGGGTACCATCAAGTTATTGCTGTGAAAGCACCGTCTTCAAGACCACATGAAGATACGCAGGAAACAGAACAGTAAGTTCACAGCACATAGAACCACAGTGTGCTACAAAACCATCTTCCCTCTGCCCCGGGAATTTAGCGCGATATAAGAAAAAGGTGCTGAAGAACAATCAAGCCTCTAATGTTCAACCAGTCATGGAAGTGCACGCTGGTGTTAAATGAATCTCCCCTCAAAGTGCATCAGCTCTAGGGAGAAACTCTGGAGTCAAGCACAAAAGGGACCAGCATCAAGTTTGTGGTCATACCGCACCTTCTCAGAGGTATGTTTGGACTTTGGGGTCTAACACATCATTTTTGGAGAACTCCTTAAACGCACAGCAAAACAAACATGGTTTCCAGCCATGAACAATTCTTGCTGCTATGGGAAAATCCACAAGTAGCTCACTGCTCTGAGGTTTTACTCGCAGATGTAGGAGAACGTGTCTTTCACTATGTCCACAGCAACGGGAATGATTCCCTCCATAAAAAGCATCTTCAAGCGTTTCTTTAGGAGGCATCTTTTCACAGACCAGCTACAAGAATGTACTTCTGCTTCAGCCACAGCAGATCTGCATATGCTGCTAGTTTCCCTGGGTTACTAAATTATCTCTTTACTCATCAAATATATTCTTTTTCAGCAAGAGAGACCTCACAGCAACAGACCTCATTCCAAAACCACCCACCTCATTTTTTTTGCTTATGAGACTAGCATGTTCAACAGTCATGGAAAATCCAGCTACTTCTGCAGCATCCCAGAGCCACTTCTCCATCCTTTCAGCCAACGTCCTACCTCTCTTAAGGGCCACCAAAGAAAAGGAAACCAAAAGCTGACAATATACAGACAGGGCACAGTTTGGGGGGAAGGTCCAGGGGAAGACAGATGCAAGGGACAAGAGGACACGTATCCATACCTGTGTCCACACGAGTGTCCAAACTGAAAAATTTTGCTCTTTTCCTTCCATGATGGGAGATTCATGCTCTGTGTTCATTGGAAACTTTCTGGGGGGGATTTCTGGCAGCTTTTAAGCTTCCACAAGGGTCAATGTGAAACCGGTATGCTAAAAATCACCCACCTGGATGTCATTTTCAACTCCACGTGATTCTCTGATAGTCTCATTTCAGTGATTGCCGATGCTTTAGCAAGCCCAGGCTCGATATTCTCAGAGTGTGGCTGAAATACACCCTTCACTTGCCCTGATGTTGCATTTATCTTGATTTAAGCTGACCTCTTTCCCCCACCGCTTCCAAGCCCTTTTTAGAAACCTGCAAACATATTTCTTGTTGAGAGACAGCAGCCACCTGGAACCAGGAAAATCGTCAAGATATGACCGGTCAAATTATTCAGAATAAAACAACCGAGTTTAATTTCTTTACCAGCTTGCAAACAACGTGCCTTTCAACCCAGCTCCCTGCAGGTGATGGGGCGAAGCTTTACATTTCTTTCAGCAGCGTATGCACAAAATATTCAGTGCTGTTTGCAGCGTACAACCGAGTTACCATATCAAAATTATGTCCGTCAAGACAGGATTGCATTTTAGTAGTTACATTTTAATAGTTACAGTCCTGCAGGCACGGACCATCGCGTCCAGCCCAGGGTGGCAGTGAAAGTCCACATCCCAGAGGGTGGATGGGCTGTACCTTCCTCATTGCTGCTGCCCAAACAGTTTCAGGGTCCACGACAGCCTGGAGAAGAGGCTCTATAACTCCCACCCAACAAAGACAACTCCACCAAGCCCCCTTTTACTGATTACAGCTTAACTGTGAGTTTTTAGCATTAGATTGCCACTAGGCAAGAACTTCTGGTCCAAAACAAATTTTGATGGGAACAGTTTCAATTAGCGCGTTTTGTTTTCTCCAGGGTTGCTTTTTGGGAACTCTGAATTCTTACAGCCTTCACCATCAATTCCACAGTCAACAGAAACGGCTGGGTCTCAGCACCTCTGGCCCTCCCTCTTTCCTCACTTATTTCACCACCTCCACCTCTACCTACTCTGCTTCACGGTTCCCAGTGTCATCCTCCCAGCTGAGGCTACCTAAGATTTAGCATCGAGACAATACAAAGAACCATTGAGACAAAAATGTATTTACTGACGGTATCAATAAATGAAGTCCAGAAGCAAGTATGGGCAACTTTTCAAACACCCAGGGTACATCAGGAGACCACTGAGCACTGCAAAAACAACCCAAAAACCCAGTCCATGAGGGTTTGGAGTTGAGCCACTGCTTCACTCCTCTCTCCTCCGAGCTCCAACAAAGCTCCTTCCCAAGCAACGAGGGATCTCCATCAACAGCCACATTACAGAATCACCTTCATTACTTAAAATGCATACCATCTTAATCACTCGGTGTGATTAGTGTAGCCTCCTCTAATGTTTCGGAACAGAATCCTACCTTCACCTTATTAGCGGGCGCAAAGAAAGAATTAACATTTTCTGGCACGCCATCCATTAAAATATAAAAAGCAGCATTTCAGAAAAACAAAACAAAAGACCCACGTGGTGTTCTCTTTGATCAGCTGCAAGTGAAACATAAAAGGCTCCTTTGGAGGTGAAGTGGATGCTACATTTTCTATTTTAATTGATAGGAATTCTTACTAACTGCTGATGCGGCCAAAGAAAGCAATTTGTGGGGAGGAGGGTTACTTAACACTGGAACAGCTGTTTTCCTATTGCATTCTGCGTATCTTTATTACAATAATTGTACTCTTGTTAGGAAAACTGATGATGATTTCATTTGACACCCCTCAGTTCACGGGAAGACTTTACAAATGTTCAGTGAACACCTGATAAAATCCAGCTTGACTCATGACTAAATTAGCCGGCATTTTATGCTGGAAAAACCCTTCAGAAAAGTTTGGCTCGATAAAGCTCACATTTAGCTAAGAAGGGCATGTGTTTCTACCGTTCTTCAGCATTGAAAGAAGTACGTGATTAAAATTTACGTGTCATTTTTGGTGCTGAGGCTACGAACAGTTTATTTGATGTTTTCTCCCTAAAGTACAGCACCTGAATTCTCCCCTCTGCAGAGCACTGCAGATACATTCCATGCTCACTACAACCCTCCCCTGCTCCGTCTGACAAGAGAAATAAGCATTAAATGGCGGGTGGGGGGGGCGGGGGAAGGGTCTCTCAGCACGACCGTTTTGCCCTGATAAGGACAAATGTGCCAGCCATTTAGCCACCCATATATTCTCCCTATTGATCCTCCTCTCGAATTTGAAAATGTTGCTCCTTTCTGCTTTTCCAAAGCATTTCTTCGGGGAACACAGACATCTCATCACACAGGAAGGTGCTGGCCAATATCTCAACAGGGGCCTCATCCATCCCACCTAACTCTTACCATTAGGTTCAGTACGCTTGCTTTGGAAATGGAAAAAAAAAAACAAAACCCAAATCCAACAAGTTAAACGCAAGGCAACAGAAGGCTTCCCCCCACTGCAATATCACTGCTTTCCTGTCTTGACTGTTCCTTCAGTTGTTTATTCAAGCCCCATCATACCACTTAGCACCAGATGATAACTGAAATCAAACAATTCCTTCTTCATAAAAATCACAGAATGGTTTGGGTTGGAAGGGACCTTAAAGATCATCTTGTTCCAAGCCCCCTGCCCTGGGGGACCCTTCCACCAGCCCAGGGTTGCTCCAAGCCCCATCCAGCCTGGCCTTGAACACCTCCAGGGATGGGGCAGCCACAGCTTCTCTGGGCAACCTGGGACAGGGGCTCACCACCCTCACCGCCAAGAATTTCTTCCTAATATCCAGTCGAAATCTTCCCTTCCTTCTTCTGCAATATATATCTGCAATACAAACCCCATCTTCCATACGCTGTGGACAACAGCTGCAACAAAGCAGGTGCAAAATGGGCCAGCCCCGCTAACTCCAGTCAGCTCCGACATGGCTTGCCTGGGTCAGCCCAGGTATCTCTGGGGACTCCATCACTGAGCCTACACTGGAACATCCCCTGCCAGCCACCACCTCCATCCCTGTAGGACAGGCTGTGTGCTCAGGGCCTCGCTGCTCCATCCAAGCTGCCACACATGTGAGTCAGCTCAGCATCCCCGCTGGTCCCCCGCAGCTGAGGGAGAACATTGGTGCCACTTGAACCACCCTCTCAGGCCACCCAAATTCCCTACAGGCAGGTTGCGTGTCCCCAGGGCCACGCGTGCCCTGGAGGAGCAGCAGCCCTGGCTCTGCTCAGGGTGTGCAAGCACCGAGCTCAGGAAGCAGAAGGGATCTCCTAGCAGCCTCTCAGCTGCAAGGGGAGAAGCTACTTGTTGACAGAGTGGCCATCAGCACAGCACTCCACTCCTACAAGTGGAAAGAAAACACAGCAAAACAGAGCCAGGGAGAAAATTTTGGGTCTTCCAAATGCAGATCCTCCCATGCACTGCCTTCCAGGAGAGCCAAGCTATCTGCCACTCTCTTCACAGGCAACCAGCGCACGTCTTAGCCCCTTGATTTCAAATTACATAGTCTGATAGCACTGCATAGGAGAAAGGGTGGCAGAAGGATGTGAGGAGGTGGAATCTGCTACGATTCTGCAGAAGAAAGCCTCAGCGCTCAAGAGGGCATGTTGCATCCCCAAAATAGTCAAGCTCCCAGAGCTTGCTGGGAGCAGAGAGCATACAACCCTCAGACGGTCGGACTATGTGTGCCAACAGCAGCTCCAGCCTCCCCCACCCCTGGAGCTTGGTCGGGGCAGGGGGACAGATGTGGGGACCCCATCACTTGCCAAAGAGCATTGGGCCATGCTGGTGGGGACAGAGAGCACTCCTGCAGCTGCCCCCATTGCCACAGTGAAGCAACTAGATGAGGACTCCAGCATCGCCCTTCCTCCACTCAGCACATTTTGCACCTCAGAACGTGCTATGCGTGACAGGATAACATAACCCGAGGTGGGACAGCATATGGAGGTGACAGACACAGGAAAAAAAAAACAACACCCAGAGCAAAAAAGAAAAACCAGTGCAGGTGAGGTTATACTGACAAACAAGGTCTTTATCATTTGGCCTTTAGAGGAACCAGGAATACAAAATCCCAGCCAGTCCCTGTGCTTTCAGAAGATGCTGCTCCCTCTGACTCCTGTGGTCCAAATGTCACTCCTTGCCTTGGGACAGTCACAGTTATTGTTGCCACCAGCGGGACCCCCCCCAGCACATACTGGAGCTGCCAAGGAAGGTTAGGAGAGGCTACACCCCTCCATAGGCCATGCAGGAGAGCCTCGCTAGTGTACACAAAATGTCACCTATTACCTACAGAGATCAGCAAATGAGTCATTTGTGTCCTGGGGTAAGTGGCCTTAGTACACTCTTACAAGTCTCTTCTCGAGCTGACAGGCAGGTGCAGCACAAGGCTTTGTTAATGTTTGGGCTAATATTTGGAGAACAGATGGGTCCAAAAGGTGACACTGCAGGCCCTCGCCCCGTGGGACACACAGCCAGCCCCAGCAGGTTCAAAAGCAGCTCTGCAGGGCAGGACCTGGAAGTACTAGTGGGCAACAAGCTGCTCAAGAGCCAGCCATGTGCCCTTGTGGCCAAGAAGGCCAATGGTCTCCTGGGGCACATTAAAAAGAGCGTGGCCAGCAGGTGGAGGGAGGTTATCCTCCCCCTCTGCTCTGCCCTGGTGAGGCCGCACCTGGAGTGCTGGGGCCAGTGGTGGGCTCCCCAGGTCAAGAGAGACAAGGAACTACTGGAGAGAGTCCAGCAGAGGCTACAAAGATGATGAGGGACTGGGGCATCGCTCTGCTGAGGACAGGCTGAGAGCCCTAGGGCTGTTCAGCCTGGAGAAGAGCAGGCTGAGAGGGGATCCCATCAATGCTGAGCAATATTTTAACGGGCGGGTGGCAAGAGGATGGGGCCAGACTCTTCTCAGTGGTGCCCAGTGACAGGACAAGGGGCAATGGGCACAGACTGGAACACGGAAAGTTCCATCTCAACATGAGGAAAAACTTCTTTCCTTTGAGGGTGGCAGAGCCCTGGAAGAGGCTGCCCAGAGAGGCTGTGGAGTCTCCTGCTCTGGAGATATTCAAACCCTGCCTGGACATTGTAAGAGATGGACTGTAAATTCCCTGACAAGGGGCAGAAGGCCCTCCAAGCCTTCAATGGAATGCCTCAAACACTCACAAGGAAATAAATAATGCAGGCCTGGCCTTCAAAGAACTGGTAAAGCTAACACTTCTGGCGCCTGGAAGTGTTGGAAAACTGTCTTGTGAAGACAGAATAGTTCTTCCACTCGTGTGATGAGCTTGCTAGTTCTCAGTTCTCAAGGCCATTGTGTCCGATGAGTGACCTTTACTTCATTATCCATGAAATGCATATGAAAGCGCACACCCTGCATATGCCAATGAAGATTATAAAGATCATGCTAAACATGTGTGACTATGACACTCGTCTTTCCACCCAAATCATGCTACACATCACCTGAGAGACGGGAGAAACCTGAGACGAGGCTGTCCTCAACACAGGGGGGTGGACCATTCCAATTCAGCAAACATAAAAGGGGAAAATAAGTGCTCCTAGCGGGGAGCAAAGAAGAAACAAAAGAAGATGATTGTGCCTGGGAAGAGTCTTCCCAAGAAAGACGAAGATCATGCCTGGGAAGATTCCCTGAAAAAAGACGCTGGAATCAGGACTGGTGATCTCTTTATCTCTGTCTTTTTCTCCATCTTTTCCTTTCTCTAACAGTTAGAGTCGTTAAGTAACGACGTTAAGTACCGCTTGCCATAAGTTGTCCTATCCCTGTTGTTCAGTAACACAGTGCATACCTCACCATTTGCCATAATTTGTTATATACCCAACAAGTCCACGATAATAGGTTAAGACCTATACTAACGATTTTGGGAAGCTAATAAATGTTTGTATATGGACCTTGAGATTTATCTCACCTCAGTCCCTGCCGTTGAGAATTTACGAGTCTGAAGTCACTTACCCCCCCCCCCCCCCTCTTTACTGCAAGTGGGACATGGCAGACATGTTCCTGTCCAACCTGCTCTGGGTGACCCTTCTTTGGCAGGGGGTGGGACTAGATGATCTCCAGAGGTCCCTTCCAACCCCTGCGAGCCTGGGATTCTGTCACACAGACCGTGAGCTCAGCTCAGCCACCCACGGAGGACTTGTCACATTGTTCTCCTTCCCAAACAGCAGAGGGCTTTGCAGAATTTTGCTTGAAAATCCAAAGCAACCTCTGGGCAAAATCCTGAAAGCAGTAATTTATGAAAAAAGGGCTGCATTTGCCCACCCACCGTTAGCCTCACCTGAGCATGGATGTGGCATTTTAAAAACTTAATCAAGGAAAATTAGTTTCTATGGCAACTAATGGCGCACTTAATAGATCAAGTGATGAGTGCTGTGTGTAAGAATGCTGCAAATTATGAACAGCAGTGATATATCAAATGCTACACAATCACCGCACAGATAAGTATGTGCAACAATGTGTTGGGGTGCTCAGAGCTTTCTGGATAACTAAGCGTGAGGCTAAGTTTTGGGGAACAACCATGTGCAAGTGTTTGTAATTCTCTTTTCAATAATTACTGTAGCCTTCCATTATTCTCCCCAAAGGCCTCACTGATACTGATTAACCCTCAACAAGCTTTGAACAAAGTTTCAAATGGAAGTGCAGCTACCTCTTTGAGTATGTGAGTTTCCCTTTCTCCACCTGTCTGTTACTTTAGGGAGAACTTTGCGACACGTGGTGGGAAGCCAGTGAGTAATCTGGAGTAAAGCCAGAGTAAACCTGAAGACACACATTCAAAGAGAAGCCCCTATAGAGCAGAGTCATTTCAACGCGACTTGGAGCAGATCACACAGAGGCACACGCAAGTCATCAGCCTGCTACTGAACTACACCAATTGATCGAAAAGTTAAAAGCAATGCCTGGAAAGACAAAAAGGCATAAACGTGCGCTTTGGTGAAGCGCGCAGGAGTGCTGACATGAAAGAGGGGAAAAAAAAAAAAGAAAACATTCATTCCTCCTCTCAGACACCCACCACGGGCAGCCTCAGGTGACGCAGGGCGCCATGGCGAGACTAAGCAGGCAGCAGAGCAGCCTGGCACCGCGGCGTGCGCACCCACACCAGCCCCACCAGCTTTGTTTCTTTAAAGCCACGAGCATACCCTCAGCAGAGGAAGCCCGTAAGCAGCACTTTCTCTTTGCCTTTTCCAATCCGCAAAGGAAGGAGGAGAAAATACAGGTCCCACCTAGTTTGGGCTGAGTCCCCATTGCTGCAATCCTCCTGCTACAGGCCCTCGTGCCCATGGGGAAGGAGGACAAAATAACAGCAAACCACCACACACAGATGGCAGAAGACTGGGCTAGCCCAGGGCAAGCCAACGGCACTCTCACACAGAAAGGCACACTTGCTCCTGGGGTCTCACCCCTGCCCTTTTCCCCAGGAAGAGTTTTTGGATCTACAAGCACTTCCTTGCACACGTTAACGTGCACACAAGTGCATACTTACATGTAGATGTGCCCTGGACACAAAACTTGGATACTCAGGAGCTACCTTGCAAAACCAAGGAGAAGGACACGTCTGCAACCTTCTGAGACACATTGTTTTTCCTCTCTCATCATATCCCAGGGGAACTTGTAATACAGTCAAAAGGAAAACCAGATAGACGCTGTGCTGGTAACAACAGTCCCACAGTGAAGGAGGCTGCAACGGAGCATCAGCAAGGCTTCTTCTCCTTGGGGATGGTCCATGGGACAGTGATGGCCGAGGAGAAAGGTGGTCAGTGCCTGAGGTGCTAGAGCATATAGAGGAGCCTTTGGAGACTCCCTGAAGACCATGTCCACTCACAGCAATGTACAGCAATGGTCTGAGGCTCACTCATAGACACCTCTCTAAGCCAGAGTCACTGCACTCCTTTTAGGCTGACAGAAAGGCCATGACTAGACAAACATGAGACAAAAAGAGCTGATGTCCTCTACAGCCAGGCCGAGGGCTCGGACAGGTCCTGATGAACCTTGCCCAGGCTCAGCTTCTGAAGCTGGCCCATCCTGTAGTGCTGCCATCTTCTCTAGCCCATCACTAGGTCTGACACATGCTTGCCCACCATCTGGCTGAGGCTGTAAGAGGACCCAGAGGAGGAAAGTCCACAGGAGAGCTTCCTCTACAAACCATTAGACACTTGGCTTTCAAACTGCCTCTCAATACTCATGGAGACCTACTGTGAGCTCAGAATCAGGAAAGAAGGTGAATGCAGCTAATTAGCCCCCAAAAGAAGAAAAAAAATTCTTTGTTAAGTAGAGCACATGATTTTAAAGAAAGTTTAATTTTGGAGGTGTAATTAACTGTAGCTCCAAACCCCTAGATATTAAGGTGCTCAATTACCAAACTCAGCTCGCGAATCAGGAAGAGGACTTTCTGCTTTAGCTTTTGCACCCGCTCTTAAATGCCATTCCCAAAACTGAGGGCTTGCAGAAGGTACTTCCACAGGTTTGCTTTAAGGGCACTAAATAAGGCTTGTTACTAACATCAGCCTTATGTGTTGAATGACATTTTTACTGGAGCACTGCTGCCTGGCTCCCATACCTCACTGAGCAGGAACAGCAGCAGACACTCCGTTAATGAACCAGCACAACGTTTGTGAAGACTGAAGCCCAAAATTCACCTTGCATCTCCATGCAATGGGGACCACACCTGTGTTTATGGGTGGAACTGGCAGTCTCTGCTTAGCTGTAATGCCACCACCTCTGGTGGCCAAAGCAATGGCAATTAGCAGAGACACAAGGCAGGAGAACAGCAAGTGCAGAGAACAGTTTGCTCTTGGCATCCCTGCAGAGATGGACCACTTTTCTGCTAAGATCCTAGTCCCTCTCCATGAATTACTGCCGTAGAAGCGTGGCACTTCTACTCCACAATACACCTAGCAGCCTTTATTTCAGGCAAGAATTCATGGGGCCAGGCTCTTTACAGTGGTGCCTGGGGACAGGACAAGAGGTAATGGGCACAAACTTGAGCATAGGAAGTTCCACCTAAACATGAAGAGGGACTTCTTTCCTTTGAGGGTGGCAGAGCCCTGGCACAGGCTGCCCGGTGAGACTGTGGGAGTCTCCAACTCTGGAGACATTCCAAACCCGCCTGGACGCGTTCCTGTGCAACCTGCTCTGGGTGACCCTGCTCTGGCAGGGGGTTGGACGAGATGATCTCCAGAGGTCCCTTCCAACCCTATGATTCTATGAATTCGTAACACTCCCTTTTCCAGTTGCTGCTGAAGTGTAAGGAGCAGCACAGGCCAGCAGTTGGCCAAGACTTGAGTTTATAGCAGAAAATAGGGGATGTACATATATCCCACACCCATAGTTTAAAAAAAAACAAAAACAAACAACAAAGCAGACTATGTCGATTCATTAATCCAAATGATCTGGTAAAACCTTGCAAAAAAAGGCTTCAAGGCAGCAGTAGCGGTGGTACTGCACACTATGTCTTTCAGTGGCCAGCATCACCTGGCAGTCATTACTGTAGCGTGACTTGGTTACTTGCTGTTACCGCCACAGTCGGAGAAATGAACATGATGTAGCCCCAAGAACCAAAAACACAATCACAGAATGGTTTAGGTTGGAAGGGACCTTAAAGGCCACCCAGTGCCACCCCCTGCCCTGGGCAGGGACACCTCCCACCAGCCCAGGTTGCTCCAAGCCCTGTCCAGCCTGGCCTTGAACACCTCCAGGGATGGGGCAGCCACAGCTTCTCTGGGCAACCTGGGCCAGGGGCTCACCACCCTCCGGGTCAAAAATTTCTTCCTGAGATCAATCTAAATCTCCCCTCTTCCAGTCTGAAGCCATTACCCCTCATCCTATCGCTACATGCCCTTGTAAAAAGTCCCTCTCCAGCTTTCTTGTAGGTCCCCCTTCAGATCCTGAACAGCGGCTATGAGGTCTCCCCATCCCACCAGCAGCTCTGGAGATTGAAGACCTTTTTCAAGGCCATGGTCCAAGCCACGCCAGCATCTGCAAAGGCCGCTTGGAAGGAAGGATGCAGGACGGACGGTCTCACCAGCTGACTCACAGCACTTTCACCCCTTCATTTTCCCCTCAGTTAATGCATGTTTTCTGCCCACTCCTGATTTTGGGGGGGATTACAGCGACCACCAATGGCAGATTTTAGAAATGCCTAGTGCAGGATTGCTGACTTCTTACAGCGTTTAGAACAAAAGGAGTTTCCATGTATGCCAATAATAATAGAAAAAGTTTGAGAAGCGCATGCAAGTTGAATAGCATTCTTAGAATAGATACGTAATTACATATTTTATAAACTCACTTCCCAGGGTCTGATAAAATATCATTTTGAAAATAATTTCCATAAAATTTGCAAACCAAATATGATAACCTTCTGTGCGAAAAACAGTAAAAAATTGAAGTAGAGAAAATACTGGCAATTACCACAAAACGTGGATGGAAGTCTCCTGCAGAAAAAATAAAAATAAAAATGTATTTTCACCACTTCTATCTGCAAGGAGAATTGGAAGCATCCTGCCAGACACTTCCCCTCAAACCCATCTCATATTGAAGGCTGTCTGAACATGAGAATCCAACAACAATATATCGTCAAATTATTTTATAATTTCTGCATATGAAAAGGAAGGCTTCAAAATAAATGCCGTATCGCCACTGCCACTTGGTCACAAGAGAAACACACTGCAGACCTCCTCCTAAAGAACCATCCCCATAAAGCAGAATGTATTCAAGAAGCAAAATAAATACAAATTTTACATTATCCATATTTAAAATACCCGAGAATAATTACTGGCAGGTAAGAGTAGTTCTCTGACAGCTGGAAACAGCGAGCGCCAGCTTGATGGTTCCATGCAAGTCTTGATCTCCTGCCTGACCCTGATCGGTACTTTTCCTCAACAGCCCCGTTGACACACAAAAACCTTGGCGACATCCATGGAAGTCTTAGAATCACGGAATGGTTTGGGTTGGAAGGAACCTTAAAGATCACCCAGTGCCACCCCCCTGCCCTGGGCAGGGACACCTCCCACCAGCCCAGGTTGCTCCAAGCCCCGTCCAGCCTGGCCTTGAACACCTCCAGGGATGGGGCAGCCACAGCTTCTCTGGGCAACCTGGGCCTCACAGTCAAGAATTTCTTCCTAATATCTCATCTAAGAGAAACCAAATTTCATGGACAATGAGTCCAAGGAACTGCAGCTCCCACAGTGTTGCATGACAAACTTTAAACATAGCAAAAAAGCTACGGTGTCTTAGTCTTTTTTTTTTTTTTTTTAAACTTTCTGGAGCACTAAATTTGAGTGGAAATTTAATAGGAAGGCGATAAAGAGGTTAATGTTCAAACACAGCGCTGCCAAGCCTCCTGTTTTGCACTGCAGAATCACCCATCTGAGACTACCAAAACTATCCCCCTGCTCTCAGGCAATTAATCTGCAAGAAATATTTCGAGTCTCAGAGAGCTGTAACATGAGAGTGAGCACGAGAGAGCAGACCGAGGTGCTGGCTGACAAAGAAAAAAATCTATAAACAGGTAAAATGAAGAGAAATCAATTTTCCATCCTGAATCCCAGATGAGAAAATAGAGATTTTTATGAAAAAAGCAGCCATGTGGTTGCTTTCTTGATAAGATGTTTTGGTTGAACAGCTTGCTTTTTTTGATTCAGCAGCATCATAAGCTTTGTTACTGCTTGAGACAGCACCTTTCATAGCTGGTCCAAAGCGTTTCCTGACGGATAACAGCCCTGCTTGCTTTGAAGCTGCCTCAAGCCTCCAGGCAGGCAGGTTTGAGAGAGATCTTTGATTTCAGCTGCACCAAAACTCGCAGGCTGCTGGTCAGCTTTGCTGGAGCAGATAGAGGAGATGGTTTTGAGAAAGAAATATTCTCCAAGGAAGCCCTGGAAGTATCAGTCTACATTCATCCTGCTCTTGTCTGCCTGCATGCAAATGTCCCACTTGCCTCCACCCGAACACATGGCCATGCCAAACTGCTGCATCCAGAGCCAGACGCTTTGGATCTCAAAAAGTTGTTAAATAAGCCTGGATTAGAAAAGTTTGGGAAGGCGGAATGAATCCAACAGTACTGACAGGTACTGAGGGACACAGACTTGTTTCAGAGAGGTGGCTGGAGAAGGCAGCCAGCCTGGGGCAGATCCCATCTCCCCCATGTTGAACATCGCCTTATGCCATAACAAATCCCCTAAAAAGCAGCAGTGTGTCCTTAAGGCAGGAGGTGCCCCCTCCATGTTACAGTCAGTACTACATTAAAACATTATTATCGACCTTTGTGAATGAGGTCTGTGTCAAGCCAGACTCTCTCACTTGGCTCTTCCAACGAGGAGCCACCAGCATGTTCCTCGCATCTCCCCTGACCACGTTCCATGAGCCAGCAATGTCAGAGCGAAGAGGACGGCCAGCAATGGGAGAGAACGCAGTAGCAGGGCAATAAATACTTTTCATACACTGTTGAGGTGCCGAATTTTAAGCTTCATAACAGCAGCACTGATTTGAAAACAGCACTGCCCTCACTTGGAGGGGTTACCAAAACATCTAGACACTTGGCCCAGTTTGGGTTTTTTTTCCCTTTTATTTTTTTTAAGGACTTTTTTCGTTCTCCATCACCTGGCAAAAACTAGACAGAGATCTCTTAATTTAAAAGAAAAATGGCTTGGTTGATACATGGCTTTAATGTGTGACTGCAGCTAAGAGAGTGCAACTGTGTGCAGTTAAGGTAGAGTTTTCTAAGACACAGCCCGACCTATGCCTTCACTGGAACAGCACAGGCTAAACTTCAACTTCTTTGTTCTTAACCCTTCTCACTAAATTGGGAACAGCTACGGAATAAAGGACAGAGAATCAGCACATCTCTCCTTCCTAGGAGAGAAGTCTGCAGACTTGAGCTCTCCAGTGCATCCCATTTCCCCAGCGGCCAGCTGCACTTCACAGCTCCCGCGTGTCCCACGCCATTGCAGGAGGGAGGTCTTTAATTCACCAGCTTGCAAAGAAAAATCTGTGCGAGGTATTCTGGTGTTCAAAATCTCATACAAAACTGTGTAATACGTGGTTATCTCAGCTAATACAGATGCACCCTCAGCTCTCGGTACTCTGCAGAGCAAGACGAGGGGACACAGCAGAAGGCAAAGTGGCAGTGACAAAAGAGGGAAGAGAGAGCTGGCTCGGCTCAAAGAGCAAAGGAAAAGATGGAAAGGGAAAAGCAGAGAAGGGAGGGAATAAAGCATTGTGCTTGCACAGGTCTTGAAAGGTCCTGATCTAAAATAACCTGTTAACAGGGTACCATGGGCGAAGTTGGGGGAGCAACAGGGGGACACAGCAGGGCAGCAGGCACAGGCTGGCAAGTCTTTCGGCTTTGAATTTTCTGCTGTAAAATAGAGTTAGGCCTGGAAAAGGGTAGCTTCTTTCTATTTAACTTTTGTTTTCTGCAGGGCTGCAACGCTGTGGTTCTGACATCGTCCAAGACCGAGAAGAGCGAGACTCCCCGAGCTCTCCTGTGCCCCTCTCCAGCTGTTCACTCTGGTGCATCGCGTCTGGTTTCAGCTGTCCCTGTCCCCATATTTGCTTTTCCTTCTATCAACCTCCATGGACCTCAAACACTCACATCAGGACCTCATGCTAAAGTACAATACAGACTCACTGATTTTAATAGCACGTTCCTAGACAGTCATTCAAAAAAAAAAAAGTCATAAACTTTTCTGTTGTTGTTGTTTCTTCTGCAACACCCCAATATCAAACCAATGGCCGGAACAATTCCACCCCCCAACTCAGATCCTGCTGCATTGATGTCCTCTCTACCACCCCACACCAGTCTAGTCCTTCGCAGAAGATGGAACCAACCCGCAGAGGCTCAGAGACAGAGAGGGCAGAGGGAAGGTGCGGTGACCAGCGGGCACGGCGGGGGCTCACCTGTGGCCGAGGATGGCCGGTGACCAGGCAGGTCAGCTCCAGCGTCTCGCCCTCGCGGATGGTGTAGACTCTCTCCGAGTAGCGTTCCTCCTCGATGTTGCAGGCCAGGCCCGAGTGCACGATCCGCACGGTGGGGGGGGCTGCAAGACCCAGAGAGAGAAACCAGGTGAGCATCGTCGCCCGCATTCCCCAGGGCTCGCTCAGACCCACCTCCGGGCATCCTCACCTACCCCTAGAGGGAAGACCCAGGCTGGACCTGAGCATTTTCACCACGGAGAATACTCCTGCACTTACTCAGCAGATGCATCCTCAGCGCCAGAAGAGATTTCCACGGTATTTATTAATACCCAGCAATCCCCCGAACGAAACCGCTGCAAGCTCATTTGCATTCCAGTTATGTTTGTTTCAGTTTCCAAATGAACTCTGCGTTATTGTTCTTTTTTATTATATAGCTTTCTAAATGCATTATCACACTCATTATGCAAATGAGAAGCCTCAATTAAACCATTCAAATTAAGCAGGAGAAACAGTGCAACCGATGCCGCTTCCTTTCAAAGTCGATACCAAAATCCTGTTGCTGTCAGAGGGATCAGGATTTGGACCAGAGGTTTAAGTTCAAGCAGAACCCTTACTTTAATTTCCTCGTCTATGCAACCTGAAATACAGGATGTTACACTGTTTTACATGTTGTACCTGTAGGAAAACTGCGATGTTGCTGCTAATACCGTAAGTACAAATTACAGCTCTGTTTCAGCAAGTCTCCAAAGCGTGCTCCTGGCTCTACGGCTTCCTTTATTTCTGAACCATAAGAAAGTTGAGTTATAGTCTGACTGCCAAATAAAGTAACATAAACTAAACAGCAGAAGAGATAAAAGGTAATTCTGGTGAGTTTTAAAGACCCAGTATTTCACCCACTCTGCTCAACAGCACGCTGCTCCTGTTCAGTAAAAGTGTATACGCCTTAAAATCCTAACCAAAGTCTTAAATCACAACCAGAAAGGAGAACAATTAGAGCTGAGCCCAACAGGACTCGAAGCCGTAGAGCTCCCGGCCCCGTTTCCCATGAGCAAGAGCCCCGTTCCACTGGGAAAGCATCCGTGTGTTCTCCCCACCTCCCTTGCACCAGCAACAACCACCCACCCAGGACCGCAGCTCCCTTTCCAGGCCTCCGTGCCGCACATCACCTCCCTCTCGCACCAGAATACTGGCGGTTTGATCAATTTGCAATTTTTCAGCTAACGCCCACGGGGGACTCCTGGGGCGCATCGCTCTGGCACCCCTGCAGAGCCTCCCCATCGGCTTGCCGTTCCTGGTCCAACCCGCACAGGGCTCCCAGCTGACACAGCCCTTGCAGCATCGAGTGCTGCGCAATGCCTAGACTTGATACAAACCTGTTAATAATCCACATTTCTGACCCTCACTCGCCAAAGGCTGAAGAAAATGAGACTCAAGACAAGGACCCCGAACAGGACAGTGTCCGGTCAACTAAATGAACAGGAAGAGAATCATTATTTCAGGCTGTAATCACTAAGCCTGATATTCCCAGCTACCTTGCGCTGTCCCCGTCCATCTCAGTCTACTATATTTAGATCATTTTTCAGTGTGCTTGGCCTAGGTTAACCTCTTCAGCAAGCGTTTAGGAAATCAGTCCTCAGTGGAGCTTCTCTGCAGAGCATCAGTGGAGGCAGAAGAGCTCGTGCAGGGGATGGATGTCTCCTGCATCCATCACACACATCCTGGTGTGACACAGGGCTGGAAGACCATCAGATCAGCAGAGACAACAGCTTGGTGGTGCCATTCAAGACAGGTCAAGAGGCCACAAGAGAAAAAAGCCTCCCCATCAGGCAGGGGTGGCCGAGCAGCTCCTCAAGCCACTGCACACCAACTTTTGGAGACCCACCAGCTCGCCCTCTCCTCTCCTCCGCAGCCAGATCCTGCTTAGCAATGGTGAATCCAGGTTAAAGACTGATGCGTCCCTGCTCTTGGCAGTTTTGCACGGACAGCAAAAATTGCTCCCTAGCACCAGTTATTTCCAAGTACAGCACAACGACTGAACATATCCGTGATGCTCAGCCTACGGACACATTTAGTCAGACAAGTATCTCCTCAGGCCTCCCTACACAGAAGCTGCTTCAGATTTGCTTTCCTACTGCTCAGGAGAACTGTTTTACAGCCCCAGCACCCTCCCCACACGATTACACCACTGGCGCTTTGCAAGGCTAAAGATGCTATTTACTGCTTAGAAGAAACAAATGAAATCTATCCTTCCCTGGGTACCATCCGTCCAGGCTGCTCTTCCCATGGAGCTCACTGTCCCTCCTGCAAGGACAGAGATGTCTTTGTCTGGGCGTCAGTCCCATGTGCCATGCTCTGACCTTAAAAGAAACCGTTGATTCTGAATTATTTCATTATTATTTTTTTCTAAGTAGAAGAGCACCACTAATGCTCGGTGTACTGCGGCTTTCCCTGTGCAAGGAGAGCGGCTCCCCCTCAAGAGTTCGATGTCGTGGGACAGGGAGCGTCCTCCTTGTTCTGCCACGCACAGCCGCTGTACAACAGGGCTCTGGACCACGGCTGGGGCTTTCATCATCTCCCCCAATGCAAATAATAAAATACTGAAATGCTAAAGCAGAGCCACGGAGCAGAAAGGTAAAATAAGGTTCAGCACAGATCGTGAGACTTCTGATAAAATTAGAAGAGTCAGCAACATTATACCAACATCCTGCTGCCTTTTAAATCCATATTACATTAATATTACATTTACATTCATATTATATTCATATAACTTCAAATTACATTTGAAGTGTCCTTCATTTTAGTGTCTGTGCCACCGCTCCATATCCATTAGGTTTGGGAAGGCAATACAGAAAAGAAAAAATACCCCCCTGTGTATTATTATGGCAAAAGAATACACTGCTTTAAAGGAGATCAAACGAATAAAGGAAAATAAAAAAAAATCATACTTTTTAAAGTTTTAAAGTCTTATGGTTCAGAAGACATTGCATAATTATGAAATGTCACCTCCCTCTCTACTGCAGGAATACTCATTACAGCTGAAACACGCCTCCAAGGATTTAATACCAGACAAGACATTAAAGTAATACATACTTGGCATTTATTTTGTTTGTGGCATTTTGGAAGAATTTGTCCTGTGATTATACACAGTAAATATTGCATGAAAGAATCCATCACGGTGCTGTTCCCGGCAACGCGCAGACACGGCACAAGCAAAGGTAAGTGTCGGGTCAGAAGGAAAAGCCGTAGCCACAAACACAAGCACAACCCGCCCAGCTTCTGCTGCACAGGAGCCGCACGGCGCCATGAGATTTCTTCTTTCAAATGAAAAATGGTGCCAGCCTGACCTTTCACCATATCTTGTTATATATTGACATTGCATAGGTCCCCTTTATTGGCTGCTCTTTTCCAGCAATTTCAATTTATTTCCCTTCCCTGTCTGTCGCACGCACATACGCGCCTACATGAGCCATTGGCTTTCAACTTGCAACAAGTCCCCCAGGCAGTATAGACTTGGGGGGAAAAAAAGTCATAAAAATTTCCGTGAAGACAAAATTAGAAATGTCCAAAGCTGAATACATACGCAGGTATCTAGACATACTTCATAAAGAAAGACAAAGGACAAAGGAGGTGCCGTGATGAATGCTAGCTAAACTTCCAACGAAACATGCAGAATAAAATTTATTTTCTAAAGGCGTGCAGGAGTAAGTAGAAAAGAGTTGGGTTTTTTCCCCCAAACCAAGACGGTCACCCAGAAGCAGCAAATTAAAAAGTAACCAAGTGAGAACTTGTATAGCACTCAGAAAGGAGATGCTTCATGACTTACAGTACGTTTGTGGAGCTGTGGTACGAATAAGCGACCTTGGACAACCGAAGTGCTCCAGTCTGCCTTTCTGTTTAAAGTGCCAGAAACTCTCTTGACCTTAATCACAACATTTACAACAATTGCTATTTTTCTAAAAAAGCTCAACTGCTCTATCTTATTAATAAATGATCATTTCAGCTCTTAGACTATGTGATTGTGATTGCACTGTTTCCTAATTGCTCAAAACAGAAGACATGCCGAATCAACAAAGTATTTATTTACTATTTCTAAGTTAATCTCAAAAGTTTCCAGGGCATGAGATATTTGTTTACATGTGACTTTATGACACCATTAAATTAAAGACAGATTGAAGATCAACTGATTTTTTTGATAGGAGGGTTGAACCTCCACAAAAAACATCCTCAGCTTCCCACTCCTCCAGTGCCAGCTGGGAGGTGAAGCCTTTCTCCTCTTCCTCCTTTTGCACCTGTCCCCAGCCACTGCCATCTTTTGCTACGTATTGGTTCACCCTGGATCTGCACGCTTGGACTTGCATGCAGCAGACCAAGAACAACAAAGAAATGACACAAAACCTTTGCAAGAGTTTGCTCTGGTGCTTCACCGGCACCAAACGGGGCCCCTACCAGCTTCAGACGGCCTCTAGCAGCTCACTGCGATTAGCAGGAGAGCAGAGTGCGCAGGCTCATGAGATGCAAGTGACCACATTATTACTCCAGATCGCTTTAAATAAGAAAGAAGTCCTTCAAAGAGACAAAGATCTCAGCCCATAATCATCTCTGAAGAGTTACCATGGCCTTTTCCCCCCATCCCTCTCTGAACTGGAGCATACCTACCATTCCAGCAGCAGATATCGACAGACAGGGACCATATGCCATAGATCATAAGTTTTTAATACTTGCCCAGCAGGAGGAACAATAAACAGCAGTGTAATGAGTGGTAAAGGGGAAAAAAGAAATAATAAATCTATCTGTTCCTAGAAACAGCATTATGGTTCCTCTAACTCAATAGATACTCTGCTGATAAGCTCTGTAGTGTCAGAATTAGGTCAGCCTGTGACAGCAGTGTTGGGAAGCAGCAGTGTGATTTAATTAGCTCGGTGCCTTCCCGTGTTAGTGCTATCAATCAAGGAGGCTTCCTGAGCTCCGGAAACGCAGTTTAAGTCACAGAGATATGGGCGAATACCAAGCAACATGGCGAAAATCAGTCTCAAGAGGGGGGAAAAAAGTTGACTTCATCCTTCTCTTGCTAGTCTGGTGGGTAAGGTCAGAGGAGGGTACACGTAGATGCCACAATGAGCATAAAGTGAAAGCAGGTAGGAAATATTTCATACTGATACACAGGAACCTTTTAAACTATAGACCTGTTCCTGCTATTACTTACTTATTGAGGCTACTGAAAGTAACACATGGCCATAATGTTATTTAAAAAATAATATCTAAAGAAAAGAAATACCAAAAATAAGATATTTAAGAGTTTTAGCCAAACGTAATAATTTAAAGAATTCCCACAAGACGACCTGTGCTTGCTCAGAAGCATTTTGCATGATATGGATTGAACCAGGAATGTCACAACTCATTTCCAACGGCCCTCATTAGGGCACGCCCCTTGCGCAGGGCACCACCACAAAACCTCTAGCCAAAGGCTTCCTGTATTAGATACTGGGCATTTGTCTCAGCCAGGACTCGAAGAATGTAATCAATACCTTGAATATGTATTTAATAAAAACTAGTCATATAACATTTCTCATTCCCCACTTCCCCCAAAGAATACTGCACTTTTGAAAAAATTAAAAAAAAAGCTGGTCCAATAATAAATTTATTAGTGGGCTCAACATCACCTAACCTCCCCTGGAAAAGGAGGTCACAAATCCCACGTTACCTGCAGTGTTACCTACACACTGCATTGATGAGATTTATTGCCATAGGGCAGTGCCTTCAGCACGGCAACACCACTGAGATTCCTCGTCACTTCAGTTGCAATTAGTAGAATTAAGAGCTGATAGGAGCATGGGAAAACTTCATTCTGAGAGTTGCAATACTTTAAATCTTCTTTTTCTAAAGAGATAAAGGGAGAGCTGATGAGTGAAGCAGGAGTAAACCCTTCTGCTCTTGAACCTACGGCTGCTCATAGTGTTCCGTCCCTTTCATGAGGGCCACGTGGCTAAGGCAGGAGGACACCGCAGCCATAGGCATACACAGTGGCCATTCATGACCAAGTAGAGGTCGGTCTGGAGAACCCTCAGCTCTCCAGGGAGTTTGTGCACGCACAGGGCTTTATCCTGCGTGGAATCTGCTGCAGGATTGGCATAAGTGTTTTTTCCTGGAGGAGGAGAAGCTTTTTATTCATGACAAATACATTCTACATTTTCCAGCAGAATCATTATGGGTCTCCTATTTCATATATATATGCATGTGTGTGTCTATATATATATATATAAAATTTTTAATTACAGTTTAAGTAATCCTGCAAGTTCCACAAATCATGAAGGTCTCCTCATCCCTCAGACTAAAGAAAATAACTACAGAACTTTTCACCAGCAAATAACTGTGGCCAGAGATAATTGCATTTGGGAGGAACTGTAACGCTGAGGCGCTCTGTGCCCGGCAGCAGCCCCCAAGCAGATGGTTTCCAGTCTAACCGGTGCTGTCTCAGCCTGCAGTTATGGGAGCGCAAATGTAGAGCATCCTTTGCAAAAAGCTCTTTCGATGTGGATTCTCTATGGAACTCAGACAGAAATAGTTCCTAAAATCACGAGAACTTGGTTTCTAGTAAGCTCTAACCATTCAGCAACTCACTACTTATCCTTTCTCAGTGTTTATTTGTCCTTAGACATTTAACCTTCTTTGGTTAGCATTACAAAGCAAAGCTGCTCTCTTCATAAATGAACTGAAAAGACCCAAATGAGCCAGGGAAGACTCAAACCAACCCCTTTGGCATTTCAGTCTCTTCTCTGGCAGGACAGCCACCACGTCCACCCAGCTGGGAGAGCCCAGCTTTGAAAGACTTCTGTACATCCCAACCACCATACCTATTTCTGTACGTAGGGGTTTAAGCCAGGCTCCCTCTTCTATACAGGGAATTAATTGATGTCAGAGCATTTTTGTTTTTCTTAAGGATTTTTAAGGATTGTCCTGGAACATCAGAGATATCATCACGCATCAAAGAAAACCCTTTTCCTGATGCATACGCATTTCTGGTACTAACTCTGCCTCCTCCTCCCTCAGCTGAGCCACCAGAGAGACCTCGCTGCGATACCATCTCCGCTGCCATCTCCCCAGGAGCTAAGGACGACCAATGCAAGCGCCGCTGCTGGGTCATGATCGTGCCTCCCTGCCAAGGCAAAGAATTAAGAATAATTTCCTCTACACTCTTGCAGGAATTTAGCTTCAGACTTACCTCTTGCTCTTTCTTCCACCCATCAAAAGGTCAGCTAATTCAATTCAAGGAGACAGACTGCTCTTCTCCACGCTGTCGGACGGCGAGCGTGCACACGCCCTGGTAAGATTTACAGATTTTGGCTGCCGAGTTACTCTCCCAAAAGAAATCTGAGGACAACACAGGCACCTCCACTTCAACCAGCGCTGCACACAGGACGGGACATACTCATGGCAACAGCCTCTCTCTTGACTTTGGAAATAAAACCTGAATTGCCTGGAGTATCAGCACCGAGAAAACGTTCCTCTGGTACAGGAATTCCAGGCGGGATTTCTGAGAAGGAGTTTCTTTGGTTTGTTTTTAAACAAGTAGCATGAAAGCCCTTGAGACACACTGCCTTGTAATTCCTGCTGCTGCTCAACACCCTTAAACTGGCAATTAAAACTTAGCACAGGAGTCACATTTTCCCATGCAACAGAAAACACGTATTCCATGCCTTCTCTATTAAAATAGTGGCCCCTGCAATTGGTACATCTAAATTTTCCAGCCTCTTATTCCAGCATGCTTAGAGAATGACACTTCTGTGATTTCCTAGTTAGTTCACAACATGCCAGGTTGATCCACCCTCTGCACACAACAAATACAGCATCCTTCCAGGATCACACTGACTTGGGGGGGGATTGTAAAGAGAAGCGCAGAGGGAAACCTTCCTACACTGCATCTTTTCCCCCCCGAACTGCTCTTTAGGCAGTTTGCAACCTGCAGATTGCAGGCAGCGGGTTCAATGAATCTTCTAAAATAAGCAAAGAAATGATCTACAAGTGACTGGCTTAATTGAAGCAACACTTTGTTGTTCCTCGCGTCACAAAACAGATGATGTTGCCAGACCTGTTTCAACAGTATTATAGTCTAGCAGTAAACATGGTTTACTTATTCAGCTGTTCTGAGCATGCAGTAATATGTTGACTTTCCCCTACCTGAAATGGTAGAGACGCATGAAAAATCAAACACATTAAAAATCACCTCTACAAAATGAATCTGGAATTCTTAACCATTACTCCCATGCGCACACTTTGACAAAAGGTCTTTCAGAAATGCATTTTTAACCAAGAAAAACTCTAGTAGCACAATTCATGACAAACAGTACCGTGGAGACGGATTCAAGTCCATATATGTAACGCTACAGAAATCAGCCACAGGTCCCTACACAACATGGCAAAGGTCACGTCCTTCTTTGAAACCTGAAGTTTCATTAAGCTGAGGCTCTGACGAATCACAGACGTGGGCAGAAGGAAATCAAGATCCATGGCAGGAGCTCTAGGCAGGCACCAGGCCTTGCCCAGGACCAACAATGTTCAGAGCAGGCCAACTGTGGACCTTCTTCCCATGGTCCATGTAGTTTTCCCTGTGCCACTGTAACAACCAAAGCTTCATTTGCTGCTAGTACCAGCTGGCAGAGAATTAGTCTGCCTCTACCTCCCATTCCCTCTACAGCCAAGGAAAGCAGCAAGTAAGGCAAGATCCATTAAGATTCACCCTGAGACGCAGAGACGCCCGGACCCATTAAACTGATAGTGCCACTATTACGCTACACCTTGCTCAAAGCCATGCCAAGGTCCACGTCATGGCACATCTGTAATAAGGCACTTGCTGATGAACCAATGGAGTGCAACCAAGAAGAAGAAGATTGGGGCTGGCGTCCAATAAGAACATTAAAATGCCTTTCCCCAGGCCCATGCTTTAACACAGCGCTAGGACGTAGTGAATCAAAAAATCACTGTCTGCTCCACAGACCTGTACGTACCTCCAGGATCCACAACGGGGTCAGCTGAGTTTAGGTGGAAAAGCTCCAAGCTCCAGCTTCCCTAGAGCTACCTAAGCCATTGGAGTCCAGCCCATCCTGGTTTGCCATCACGACACACAGCTTGGCAGTGGCAACACTTGGAAGAGCGATACACAGCAATACATGCCCAGCCGGGTCACCTCCCCAGGAGGAGCATATCTGCACTCCACCACCTGCCGATGGGCTGTGGGCATCTCATTAGGGTAAGGATGGAAATATTTAAATGGTGCAGAGCACTGCATAGACTCAAAGAAATTGGACCATGCTTTTATGGTAGCTGATGGGTGCCTCAACCACCAGCTGTGGAAGAAAAGACAACCCAGGAGGGCTGTCTAGAAGGAATCATAGATGCATTTAGGTTGGAAAAGATGCTTAAGATCACCAAGTCCAACCATTAACCTAACATAACGCTGTGGAAGATGCGATGGTTGGAGGCCGATCTTGGGCATAGTGGTCACGAAATGATAGAGTTTTCGATTCTTAGAGAAGCAAGGAAGGGGGGGTGAGTGCCAGGTGCAATATTTAACTTCTCATCAGCCTAGGTAAAAACAATAAAAAAAAAAATACAGTTGATGAGGGTGTCCCAAAGCATGAGGAAGTGCTGTAGGTGCTACAAAACCCATGCGACTGCCAGAACAGGGATCACGTTGTCCTGAAAAAAAGCCTGTTCTTGCTTAGCTCTGCGATGAAAGTTTCACTAAATGCAGTACAGGCCTCAGAAAGGGATTCCTTTGAGCTCCCTGACTGAAAAAAAGACAGTTTAATATTAAAGAGGAAATTTAAAATACATAACCTTACATGAATGCAAATGAAAAAAACGCTGCTTTATAGTGTTAAGCAAGAATGAACAGCTTTTTAAACAGCAATTTGCATTTCTTGCGAGATAGCACAAATCTGTCCCAGTAAACAGCGACTATCAAGAATACAAGCCTCCTTTCAGGAAGAAAAATGATTTCTTGAATTAAAATTGTGTTTCCTCTACTTCAGTGTCTCACACCTAGTTTTCGCATCTTTGTTTTGAAACACGGGGTGTAGGAGTAACCGCTGAATGACTGGAATGTGTTCCATTATATAAAGCTAGAAACTTCTTACACCAGATTTTATATATTCCAGGCACCGTCAAACCTTGTGCAATTCCTTTTAGCTTCAGTAGGAAAAAGAGTAACACGGTTAACAAACAACAAACACACAAAAATACAACTCAGACAGCAGAAGCGCCAAGAAAATGACTCATTTTTCTATTAGCTCCTGTACTCCAGGATTTTAATAGTGTTCCAGGCTCATACACCCCCAGCCCTGGGGGAATTTATAACATCTCTCCATCAGTCAATCCCTGCCCTCTCACCTTTGCGATTCACTGATGTCTACTAGGAAGTAAGCTCACATTGGAATTTTTCTCCTGGAAGAAGTACTGTTAGGATGCTCCTTTGCATTCAACCATCTATTTCCACAAGACCCATGAGCTGAGAAGTCTTTGAGACTCCTCCATCAAGTGTGCTTCAAACTGACCCAACCCTTTGGACGTTAATTTGGACTGGGACTGACAGACCAACCAGCAAAAGCAGAAATCACCTCCCCATAGATCTCATTTCCTCAGGAAGCCCAGCTAATAGCTCCGTATTGATGCAGCATTGAATATATGACTTGCCTTCAGAGTTAAGTTAGCTATCAGCACTTCCGTGATTTATTTGAATGGGCGTCAATGAATGGTCAGCAAATCAATAAAAATTAATGATGAAAATTATTAAACTCCCACCTTGGCACTCAGGCAACATTAGGTTGGGTATTATTGTTTACATGATTTACCAGTCCCTTTTCAGTGGCTGACGACATCTCCAATTTTATTAACAGAGTGCAATTAGCCGTTAAGTTTCATTACAGAGTCACTCCTTTCGTGCAAAATTTGCGTCAGCTGATTAAAGCATCGAGAGCGGGAAATGGATCTCATTTCTCCTGGCCAAAATTAATCACCGCCGCTCAGCCTCCCCGTACCCTGCGCAACCCTCGACTTCAGCAGCAGCGCATGCGCTCGAGGGGTGCCACATCTGAACCCCCTTCGAGTCAACCTGCAGTGACTTCCCGGGGGTTGGGACCAGCAGGTAGGAGCCCCCCAGCCATGGATCCGCTGTTTGGGCATTCGCAGATGAATGCAAGCAAAGCGTCACCAAGCAGAAGAGCTCTGCTCTGCTGTAGTCGCCGCACGATAAGCGCAGCATCGGGGCTCAGGCTCGAAGAATAAAACCAGGGAGACAAGTTAAGGGAAGAGATGAGCACGCTCCTTGCAGCTTCTCTCTTGTCAATAATACCCTCTGGCATGCTGGATATGTGGCTTTCCTGGATGCAACACACATAAACACAGTCTCTCTCTCAATTTTTTCAACCTTCTACTGTGAAACCTTACCAAGAATTATTTCAATTCCTTGCAAAAGGCATTTGCGGGGGGGGGGGGGGGGGGCGAAGTCTTATAAAAATTACTAGAAAGAGTTAATTTTTTTTTTTAACTCTTTTTGTTGATTAGTAAAACACCACGACAAAGTCAAACACTTCCACCATTGTAAACTCTTGACACTTGGCTTTGCCCATTCCCACGCTTAAAGAACAAAGGCAGCAAGTTAAGAACTCCTCTTACAGCCGAGCTCGGCACAGCAGCACAAGGCAAAACCATACCATTTGTGAACAGAGGGAAGCCAACAGCAGCCATCGCTGCAGAACTAATTTGCAAATCCTGCGAGCGGTCTGCTCTCTATTATCATTTCAATTCAGGTGAAAAAAGACGACATTTTTAGTTCCTATCACTTGGTTGTCTACTCACAGTACTGATGTCCCATAGCTGCAGCCCAAGCAGTGATGGATCCTATAAAGGGTGATCCAGAGTAACTATCCGCGCCTTCCAGGTGTGGGTTTCTTGAGAAAAAAATACATATCTGCCAGGCACGTTCTGTTTATTCTGTTTTCAAATCTTTCCACAGTTGCTCTGACAACAAGCGTAGATGCAGAACACATGAAAACAAAGGGAGATACAGCACGTAGGTCGCCAAAGGCTTTCTGAGGACGGGCTAACCCAGAGGCAGGGCTCAGCATTCAAGAAACACCAGCCAGAAGCCACTCCGTGTGCTCAGTTCCTCACGAGAAGGTAAGGCGGAGGATGAAGGTGAGAAGGGGAATTCTCCTGTAATCCTGCCCGGCTGCCTGTGGAACCCCCAGCAGCTCAGCTCTTCCCCGCTGCCTCCTCGGCCCTGCCGTGGCTGCCCTTGGTTGTTTGAAGATCACAAGCTTCCCTCGCCCCTCCACCCGGGAGCAAATCCACTCATCACCGCAAAAAAGAAAAGGAACAGCAGAGAGAAAAAGAAACCAAAACAACTTTCTCAATTTTTCTTTCTTCATCAAAAGAGAAGTTTTGAATTGACTTTAAAATCCAAAACATGGTGATTAACCTCACACTTTGTCAGATTACTGATTTTTATTTTATTTTTCCCCCCTTCAAGAATCCCATAAAAATGTTTTTCGCTTTTTAATTGGAACTTAGAACATTTGCGACAGATGAGTAACGAGTACGTAGCATCTGCCTGCCTGGATTTTTGTGTAGGCACTGAGGCGCAGAGATAGAGCCCCCTCTGAGGACACCAGCACTGCAATAGCCACAGGGGAAAACCAGAAGACCTTTTCAGCTCTCAATCCTGATCGCTGATCTTTCCACTAAAATACAGAAGATGCCCTTTTATATTTTGATATCAACATAGATATTATCAACACAAAATAATTTCCAGAACCAAGTACCAATTGGTATTTCCCTGCAGAACTTCCCAATGGCAACAGATTCTGGTGCCAGTCGAGATACTTCCAATCACAGTTCTCTCTTTCCATCTATTACAAACTATTCTCATTTGAACAAGGCCTTGGTTTGAAAAGTTTAACGCTTCTTTTTGCAAATTTCCCCAGGCAAAGCAACAAACTTCTGGTTGCAAAAGCAACTTCAACGCACAGGCGGTGGCAGAACTTCACACGAGAAGTCGGAAGCCACAGCAGATGAATTCTTGAGGGCTGAGCTTTGGGGACCGTACCCTCAGCTGGAGTAACTCAGCAGCATCTAAGCAACTTTACTAGCAGTACTTTGATTTCCAGCAGCTGACAATCTTGCCCTTATGCTGTTTCAGTGATCTCAGAAAACGAAATGCTTAAGAAATTAGAGATGAAGATGGAAAAAAGCGTAAGCAGATCTCTTCAAAACTATTAGATTATTTGTTCTTTCAATGCACTCCTAATTAGCGTATCATAAGCTGTCCCCAATACATTTCTCAGCACAGCAAACTCTGTCAGATTATATGGACTCCTGGAATTTGAAATTCATTGGAAGAGCTAAAGATAGCCCTCAATAATGAAAATACGCACATATGCTTTAGAATGTTTGCAATAAAAATAATGACTGCATAAATTCTTCTTTCAACCTCAAAAAAGAAGAATATGGCTACCTAATATCCTCCTCATTATCTGGGTCCTCATAAATCACAAAACATTTTCATAGTTTTATATCTTAAATTATAGCTGATTCCCATAAGTGTCTGTTTATCAGTAAGATCAAGGTCCACAAGGCTTAACATCTCACCACATGTACACACAAGCACCCAATCGACACAGAGGAGGACCTAGGTGCAAAAATGGTTTAAGCTATTGCTCAAGAACATCGAAGGCTTTGATCAAAAGATATTAAACTGCAGTAAAAAATGATACCATCAAAGGCAGCACTAATCCCCCTCTGCGTGAGCTGCTACCGTGGTGGCACAGTGGGGACATCCCAGGCCCCCCACACTTGAGCTGCAGCACCAGGGCTGCCCTGGATGGGGCAAGGTGGCCACCTGCACACAGAGCCTCTGGGCTGGGTGGCTCCTTGCACAGAAGGAGACACAGAGAGGAGAAAAAGCACCACGAGAGGGGGTTTTCTGCGTTTTGTTTCCCTCTGGAGCAACACCAAGCATCCTTCTGAGGATGAAAGGGCTGGGACAGCTTGTGGCTACGGAGTACGGGAATGATCTTCAATGAAAACAGAGACTTCCATACCCCGACTCTTCTTTGGGAGCCAAGACCTTCCTGCACTGCAAGGCTGGGTGCCTCCACTCAACACCCAAGAAAACCTAAGAAAACAAGGTATTTTCCTCCACTCTTCTGCCAGAACTTGGCAAAACCAGACCTCTGTACTGACTGTGCAGCTCCACATCCTAAGTATTCGGCAGATGGTTCTTCAATAACTGAACCCAAAATGGAAACAAACCAGCAGGGAAGGAAAAAGCAGCAGGTTGCCCTGTCTGCAGGATTAAAGTGCACTGCCCACACGCGCCATTTGTCCACCCCGATGGGCTGCAGCCCACCCCGTGTCACACACTGATGGAGGCTCAACTGTGCTGCTCTGGGCTAAGGGGAGCAGACCAACACAGAATCAATCATCTAGGTTGGAAGGGACCTTTCAGATCATCGAGTCCAACCATCAACCCAACACTGCCAAAACCAACATGAGCAAACTGTGCTCCTCTACAACATAAAACCAATTCGGGGGTTGCTGATCTAAGTAGAGAAGATGAAAATGTTCTTCTGACGAAGCGGGTGAGACCTGAAAAACCCCACCTTTTTGGTTTAATTTAAATGAGGTTTGCACTGAAAATATCCAGCTACATCAATATTTAACTGAGCAAAATTCTCCACCAGTATTAACAGCAAAAATCAAGCCAACTGCATTTTCCTCCTTTTAAGGAAAAAGTCCCTCGACGATTTTATTTGTACATAGACGGCAGGGGATGAAGGAACAGTTCAGAATTACTGTAAGGGTCAGACAATATACTATAAGCTATTTTAAATTACCTACTAATAAAGGACTTGCTCTTTTGTGATTTACAAGAGGAATAAACGCCAATGAAGTAAGACCGGCATAAACAGGAAGAAAATACAGCCCTATATATGTACCACAACCATCAGGATAAATTCTCCCTTTCCCTGCACAACTGCGTTTTTATCAGATTTCAGTAAAGTCTCATCGTACAATAATAGGATTAGGATATTCAGCTTCCTCCACCTCCTGTGGCCTCTCTTTGGGTGCCCCAGCTTGATTTAGATTATAAACTGCACAGCAAACTACTACTTTTTGCTGAGACTTTATAGACGAGATCCTTGCTCCTGCCTTTCACTAAGGCATGTTCCAGGCTCCTGACTGGGACATGCCACCTGAGAAGTGCACAAAGACCCTGATATCCTATGAGGACAGGCTGAGATAGTTGGGGGGGTTCAGCCTGGAGAAGAGAAGGCTCCACGGAGACCTTCCAGCCCCTTCCAGTCCCTAAAGGGGCTCCAGGAAAGCTGGGGAGGGACTCTGGATCAGGGAGGGGAGCCATGGGACGAGGGGGAATGGTTTTAAACTGGAAGAGGGGAGATTTATATGTGATATCAGGAAGAAATTCTTTACTCTGAGGGTGGTGAGCGAGCCCCTGGCCCAGGTTGCCCGGAGGAGGTGTGGCTGCCCCATCCCTGGAGGTGTTCAAGGCCAGGTTGGACAAGGCTTGAAGCAACCTGGGCTGGTGGGAGGTGTCCCTGCCCAGGGCAGGGTGACTGGAATGAGATGAACTTTAAGGTCCCTTCCAACCCAAATAATTTTGTGATTCTGTGGTATCTCCCTCCTGAGCCCTCCTCTCACCACCTAATACTGCAGAAATCCCTGCCTCTGCCTGTCCCACGGAGCATTTGGAGGATGCAGGTACCTCCGTTTCCACTCACACCACCCCATGGCAGCCCAGGAGGCCTTGCAAGAGTTAGCTGCAAGGTTCTCCAGTGACTAGAAGACAGCAGCAACTTGAAACTGAAGCCACGGAGGGCAGAGCAGGACGACGGATGATGCCACAGCGCCGTCTTGCTCTGCATCGCAGCCAGAGGTCAGTTAGGAACCACTCACTTGCCACGTGTTGAGAGAGGGGGAGAGGTGGAAGGGTGTAAAAATATCTAAAAACCTGCCCAAACCAAAATGAAAAAGTGCCTCGCTTCCAGCCTGTGAGTTCTGGTTCACAGCTTTTATAAAACTTCTGTAAAAGCTCGGAAAAATGTTCCGTATTCTAACAAGAGCATTAAGCAGGTGGAAGGAAGGAGAACGTGGGGAAGAGGCAGTGACTCTTAAGCTGCGTCAAGCACCTGTGTAGCCACAACCATGCTTAGACAGCTTATCTGAAATCAATTCTGAATCAATTAAGCTAAACCAAATGAAGTTATTCTGTAACTGAAAATAAAATAATTGTCCAGACTGACATCTGCTGTTGAAGAAAGCAACTCAATTTCAAGAAGATGTACTTCTGACACAGAAACTTCCTACATCGCGTAACACTTGTATTAAGAGTTATTTCCAAGCTCAAACAGGCAATACCCAGGAAGCTCAGATGATGACACCATCCAGACCCAAAGGGGTTGATGGAGCTGGCTCTGTGGCTCCACAGGAGCCCAAGCCTGGGGCTGCTGTTGGGCCAGATCCAGGGCTGCTTGTGCCAGCTAGCTGGCAGAATGGGCATGATGCAATGCCTCCGAACTGGCCAGAGAAACTGGCCAGCCATTGAGCTGCAGCTCATTTGACAGCAGCTTCTGCTTGCCAGCCAAAGCGCTGAAGACAACCAGTGCTCGTTCCGCCCAGCAGCCACCTCTGAAGGAATAGTCTCTCCATGAATTTTCACCCAGGACATCTTCTCCACGACTTTCTATATTAAAAGGCAGTATTGATTTTCTAGTCAGTGCTGAACAGGTTAATATGATGAACAAATGTGATCCCAACATGTGTTTGCCTGTGTTTCTTCCCAGAAGAAAAACCTGCCTGACATTTACAATAAAGATGCCATTCAAAAAGCTCTCATAAAAGAGATCATCATCCATTGAACTATTAATGTCAATCCTTGAGCAACCCTGGGCTGGTGGGGGGGAGGCAGGGAGGATGCCCCAGCACAGTTCAGAGAAGATTTGCCCATACCAGGACAGCCTTGCTGCCTGGCGTGGGCAGCTACCTGCCAGAAAGCATCCACAACACATGGAGCATCTCGTCCTGCTCCCATCACCAGCAACACAAAGCCTCTGGGCTGGCCACTGCAGAGTCCACCAGCCACCAGCTGTGGTGGTGAATGTTCACCCACCACCCAACAGGGTCCTCTTCATTTCCCTGTGACCATGTCCCACGCATCACAAGGAGCTACGCAAAGCTGGATGAGGACACAGTGCCTGCAGCCTCACAATGACGTGGAACAGCAGATTCATGAGCAAGTTGGGGCTTTTTGCTCCAAGCTGCAGGTCCTTTCCACGATGCTGGCTGTCAGCCTGGCCCTGCTGAGGAAGAAGAGGACAGGGCTCCCGGCTGCAGCACAGATGGTGCACCAAAACCTCACTACGTCCAGCTATATGGATATAAGTTAAGGTCCATCCCAAGGAGCACTTCAGCAGCAGGAGGACACAGGTCCCTCCCAGAGGGTGCTCTACCCTCTGCCTACCCACATGCCTGCCCCTGCACACAGAAGGTGGGGGACTTGAGAAAATGCTCAGCAGAGAGATAACAGTCTTTCCATCCTTCCAGCGGTCACGAGATCAAAGCTTTGCAGAAGACAGAAGCCACATCTACATGGGTTTCTTTGGGTGTTTGTGGGTTATTTTTCTGCAAGCACCACAATGCGTTCAAGGCTGGAACCTGCTTTTATGGGAAAATGCCTCAAGACTTCAGCCAGAGCAGGACACAGATTTTCACAGCACAATTTAGTTCCCAGGCTACACAAATGTGCGAACGTGGTGTCAACCTACAGCTTGTTCCTATGCTGTGAAGTTCTCCCACTCCTGCCTTTCCTCGTTCCATCTCTCTGCGTGTATTGACGCCAAAGAACAATTTGCAATACACAACATAAGACGCAAGCATGGAATCCTTCAGGACTAGAATCATAAATATTAGGTGTTAATACAGAACCCCCCCCGAGATGCTCAAATCCACTGTTTCTGCTGATACTTATTAGTAGCAGAAATCCATACTTTCTCTTTTTTGTTAACATAACCAAGCATGTATTTGAGCCCAGTTCTCTTTACTGCAGCACTTCAGCAATGTTTTACACCCTCTCATCCCTCGCCCTGCAATGCCACTGTGCGGAGCCTGCTCTCTGGCCGACCCTGTTTTCCCACGCCTCCGCTCCTCACCTTCACAATTCATCCAGGCGTATGCTTTTGTGCTTCCCAGCAGTACTTCAGCCACCGTAACCGCTGCTGAGTGTCAGGTGTGGAAGGTCTCTCTTCCGGCAGCCTTAATAAGATAAGAGCTATTTATGAAGCAATTCTGCATATCTGGAACCTGCTTGTGCCCCATCTTCCCTGCCAGCTCAGACACCTAAATGTTTACAGTCACTGTTGAAATCTACTGAACTTATCTCCTCCTTAAAAACAGAGCTCCAAAAATCTGAACAGTACAAGTGCCAGCAAATACATATTTCATAAGATGACGCACTAAGATGTACAGCTTTATGTGGGCAAGATCAGTCTAGAAGGATTTTTGCCCGGATATTTTGGTATGGGCTGAAGCCAAATGGCACAAAATCCCTTTGAGCTGCATAACTTTAGACCATTACTGTCTCTGAGGATGAGTTAAGCAAACTTTCAAGAGAGCAACTTTCTGCATGCACAGGAGAACTGCCATCTGGCTGTCACCCACCATCTCCACCAGCTTTGACCACAGCCAAAGTCAATGGCAGAACTTCCCTTTCCGTATCACCAGTCCTCTCAGCTCTGCAAGCCAAAGCACCCACACAGCCCAGAGCCAGAAGGCATGGAAGTTGAGCCAAGAGAGGTTTAAGATGGAGATGAGGAAAAATTTCTTCACCAAAAGGGTTGTTAAGCCTTGTAACAGGCTGCCCAGGGAAGCGGTGGAGTCGCCATCCCTGGAGGTATTTAAAAGCCAGGCAGACGTGGGGCTGAGGGACATGGGGTAGTGGGGGTTTTGGTAGTGTTAGTTTGATGGTTGGACTCCATGGTCCCTGCCAACCTAGACGATTCTATGATTCTGTGTGTCTCAGCTGAAGAGCGTGCTTGAGCTAGGGGTAATTCTGTGTGTGGCTCTCCAGGGGTCCCGCAGATCACCGATGAGACCGCGTGGGCCACGCTCTGCTCTACACGGACTTTGTCCCCCTGGCTCACGCTTCCCTTCCTCCTTTCAACGCAGCATCAATACCCGACTGCTTGCCCATCTTTAAATGACTGTGGCCCACATAATATTTACTAAAATAGGGTAAACCAGAAGCCCCAATGTCACTTGCTTATTCCGCATCGCTTTGAACATTAAAAAGGAAAGATAAAATACATGGTTTGATATCAGAATAATGTTAAACTAATGCAGACATGCATACCAATAAATATTTGAAGTCTTTAGAAAGTTAAAAGAAAAGCCTTGATCTAAATTGCCTGCTCCACGCTCACGTTACATGGACTGGGAGCCTCACACCCTACGCTGCAATGCTCATTGCATAAAGTAGCAAGGAAGATAATTAGTAGTTGTTGGCAATGTTACAGTTCATTAGGAATATAAACCCAACAGTCGCTCTGTGTGCTCATTATTTAAGCATCCATAATACAACCATTACCAAGATACACACTGGGCGGGACTGAGCTTTGACCAGCCTCAGCACAGCAGGTCAGAAGTTCCCATGAGCTTGGCCATGAACGCACGGAAAAGCAAGTTTTGAGTAAGTGGATGAGGATGCTCACAACAACTCCGTTCAGTCAGGGTACAGGAACGGAGCGCAGGCGAGAGCTATAAATGCGAATGACTGAAATCATCTACTTCAAATGCTGAACACCCTGCACGCTCAAGGAGAAATGAATTAACAAAATTAATCTGCAAATAATTTCAAATAAACAGACTTGTGATGACCGAAAGCTATTTACACACAATTAGCAATCAGAAAAAAAAAAAAAAAAAAAGAGCAAGCAGAACAGCTCTCATTAACTTCAATAGGCTCTAGATCAGGCCCTGTGAATGAGCTGGTTATTACAAAGTTAACGGAAAGAATTATTCACCCAACTCCATTTGTGCTTTTAGACAACACACTGATAACCCTCTCTCAGCGATCATTAGAAGTGTGGGAGTTACAACAGGGCCTCACAGAGCCTCCAAGAGCTTCACCGGCCCCTCTTCTTGCAGCACCACAGAGCAGACTGCTGCTCGCTGCCGTGCCTTCCCTCGATCCCTCCACGTGTTCTCCATCCACACTCAAACCATGCTCAACCATACCCAGCCTCGCCAGGGAGGCTCCACCCACGCAAAGCTTCGGGTACTCCAGAGTCAAACCAAAACTTGGACTATTATCTGCTGCGATTTTCATCCAGCAACTTAGGGTAAATTCAGGAAAAAAAAAAAGTAATCAGCTTTTGAATGAAAGAGCGTAAGAATAATGAATGGAGCCTTTAGTCGTTTCTGTTAAAGCTGTCGCAAACAAAGTGTGCTCCTTAGTCAAATCACCTGCCACCGAGACACAAAGTGACATCTCTGAATGAGAGCTCAGTTGGACTTTATTAGCCAATAACAGCTAAAATGAGGCTGAGGAATACGAATCCAACTGAGCTTTCTTGCTCTTAATTTACTTTGTCAGAAGCCAGTCACAATGAGAAAATGGAGGTGGAGAGCCTTCAACCAGCCTCGCTCTCCTGAGGGCACCACCATGAGCCCCTCCATCCACCCGCTGGTGGGGACCTGTGTGCAGAAGCCAGCCTTTCCTAACCCAGGAGGCGTCATCCTTACTTCAAGCTGGCTTTAAGGGAGGCCCGCCAATAAAACAGCACGGAAAATTTCTTTTTTTTTTTTTTCCTTCTCAGAGAAACACATTACCTTCAACACGAAGATAAATGTTGGGATTCTTCCAAGACAAAAAGTTGACATGCAACCAAAATCCACAAATTATAATGTTTCTTAACATTAGGAAATTTCTTTTTAAGCAAATCTTGACAAAAAATATTTCTTTCCCCTAAATGAGTAACTTTCTGTTCACTAAAGAACGCAGTTGGTTTGCAAAGGGCAAGCTCATCTTATCAAAATTTCAAAGTGATATAATACTTTTAATTCCCCACATAGCTCCACATTGATACATAGGCTGTAGGAACTGGCATGGGGTGGGCAAGGTGCCATCAAACAGCACAGAATTACCGACCTATCTCAATATTTTCTTTGTGGCAGTCTAGTTGCTCAAAGACGGCAGAAGGTGCTGCGTGCTTTTGAAACGTTATCGCACACACAGTTATTTGATTCCCCTCTTCCCAGGGGAGACAGATTTACTTGCTCGATTTTCAGACCACCACCCCAGACCTGTAATACCCTTTTCTCCTGTTTCTTTCTGCAACACGTTTTCTGAACTCCATTCCGCTTTGGCTCACTTTATTTTAGGTCCGGTTGCCTGGTTTCAATAATCCTAAAGCTAACACAAGTGTCATGAGATATTGATGGAAAGAGGGATTTTAATCCAACCGCTGCAAATTTTTTGGTCCCTTTAACAATGCAACGACACACTTAGGAGTCTCCATTGTTTGCAGAAAGCACAACCAAACTAAAACCACAGTCTCTATCGGAGGTCAACAAGGACACGTGCTTGCCCTTCCCACCAGGATAGACACCTTTGAATCCAGAATGACCTATATAAAGGCTATAAAACAGGTCCTAAATATACATATTATGATAAAACAAAATGAGACACAGTATCAGTGTGACCAGCAGGCTTAATTCCGTGCTGCTGACAAACACTTGTCACCTTGGGCCAAGTGTGGTATCTTCAGTTGGATGCTCAAGAAAAGGGACAGCCCATCTTAAAGGGCTGACTGCTTGAGCTTGTTGAGCTACCAAAGCAACCGTCAGGCAGGGATATGATTTCTGCCTACAAATCCATGCAGGAGATGTGTACTGAAAGGAATCTCCTCTACGGTATAAGAACAAACTACAACCAACTGGTTGGAAATTACCTTTGGATGTAAATGGCAAGGTTTCTACTCATCATAGAAGGTCCTGGAATATCCAGGGCACAAGAGAGAAGCATAACAACATTCAGGTTGAAGTTTCATCAGTTTAAGAAATTAATTATATGAGAGCGTATAACCTGCAATAACAAGTCACAGAAACTGGTAACTCAAAACAACCACTGCGGGCCCATGTTTCTCCCCGAGTTACGTATTATTGACCACAGTGTGTCCTGCAACGCAGCTTTCCAGGCTGCTCCTTCCTCCCTAGTGCATACACAGAGACCTGCCAGGGACTGACAGCCTTCCTGAAGGATTCATTCTCCCACCTGGCACTGACTCCAGCACCTGGCTCACGCTTCCTTGGAGTCTCTCCCAACGTGCCTCCAGGTTACCCTAAATCAGATTTTCTGTTGTTGATCTAATGGTCTTATTATCCGTCATGGCAAGTTGAAATGTATTTTGTCGCCCTTCCAAAGGTAATTCTTATTCAACAGCAAAATTTACATCTCTTTAAAGAAGTAAAGGAATAAAAGGAAAAAACATTTAAGATGGCTGATTGCATTCAGTTGGCAGGACAGAAGAGAAACACTGTTTTGACTTTTATGAACTGTCATTCCTGATTTCTTTTTCCCTCCTCATACATAAAACTTTCATTTTCCAAGTGCAACTTTCGCTCCAACACCAAAGCTGTACCCTGCTGTGCAATTACTTAACGGAGTTTAATCCCACTTCTCAACATAATCCAAACAAAACATGCCTATGTACATCTAGAAACCTTGGAGATAATTTACCCTGGTGATCTTTCATGAAAAAAGATGAGAATGTTCCCTAAGATATCACTGAAACGTAAATACAAATTAATCACCAAGATGTTTGTTTGTATGCTTAGACATATCATATACAATTAATTTATCTTTAAGAATTACTGAGCCAGGCTCTCTCGGCATAAATCAGGAGCGATTCCATTGACTTACAGTCTACTCCCTGCACAGCGTGAGGCTTTGTACTTACACGTTGGTATAAGACGCGATATTTCCTTTACTGTAGAGGTACATAATCAAGATTTGAGGTTGCAGTATCAATTTTTAACGTAGTCACAGTGTAATGACTCGCAATATTTAGTCATTCTGGCTTTACTATTTCTTGTGGTGTTTTTGTGATTTATTAGATGAATATTATTTTTATGTATGTCTCATCATGTAGCATCAAATTAACAGGAGAAGAACCTATTGAGGGCATCCTATTAAACGCAAAGGTGCCACCCTGACTCGGGAAGGCTCAGCATTGGAGGTTTCCAGGAGCTGGCAGATGACAGCCAGCGAGCATCCCTGCCTGCCTGCCCCGCCTTCTGCATTCCCACCACATCCATCGCCTCCTTTTCCGTGTGTCTTCAAAACCGTGACAGTCCCTGGTCACGCCAGTGGCTGACAAGTAGATTTGTTATCCCATGGCCCGCAAAGTCTCTGGACCAGTGATCTCACCAAGGAGCCCAGCGAGGGCTCCGCAGGCCCCGGACCTCACCGTGCTCTGATGACGGCGGGGTCTACCAGAGGCTGTTGGCTACTTGCTGCGTTGGTGGCCCACCACCACACCAGGGTGTGGGATCACATCATGGAGGGAAATCTGTGATAAATGCCTGGAATTAGATTTGTTTGTAGCATGTGGAGGGTGAGTTAGAGAGTTACAATTACTACTTCCAATGGATAAAATATATATACATACAATAATGCAGTCCAAAACCAGACTTCTGCCTGAGACAAGCGTCAGCATTAGCTAGCAAGCCTCCCGTGTGCCAGCTTCTGCCCCGTGGCACGCAGCAATGCTCTGCTAGCAGCATATCCAGCCACCACTGAGTTCCCACCCCACTGGGATCCAACCTCCATTTACTCTTCAGCCTGCTAGGGACAATTGCCAGCATAAATTTAGAAAAAAGCTGCAAATTCCTTCTCCGGGGGGACTTGCTGCATTGCTCTGCCACCACCTCCAGCCTCAGAAGGGGGCACTGCTCCCATTTAAATAGCAAGGCGCTGGAAAGGTACCACTTCTAATGGGATTACCCATTTCAGCCCATTTCAAGTAACGAGGAGTAATTATAAAATATTATTGACAACTGAGCAACTTCCAGATCATCAGCTTAGCCTAAGAACATTTCTCAAGCTGAACAGTTTAAATTAAACAGGACTGAAAGGCTGAATATTTTACTTCGTTTTTTTAAACAGTTCCCCCAACATCTGCCCAGGCATTCAAATAGCTGAGGTTTATCAGAGATGGCCTGCCTTTGCTTTTTCCACACAAGAATATTTGGATGAAGCACATGTGTGTTAACCATTTGGGGTTTGAAGTCATGGGAGGTTGTTTGATATAATCAAGTTACGAATCTGATTTATTTTTTTTTTAAAGCTTTATGTGTTTGTGTGTTTTAAAGCATTTGCAGCTTCTGTAACTCTTCTTGCAGGGTGCAACCTGCAAATAGCTCTTCCATCCTGTTCCAGACCTGTGAGCGACTTATCCTTTCAAGCAGCATTTGTAAGTATTCCCCATCCTTCCCACCAACAGCCATCGAAAACGCTTTCTGCTCTCCAATACAGCAGGATACTCGTTTCATCGTTTCTAAAGCCGAAGATTTGGGGAGCCAGAGCAATCGCATGGGTCCGCGGGTCCAGGACAGCGTGCAGGGCTTCTGCCGCTCTCCATGGCCATCCAGGCAACGAGCTCCTGCCAAAGCCACCACTGCTGCTCCCTCCCCTTGCCAAGGCCATCCCGCTCTGTCCCAGGGACCTGGCGCTCACGCTGGCATCCCCAGGCTGCCCGCTGTCACACAGCCCTGCAGGGTGGCAAGTTTCCTGGCCCCCAAAACAGCTGGCTAATATCAATGTGTCAGAAGAGCTTAGTGTTATTGTGGGCACAGACGGGCAGCTCCAGACAAATGGACTTCTTCCAGCTCCCACGAACTAAAGCAGCCATTAGTATCTTTTTTATGATGAAGTCTGCTCGATGCCTATTTCTGGGGCTCACTTTGCGTTTTTTCCTTGCTTGTTCCCCAGCCTGCTATCCACTTCCGTAGAGCTCCAACCAGTCTTGCTCACCGCCGCTATTTTTGCCAAAAGAGCTTATTCTTACAACAGCCTCGGATGCTGATCCCTGCCTCCTGCACGCCTGCCTCTGGGTACATCAACAAAAAGCCCAAGATCCTCACTACTACCTATTTAAATGCTAATGTTCACCCTCTTATTTTACAGACACCACAGCAGGTGGGATAAAAAGGATATAACAGGGATAAAAAGGACTATCCCAAGATATACCCCAAATTCTTGTAACAGCTGACGAACATGAGAATCCTATCTGATACGTCACCTGTAACACCACCTAAAATCAGCGTAGCCTGGATCAAAGAAAGCGTTAAGTGAACTAAACGTAAGGCTGTTCTTTTTATTAAACATAAAACATAAAATATAAACATCTATCCATATTAAAAACAAATCATAGAATAGTTTGGGTTGGAAGGGACCCTCAAAGATCATCTTGTTCCAACCCCCCTGCCCTGGGCAGGGACACCTCCCACTAGACCAGGTTGCTCCAAGCCCCATAAAAACATTAACACTCTAATGACTAACCCCTGGGCAAGGCAAACCCCTGATAAAAATAATCTTCCATACTTTTTTGCCCAGAGTCAAAAATCCATATGCATATTATCTTATTTTGTGGATCTAGCGAAGACACATAACTTGCTCCTTCAGCAATTTCAGTGTCAGGAGAGCCAAAGCAGCCCCACAGTTTCTGCAGAGGGCAGGAGGACATGAAGCTGGCACACACTTTGCTGGTCCATCCTTTGATGCCGAAATCTGTGCTTGTTCACGTTCCCACTACACATTTCCCCATGAAGCATCACGGGCAGGTGGTGAGCAGTGAAGACGACACACCACGGTGCTGTAACGCTCCCTTACCCGCCCCTGCTGTTACTCACGTGCCGAGTCGCACGGGGGCTCACTGAGGGCTGGACAGGGCAGGGAAGTGACGGAGGAAGAAGGAAGGGCTTTGCTTTTGTGCGGCCACAATGAACAAATTGTCCGTGCAACCTCCTCAGGAAAGCCATTGATGTTGGCTGGAGAGGCAGCTGCTCACCCATCTTTGCAATGCAGGAAAGGTCTTGGGCTGGAGCCATGGAAACATGTGACAGTGGGAAAATCCGAGCAGAGGAAATAAAGACAAGTCTGTTTCCAATGATCCACCAGAAACGGCTTAATAAGGAGGTCGCTGTTCCTCCGAGGAGTCAGACCATCGCTTCAGGAAGCTGTGATGGGGGGCTGATGGCAGCAGGGTGAAAGGGGGCCCAGGAGACACTTCTGTTCCTCATGGCTGGGAAGGTGGCCCTGGTTACATCCACAGACCCCAGGGCCAGTGAAGGAAAGGGCAGCCTTGAGGAAGAAGCACCTTCAGTGGTGGCGTCTTCCATTTCTTCTGCCGGGTTTCAAGGAAGTCTCATACAGAGCTGGCCTTGTTTACTGTACATTAAATGAGTACTAGCTACTCCTCTACTAATATGTTTTTCTTCTGCTAGAAGAACACAGAAAGCCTTTTAAACATGCTACTGTAAGAACCTGTGAAGAAACAACAGCTCTGCAGGTAATGGGATGCCTACTTGTGAAGTCCCATATTCAGGTCAAAATACCAGTATGTAATAAGCTTGCACTTAAACACATGGATAACAGCATTATTTGAAGGGAAGAGATATTATAGATACGACTGAAAATGGAAATATTAGAGGAAACGCACTGCTGCTTATTTACTTTTCCTGAGATCTTAGGAAAAAAAAAAAAACAACTTATATTCCAAAGCCAGGCTTGTGGCACCTAATAATGACTTAAAACAAAGCCTCGACAGCACATCCATTTCCAGATCAAGGAATCCAGAGATTTGGAATTCCTTCCCTGGAAGTTTTTAATCCGCCCACAACTTTTGTTTTTGCACTGCGGTTTACTGGCCAGTTTTAACCATTCAGCCTGGGCAGAGCAACAACAGCACCTACTAGTCATGACCAAAGAGTCAGATACTTCTAAAAGAGCCTCCAGGGTTGGGGTGACTTGCTCATCTTCTCCCCAGCCCTGCATGGCCATATCAAGGAGAGAAATCATGCACTTTCAGTCTCTAAAACCCATACACATGGAGCATCTCCAAGTTCGCCAACCCACCTTAGCTCTCTATTGTGTCAAAACTCATTTTAATAATTCTAACAACCAAACCAGCGTGGAAACGACTGGGCTGGTGCTGTCCTCACCACCAAAGCACAGGGACATGCCACCACCACCCCAGCCCTCCTCCTGCTGCCGTGGCCTAGCGCTGGGAGCTCACCTTCAGTTAGCCCCTTGCTATGAAACCCAGATCTTTTTGCAAGAGGCTTCACCCTCCCAGACCTCCCCCATGACTCACCTCACCCGTACATGGCCTAGACTCACCATCTCTACCTCTATTTGCTATTTTTACAAAATCTAGTTTCCCCACACTTTTCAGACTGCAGCATGCAAGTAGCCTGTCTTCATCACCATGTGCTCAAATTTGTTTCCAGACCGTCGTATGGATTTGGTAATTGGTAGTGAATTCAGTCACCTGCACCCTTTGCCACCCCATTAGCACCAATTCCCAACCAGCGACCATTCCCCGTGTACGACTCGGAGCTGCCAGTCCTCAAGCCGTCCTGTATGTCAGGTTTTGATAGGCTGCAGGGATCACTTTTTAATTAGAGTGATATTTAGTTCTAGGTCAAATGGCTTCCAATAATCTAAGTTCAGTGTCTCGGTGAATTTAGCTTTGCCAGTTAAGCTTGCAACCTCGCAGGAGGAGGAAATTAGGTCTGCGTGACAAGACTGCTTTTTCACGGCCTGGTAAATGCCATGGATAATGCTCCTAACCTGTTCATCTTCCCCAACCGAATGCCATGCCAGACCTACGTATGCAAACAAACTTTGATTTCATCTTCAAAAATTATCATTTTCCACGAAACACGGTTCTATCAAGAAGTTACTAGCAATGTTTAGTAAAGAAATACCTGTAGAATGAAAGCACAGCAAAAAGCAAGTCCATGTAGAGAAAACAGAGTCATTATCGTGCTGCCTCAAACAACGGATTTATGGAAATACTTTTGTTCTATGCTAAAAAATGCCAAGATGTTCCCTTTTGCACAGTCCCATTCCATAGTCACAGTCCTGCAGCAGGAATAGCTAGGGTTTTTTACAGGAAGAATTTCAGTATTGGAAAATTCATCTAAACACAGGATTTTTTTTGCCCGGTTTAGTATTTTCATTGTTAAAACCACATGCCCTACTTCTACCTCAAGCTGTAAGCAGCGGTCAGAGCAGAGATCTTTGCTGCTGCAGCAGAGGACTCCGCTTGAAGCGGTGCTCGTTGGCTGCGACTCTTCTGATGAACGCGCCACAGGGAGAGACGGTGACATACTTTGCAATAAAGCCAGAGGGTAAGTTGGGATGGCGAGGGTTTGTGTACATTCAAACAGACCTACAGAGAGGCCAGAGCACAGCTTTAGAAAAACGGGACACTAGTTTGTCAGGAAAAAAAAATAAAAATATAGTTAACTGAATAAAGTCCATAAAACAAGAGCACGGTTGAGATTCATAGAATCGCCTAGGTTGGACGGGACCTTTCAGATCATCGAGTCCAACCATCAACCTACCTCTGACAAAAACCATCACTAAAGCATATCTCTAAGCACTGTGTCTACCCTTTTTTTAAATCCCTCCAGGGATGGCAACTCCACCACTGCCCTGGGCAGCCTGTTCCAATGCTTGGCAACCCTTTTGGTGGAGAAATTTTTCCTAATATCCATCCTAGACCTCCCCTGGCACAACTTGAGGCCATTTCGTCTTGTCCCATCGCCTGTTCCTTGGGAGAAGAGACCGACCCCCCCTGGCTACCTCCTCCTTTCAGGGAGCTGTAGAGAGCAAGAAGGTCTCCCCTCAGCCTCCTCTTCTCCAGGCTGAACACCCCCAGGTCCCTCAGCCACTCCTCACAAGCCTTGTGCTCCAGACCCCTCACCAGCTCCGTTGCCCTTCTCTGGACATGCTCCAGCACCTCAATTATGACGAATACGCAAGCGGCACACAACAAATGACTGTGCAACGCTAAAACCGCTCACATGCTGAAGGATAAAGCAACGTATTCCACATCACAAACAAATAAAGGGATATAAGCTTGAGAAAACAAAACAAAAAAAATGCAGCACAGCTAAAAAGCTATGCAGGGAGAGCGGCGGCAAAGAAATTTGGGCGACCTCTTAGTCGTGGCAAGAGCCCTTCCAGCCACGGCCCCATCAGACAGACCCTGTCAGGCAGGCACGCACCGGGGGAACGCTTCTCTGTCTTTTCCGCCAGCCCTGTGAGCAGTAGGTATTACTTTCCGTAGCTCCGAAGCATTCCATCCAGCCACAAAAACTCTTCAGAAATCTTATCTGCCCTCCAAGAAGAACTAAAAAAGAAAAACCCAACCACCCAGCAGTTCTCTAAACAGCGGTTCAAAACCAGAAGTATTTTTGCATTTCTGCACCGATATGAGCTCACGCTCTATTTTATGCATAAACAACGTGTGTGAGTATTTATAGATATGCTCACAGCCAAGGAACTAGATTATTTTAATGGTTATGCACCATCAGAAGACAGTATTTCAAAACCAGGCCATTTCCAACAAAAACTGAGCCAGTTTGGACCTACCAATGTTCAGGACAAAGCCCGAAGCATCGACCACTCTTGCACTCTCCAGAGGGAATGACCTGGGATCGATACCTTAAATATCAGGCATTGCTGTTTTCTGAAATTACTCATTTCCTTAAAAAAAAAAAAAAAAAAAAAAAAAAACAAAACACTGATTGCAATAAATTATCCCATGGGAAAAAACACGCAGGCACCTTCATGTCATTATTCAAACGGCTATAAGAAAAAATATCTTCCTAATACTCCTGAAGTCAAGCTCTATGAATCAAAACACACTGTAGTTTACGGGGTGGGTGGGAGGGGTGGGGGAAGAAAAAAAAACATGGCTTGCAGCAGGATTTCTAGGATTACAATTTGAGAATTTTGTTAACAGCAGCACTGCACATTACTGCTGACAGTTTTTTGAGGGCTGAAGACATTAAGTGGTAGCTCGCAGGTACTCCTTCAAAAGACAGCGTCTTACTGGAACAGGACATGTGGGCTCCAAAACTTGTAATTTCACAGGGAGCAAATTTCATAAAATGAACTTAAATTTATTTTATTTTTTTTTGCTGAGCTGTTTGCTTTATAAAACCCTTCATACTACAGCAAAAATAACGCACGGGGAAAATATTGCTTATATTTTCCTTGCTGCTGCTGCTGCTTTTAAGTACTTGCTGCCTAAAAACCAAGTCAGACTCTGCTTCTTTTCATTCTCCCATTGACATCCGTTAACCATTTCTTATGTGTTTTCTCTAATGCACATACTATTTACAGGCTATATATACCCTGTAAAAAAAAGTCTAGTAGCCTGTCGTGACCAAAAATTTCATGCCTGGAGCCAGCCAAAGGTGTGCTCGTCATTTTTAACATCGACCCCATGGTCTGAGAGCGTTATTACACGTGTCGAGGGTTGCATGAGAACATGAGATAGCTGCACAACAGCAAATATTGCCGTCCGGTGTGTTAATGGCGGAAAGAACCTCCTCTCCTCATCATACCTCTTAATGAGAGAAGGCAAAACTCCTCAGCAGGTAAAAAAAAAAATGAAAGCAAACATTTTTAGCTTTTCTCCATCCCACGCGTCTGTCACATAATTACACATAATCCTCCTAGGATTTGAAGCACAGTACAATAGAGGAAGGACTTTAGATTATAAATACCTGAGGTGAAATAATGACACAGAGAAGTGGGTCAAATTTAATCTGTGGATTAAATTATCAGCGCTGGAAAATGATTTTCTCCAAAAAACATCCACAGAAACCATCTTTTCTAATCAGCATTCGTGAGAAACTGAAGGGTAAACAAAACATTTAGGGATTTCAACTATTAATGCTCTTTCTCGGTAGATTAATAATTGTAGAAAATTATCGGCCCGCTATTTCAGATGATCCCAGAGACTTGGCTTGGAGAGGAAAAAACAATTTCTTTCACAGCTTGTCTCAGCTCCTGAAGCAGGGAGGTTCGCACTCCTACTCGGGAGAGAGGCAGAGACTGTGCAGAGGAGGGACAAACATGCGGCCGCGCTGGATTTCCTAACCTTTCCTAGCCAAACCCAGGATTGTCTCTATTCCTTAAATCCTACGAGCCCACAACAGACCATCCCAGATGCGCGTGATTAAGTACACATTGATACAACAAATTGCTGAATTCTGTGCTAATTAAACATCCTACATGCCTCCGCAGTTAATTGCCAGAGGCTTCTTATAATCAATCACTGCTCACCACAGCGAGTTACCCCTGGAGCATCCCTCACCAGCAGCTGCTTTCGGGGAAGGCACCCTGGACACTCTGGGAGGGCTCAGCAGCCTCCTCTGCCCCACATCCCCGTCGCACCTTGGCTTGCCCCACCATTTCTTGACCCTCTCCTCCCTGACCAACTTCCCTGGCCATTGTGGGATGCCCCAGGGCCAGCTCCTGACCCAGCCTTGGCAACCCACCACCAGCCAAGGTTGCCCTGCACCGCCCTGTCCCTGGCCACAGCTTTGGTGCCACCACTCACTGTAACAGCTCAGACGGCTTCCCACCATCTCTGCTCCTTACTGCCTTGCCAACTGTGCTATTAGATTTATCTTAACGCTCAGAAGTTCTGAACAGCATCAGTAGATGCCACTGGCATAACTCATACTCTTAAAATGGCTTCCCCCCACCCCCCCCCGGCCTTTCCATGAAAATGCGGAACTCTTTCCTCCCTCTAATACATGCAGACACACCTCCAGAGCAACACCCTCATCCACGGGCACTGCATAAATCTGCTCCTCACAGGAGAAAAACCAGAGAAATAGAGCAAAGGGTCCTGCTGCTCTCATCTGAGCTGCCCACTGCATTGGGAATACACTGCCTGGGAATTCAGCAAAGGGGAAACAGCGAGGAGGAACACAGACTGGATACACTGGTTGGTGCCGGGAAATCTCCTGGTTGGTACAACTATGGAAAAGTTATCCAAATATGAAAATTCTATTAACAACACTGGCATAAGGAAAAAACAAGGTGTCACACACAACCTTGTCTCCTGGATGTCACTCACTGAGCCAACAGCTACAGGAAGCCTTTGGCATAAACTCATCAACAAGATGGTTTGTATTCACTGGGAGTCCAGGCTGCAGCTTGGGACCACTGTTACCATCCACTACGATGCGCACTCTTCAAACACCCTTGGGGACAAATTCTCACTGGGGATAAGCTCATAGAGCTTACCATTTCCAGAGAGGTGGGGACTTTCAAGTCAACAGATGCAGAGAGAGAGAGAACACACCACAAAAGCAAACCATGATGCCCTAATGGTCAGCGTATCGCCCCGATTCCCAGCTTGCCATCAGCTACTGAATTCATGGCCAAATCTGATTTTACTTTGGTTTTGTGTGTGTTTTTCTTCTGTAGTATCATCACAGCAGTAAGGATGGCTCCAGACCACCAAACCAAGCAAAGGCTGTAGTCACAGCTAACGTTTTGGGTTTGTTTTTTTTTATTTCACAAGCTGAGAGCGCCAGGCGTCCTAACAAGCAATCTTCAGGTCCTAAAGGGAAGGAGCAGACTTGAAATGAAGCCCAGGCTGGAAACCATCCCTCTGAACCTAAAGTTCACGTTGACCAATTGGAGATGATAGTGTGCTTAGCCTTGTTTGCAGCGATCAGGGAAATCCTCTGGGAATTAGAAGTTTCAGTGGACATTGGCCCAAGATACTTTTGGGAAGGGAGCTGGAGGAGGGCAGGGAGGCAAGTGTGCATTTGTAGGGAGGCATTTCAGGAGGCAGACATGGGGTGCGGGAGTCTCAGGGTGGTGCAAGACCAGCAGCCCTGGCAAAGAACAGGATGGCAGCAGAGATGGACCATGGGGAGATGGGCCACCCTCCAGCTCTTGGCTGCTCAGTAGCTAGGTGAGGTGATTGTGGACCATCCTCTTGGAGATACGGATCTGGATGACACCTCAATTGCATTCACTCTTCTAAGCAAGGTTTGGCTGTTACCCACAATGTCTATGTCTAGCATCACCCAAACGATCACCTATCAGAGAGAAAACCAAGCTACCACATCAGGCTGAAACATCTGCTCATGATTTGTTCCTGCAGCTCCTCCTAACCCTGAATAACGCACCAAGGCTTTTTCTTTTCTCACTGCCTCAGCAATGTTCTTGAATTTCCTTCCGTGTTCCCTCGTTCTCCTTCTCTATGTAGCCCTCCAAACACAAAAACTTCCCCTTAATTTTTTTTTTTTTTTTGGTGCCTTTCCAGTTTCTGGTAAACAGAACTAAAGCCGCTCAGACCTGTGTAAGTAACACACAACCACGAGGAAAAGTCAACGCCTGTTTTCCACCCTTGTCTCATCAAAATAGTAATGAAAAGCAGCACACGACGTCCCCTATTTTTAGCTCTGCTCTGCAGGTACGGTTTCCAGGAAGACTTATGCACCTTGACACCCCAAAGGGCCTGCGGGGCACTCATCTCAGAAATTATTTCACTTCAAATGCCTCGGATGAGGAGAAGTACATATGAAAAGCAGGCCCTTTTTTCCCCTCTGAGGCAGCATTTAAGCAGACAGACAGCACAGCTGAGGTCACGGGAAAAAAAAAAGAAGCAGAGAGATGTTCCCGCTCAAGTCACCCTTTCAGATTCAGACAACTAAAACATAGGCCTCCTTAAAGACACCAATTAATTTCAAACATAATGAAGCATTATCTCCTTATAGCATTTCAGCAATTTCATTCGCTGGTAGAGAAGATTTAATGATACTGTAACTCTTGCAGCATTTTATGCCATCACACTTGTTTGTAACGCACAACGTGCCATTATCCTGGAACTGGGCTGAACTACCCTGGGAATAGTTTAAAAATCTAGTTCTTAGTTTTGAAAAGATATTTTTACAGCATCTCTCTGCACCAGTGGTTTGACATCAGATCTGCATCTGGCTCATGTCTGGCTTCGCTTTCCCGAAATGAAAAGAAAAATACATATTTCAGAAGCAGAAAGCCCATCAGGCTCTCCTGGGGACAAGTTAGTCTCTTGGCTACCTAAATTGGGGCCCAACTTTCTAAGCATTCACGTGCAAGCATAAACGTTCATGAATTATGAGATTATTCAATGTCTCACCCAAGACGCTTTCTCTATGTCACAAACAAAAGTAACAGGATAGAAGTGCCACAGAAATTCAATTCCTCAGCAGGAAGCTGAGAAGAACCACTCAAGAAGATGGAAGATGGACACTGTAGGGTCCCCAGAGGACAGCTCTGCCTGAGCTGGACCTCAAAAGGCTTTGCCACCACCCTTTCAAGACCAGGCTGCAGTAACGCTTCTAGAAAGACACCTTCAGGACTGGCTGGTGGTCCATCATATCTACATCTGCAGATGCTTAACTAGGGTGGCTCGTTTTGCGGACTGATTTTAGGCAGTCCTGACCACATATGCTCAAAGTCAGGCTTGCTTTGACAGGCAGTAGTGAATGCTAAAAAAAAAAAAAAAAACCAACTCACACCTAAGAAGTTGCTATTTTCCTGTAAAAATACAAGGTTGTGCATTGAAAGGAAGGAGCAAAGTGAGAAGAGAAATAATTAAGGACTGGAATGGACACTAGGTAACATCTGTTTGGAGCATCACGATACCTCGTGGAGCTCTCCTACATTTCAGGAATGATTTTTAATTACTTCGCTCAAGCCACGGTTAATTGTGCATTTCACACGTGTGCCTTTAAAACATTTGGCCATTATTACATTTTTATGAAGTTCAGCCCTGACTTAAATTCACACAGACATATTAAAAACCCAGCAGCGCCACAGACGCAATAAACCAGATGCTGAGTAAAGCCAAAAGGTAAGTGAAAAAGATAACATCATTACAAGCTTACATAACACTTTATTTATGGACCTTATTCTCAAAATACTGTTAATTTTACTGCACGTAAAATGACAAAAAGAAGTTACAGCTGCTGTGGCAGGGTTTTGTGTGCCGTTTGCTCCGGCGCTGCTTTTTGTGCAGTGAGAAGTACCCCGTTCCCCAGGGTGAGCCCCAGCTGCACCTTCTCCTGCTCAGGGGTGACACGTCCCACCCCAGCTGAGACCCCAGACAGAGGACCTGGCTGCACAACACCATGAGAAGCTTCACAGAGAAGAGTCAACCCCAGTTTTCATTAAAACTTCACGTGGGGCTTCACAATCCTCAAGTTTTTGGAGACAAACAAGCAAGTCATCTTGCACATGACAAAAGTCATTTGCTTCTAGAAGTTCATAAAGACTTGTGCCTGTTTATGGGTTTTTTTTGTTTGATTTGTTGTTTTATTTTTAATAACACGGAAAGATGAAATCTCTGAAATAAGCCCCAATAATCTGCAGCACACCTTCGTACAGAGGAGGTGACATTATTGGTATTACAGCAGAAGAATCTGGATACAGAGAACAAATTTACCTGAGCACCGGACTATAGGATTATCCTGTGATAAGTCAAACTATATTGATCCTAAAAAAAAAGCTGTGAACAAATAAGCCTTGAAAGCAATAAAGCCCTTCCCTCAACAGCGCCCAAACATAACCTGCAAGGAATTGGGAGCAATCTCCTCACGCTCGAAGAAGCCGCCTCTGCTTCACCGTCCCACCTGCAATTTAGAATCATAGAATCGTTTTGGTTGGAAGAGACCTTTAAGATCATCGAGTCCAACCATTACTCCCAAACCCACCACTACCCCACGTCCCTCAGCACCACGTCTGCCCGGCTTTTAAACACCTCCAGGGATGGCAACTCCACCACTGCCCTGGGCAGCCTGTTCCAATGCTCGACAACCCTTTTGGTGGAGAAATTTTTCCTAATATCCATCCTAACCCTCCCCTGGCACAACTTGAAGCCATTTCCTCTTGTCCCATCGCCTGTTCCTTGGGAGAAGAGACCGACCCCCCCTGGCTACCCACTCCTTTCAGGGAGCTATAGAGAGTGAGAAGGTCTCCCCTCAGCCTCCTCTTCTCCAGGCTGAACACCCCCAGCTCCCTCAGCCGCTCCTCACAAGACTTGTGCTCCAGACCCCTCACCAACTCCATTGCTGTTCTCTGAACCAGCTGGATTAAAAAAAAAAAAAAAAAAAAAAAACCACCCCACTCATCTGCTGCTTCCCATGTTCAGCATTAAGGTAATCTTCTGATCTCCAGAGAGCAAAGTATCCAGTGTATTCTCACTTGTATGCCAGAACTTGGGAGGAAGCTTATTCTCCCAGCTAATCCTACCAGGAGCAGTGCCCGAGCCAGATGCCAAAGCGCTGAACACACCGTTGTTCCGCTGCAAGGCAAAACCCGGGATGCCCGAACCGCCTTTCCCTTTATCCAAGGCTGCATTTTTAAGTCGTCGAAAATGTGGCCCTCTGGCCACATCACCTCTCACAAGACCGATCACAAATCTTCAACCACGGATTTTCGGCAGTAACTTCTCACTTCGACATTTCTTTCAAATTCTTTACAAAAAAAAAAAGATATTGAAAGAAGATCCTGGATTTTGAGCTATCTTTATATGAACTAGAGTACTTTACACAGCACGGACATGAAATATTTTCAAGGCAGTGCGATGCTGATGTGCTTCTCTATTGCGTTACGCTCCTTACGGCTTGGCTTTGTCCGCGATGCCAGGTAATTTCTGTCTCACTGGGCACACCGAAGCCAACTGTTAGGTCCACTTCCAAATTTAAACGCCTCCAGAATAGTCACCTTTGCCAAACAGAAAACCAGAAAATTTGGAGGTCATAACCCGTCTCCAACCAGAAGCTACCGCTGAGCAGGGCCCCCTGCAAACCGAGATGTATTTTGGAAAGAGGGGAGGAAACAGCACTGAAAGGAGATTGAACTAAGGCAAAATTGAGGACAACATTCTCGCTTTCTTCTCCTAGATCTTACGACTGCTGTATCTGGCACAGGCTACCACCTGCCTTTAATTGCTTTATCCTGCACACTGAAGCAGTCTGATATTACACCTGCAATTACTTGAAAGACTTAAGAACCACACAAAGATCATAAAACATCGGGGACTTCAGGGCACGCTGTAAATCTGCGCTCAGATGCGAGGAGCCGCAGCGATGAGAGTTTTAACACCACCATCCCCCGAGCCGAAGGAAGAGTCTGTTGTTCTTCTTCTCTAGGGAAAAGACTTGATCCCAAGTGCAGACCTCCCCCCTGCTGCAGGAATACCGCAGCCGTAGCGCCGCTCTGTCATCCCCGCACTCACAATGCCTTTTAAATGGTGGGGGAAACGTGCAAGCTGCAGCTTAACTGCTCTTAATTCTGTTTTCTTACAAGGCAAATGGAATGATCAGCTACCCAAAACCTCACAGTTTCACACTTTCCAAGGGGCTTGAATTCGCACAACATTATTATTTTTTTTGACATATTATTTTACTTGCTGGCATGCAGTACACGTGTTTTCATCTACTTTTAATTGCTTATTTCCATCTCCTAATTTAATTTGTACCACTATCCAAGATTTTTTTTAAAACCACTCTTTTTTTTGTGTTCATGCAGCTTTGGCAACCCATTTGGCATGGATATAGGCTTTGTTTCTTTATGCTGATATCTGCTTTGTGGCAGCTATTCCAATAGAGTCTCTCAGTGGGACACATTCCAAAACATAATGAAAGTGCTTCCCAGCTTGGGTGGCAGTATATGTATTAGGATGGAAGAAGGCCAAGAAGGTAGATGGAAATAAAGGGGACTACATAGCTCTAGTCCTTTCCTTTCCACTGAAGTGTGGATAAACCACTGAATTACAGAATGGTTGGGGACAGAGGCTCCTCTAGAGATCATCTGGCCCAAAGCCACTGCTCCAAGGAGGCCAGCTAGAGCAGGTTCCTCCCGGGAACAGTCGGGTTTTGACTGTCCCCAAGGATGAAGACTCCACAACCTCCCTGGGGCAACCTGACAGGAACATGGAAGGTTTCTGGCATCCCGGCTACTAATGGTCTTCCCACCCCAAAGTCCACATGTTCTCAACCTACAGGCTCACGAACACGAGCTGAAGTACTGAAGTTGACAATACACCACAAGAACGCAACCACCTACCTAACCAACCATCTGCAGCCACACTTTAACACCACTCAGCAACCTCTGTTTTCATTAAAAGATCTGTGAAGCCTTGGAGAAAACTAAGAAACAAACTTTACCAGCTGATATTTTCCTGAGCAGAAATGCTTTCTCAGGAAGGCTTTTTTCAGTGACAGAATAACACAGTCATCTCTCTTCCTGGCCACCCTCTTTTTGCTTTAGTCTGTCATCCAAATAAAATATGCCCAAGATTATTTTTTTTTTCATTTTTATTCTTAAGATTCACTTAGCTCACTTCTGCCATGAAAACGCATCCTGCCTTGTGCAGCCCAGCTCAAATTCAATTTACACTTATGCTGAAATGCCAGCCACGTATGGCTGAGGCATTTGGTCTGTACTTCATTCTATTTCCCACCTTAAAGCCCTTACATGACTAGTAAAGTAGCCTCAAAGCCAGAGAACTACAACATTCCTGCAATTTACGGTTAAATTTACGGTGCTTCATAATGCCCTCAAACATAAATCAGCCATAAGAAAGGGGCCGGCAGAAGGGGCGGTGAGCCTCTCGTGGTATAAGAGGATTCTGGTAGGGTGGATGAAGGTGAGGAATTCATCACTAGGATCATGACTCAGAGGTTGCTGCCTCAGTTGTACGTTTTCAGTCAATGTTTAAATATGAAAAGTCAATGGCCACGTTCTTGTTCAGCATTTCCAGCTCAGGTCCAGACCATCTTGGGTGACGTCCCACATCAGATGCAGTAGGAGTAGGGTGAGGTACAGTTCTCACGGTGCTGTAGGTCCCTATTCCCCAGGCAATGGTACACGTCAGCACGAAAATGGGCTGAGGCAAAAAAGGAGGACCCACAGCCTGGCTGACATGCTTGCCAGCTGTGGAGAACGGGTTGCTGGTCTACCTGCTCTAGCACAAGTCATTTATGGGAGCTGTTGTTTGCTACAGGTTTAAGCCTATGTAAGAGTCTCCAGAGGAGACTGTAGCGTTCAGTGCAGGCAGTTTCTGCAATCCTCCAGTCAACCCTAAGCTCATCGAGGAATACATAAATCTGCAAAAGCATAAGACAGTGGGCGAATGAGAAGCCAGATGGTCAGAGGTGCAGAGTACGTGGCAGTCAGTCCCACTGACTTCAATCAGGGCTTCTCCGAAAACTAATTTCTTCATTTTCACCCTCCTCAGGAGGAAGAGACAAGCATAGTGGGGGAGGTGCAAGGGTTGCACGTGTTCTGCATAGAAGATTGAGTCATACCATGCAAAAACCCCACATTCAGCTAATACAGGGGAACTCAAGACCTGTCCGTAGGACCAGGACCAGCCGAGGACCATACCTGCTGCAGTTACCATCCCTTGCTCACTCACCATACCATACCCCTCAGCTTCTCCCAAGGTCTTGAACAAAGCAGCTACAAGCTCCAGCTCATCTTACTTCAAACACGAGATGACATATAAACCTCTACAAAAGCCACAAAATCTTTGGCCATCTGAAGTGATGGGCACAAATGGCCCAGGCATGATCTGGCATGGTGAACTGCCCCCAGCCCTTCCTTTGCCGAGCTGCCAGCGTACGTGTATAATCGTATTTTCTCTATGCTGTTCCTAGTACAGCCCTCTCAGCACTTTCTCAAAGCAATAAATTATAGACCACAGCCTTTTCCTCTGTAAGAAAAACCTCTACAGGCAAAAGTGGGAATGCGAAGGCTGGTGTTGACCTTTCCATTCATGTTTTATCTCCACGGGCACACCAGATCCCTTGTATTCTTTTAAACAGAGCTCCAATAAGCAAAGCGCTATGTAAAAATGAGACCACTTCCCATGAGGCTTTATTAGTGTGCCCCCAAAACCTCCAGGCAACTTAAGCTGCAGTGACCTCTACTGCAAATAAAGCAGAAGTCCTGAGAGCGTTTGGAACAGTGTTGTCAAAGAGAAGCAGCAGTCTGGAAATTGCTGCAAGCGATGGAACAGCACAGCAGGGAGCAATCGGTGGTTTAGGAAAAGTATCTGCGATGCTTTCTGGTTAGCTAATCACACCTTGGGCTAGTGCCGGTAGGCTGCCGGCCAGCACCAACCTGCTGCACGCTCACGACGCTTTCAGGTGTGATTTCACCGGGGGCTGGCTCGGCTGGGAGAGGGAAGGATGCTGGTCAGGCACCGGGGACCACCACCCACCATCCTGCCACGACCGGCTTCTTCCCAGACACCTATTTGCAAAGCAGCAGGGTTACAGCCACTTCCTGGTGTGGAAGAAAGCAGGTTGATTAAGCAGGACTTTAAAAGTCATAGAAGGGTTAGGTAACCTGGAAGCATCACCTTGAAACTCCTTTGGGAGCGATCTGGATGATTACTCTGGGTGACCCTGCTTTAGCAGGGGGTTGGACCAGGTGATCTCTAGGGGTCCCTTCCAACCCCCACCAGTCTGTGATTCTAAACCTGTTGCTACAGCCAGCTAATAACACAGGAGGCAAAATACCCCATTATTTTTTTTCCCCCCCTCAACACCTTCAGCCCATCTCCTCCTAACTTTAATATCCTATTCCCAGGCACAGCAGAATGAGACTAATTTACGGGCTAATTCAAGCAGAGGAGCAGGCGAGGCTGGAGTAGACTGCGTAAGAGGTACAGACAGAAGTAAGTCTACCCTACAGCAGAGATTAAAGCTAATACCAGAAGATGTTATTTTGAACTAACGGACTCTGAGCTGTGTATTAGCAGTAGGTAACCGGGAGGTATAAATGTACCTCCTGGAGGTCAGGTTTTCATGGACTGACTTACACATGGAAGGCTTTGGAAGTGCAGTCTGTTTTCTCCGGTAAGGTAAACCCTTTCCTCCCAGGAATAAGCCAGTTCTCATCAAAAGACAATATACATTTCCTCTTTCACTGATGTTTTGGGTTGTTTGGGGTTTTTCTTCATTTTATGCCAGTGGAACGTTATAGTTTTTCAGAGAAAAACTAAGGCGTAAAAAACTACAGTCACACTGATAAATGGGAATATAGACAAGTTTTCCAGCTAAAGAGAATCTGAGGATATAAAATAGGGACAGAATTATTATTTACATTCAAATATACAAGCAGTAGCACAGCATCCCTTTCCCGGGCAAAGGAAGAGCTGACACACAGTACCTCTCTGGCTGCATGGCTTCATCCAGCACAATTTAGGCCTTCTGGATAGAAACGCTGGAGCTGGAGAGAGCAGATGCCTCTCTCCACCATGCATACAAGATAAATGCAAGTATCCAAATATAAAGGGAATAGGAATAAAAGATGTTGGAACCTCACTGTCCTGGCTCCAACTCTTAATACAAAGTCTATTCCCAACGCATAACCTCTTCTGTCCATCTTAAAAGTCCACAGCTGTTTTTCACCCCACTGCTACTACTGAAAAATGTTCCAGAGCTTCACTGTCCCCATGACCATAAATCTCCTTCTTAATTGCAGTCTCAAATGTCTTCTCGCTTTGTTTTATATTGATTTGCTCTTGCGCAAGTGCTGTTCTCTGGCTTTGATATCTAAACCACCACTTTGTGCCCTCTCTGCTAAGAGCACTGGATCCCTTCTCAGCTCACAATTTGCCAAGCTAAAGCAGCCAAACCCACAGGACAGAAAGGCTTTCCAGCTCCTGGCTCTTCCAGGCCAGGAATTGAGCATTTGGCATTGAGCAAGGGCAGATGTTAGTTGAAATACGTAGGTGGAAAACAGACCAGATTTAGTGGAAGAGCAGATACATCTCACTGCAGGTGGCCCTACCGCTGGCTAAACCACATTCACTGCACTCAGATTCCCCAGTACAAGTAGGTTTTGTGAATTCAGGCTGGAGAACGAGGTGGAAGACTCATTAGGAATATTGCAGGGCGGTAAGAAAAAGTTAAATTAATAGGAAGCGATCTGTGGGGCCTCGGACTTCATCCAGTTACCCACAGTGCAGAATTATGATTAGTGCAGGGAAGTAGGACTAGGAAGTAGTGATATTCTAGTTTTTTGTGATGCATGAGCACAGAAACATATAAAAGAAAGGCTGTGCACGCACAGAAAGATCTGTAGTCCAATCAGATGTAAATATATGCAGGTCAGGTGGGTGCAGATGCCACAGAGGTAGTACTAGCCTTGCTCCCACATACATGTGCCACTAACTGCTGAGCATGGTGGACCTTCACAGCCACGTGGGCTTGGCTGACATCGTGATGCTGTTCGATTAGCCCGAGCATTTTTTTCCATCACCGCTTTAAAAGAAAAGAAAACCCTTGGAAAGAGAAGACTGGGCCAAGTTTTCCACCTACAAGTCACCCATGTAGCACTGGGCAGCCACGAGGCATCTCGGTCATCCCGGCTGCGTGCCCACCATGGCAGCCCCGAGCCAGCTATCTGCCGATGACAATCTCCCTTCGGGAAGGCTGCCAGCAGGTGTATGATAACGAGAGGTATCTGCGATGATCACACTGTTTCCCACATGGGCAAACTTTAATAATGACTGATAAGCTTTTCATTGAGTGTGTCCTTTTTCGTGCTGTTTGGAGCTTCAGCAAATTTCTACATTAGCACATACATTAGCTTACTCCCCAGAAAGACAAGACTTAAATAAGCACAGAAAGCTCTAACCCTGCTATGAATAACAAATAGATGGTTTCATTTTTCCCCCCAGTATGAATGCAAGGCGAGACTGGAGCTTTGTTCACTTTTCAGAGGACAAGGATGTAAATGACAGTGTCACCTCCAATCCTCCACAGACCTCAGCCCCGAATGCCAAATCTTTCTACAGCTTTAACTTCCCGGGTGTCACAACAGCCACATCTAGGTTGCAGTCCTTCATCTTCATGTCACCGAACAGCTATTTTTCAGAAGACAAAAGCATACTTTACGGAGAAACAACACTGCAAGACCGAGATTTCTGTCTCTGATAAAGAAATACCCTTTCGCGCCTGTAAGGAAGCAGCACAGAGGGGGATTCACACTGAATATTACCGATATGCTACGGTGCTCTGTTTTCTCCAGAGTAGTATCCAATTTAGACAGAAGCAAAGAAAAGTCACCACTGTTTTTACTGAGGAAAAAAAAGCTTCAGAGATTTTGCTATTGTGCCGCAATTGGAGCTGCAGAACAGAAGCTTTCATTGAAAAAACTGATTGCAGAGACAGTATTACTACCTAAATCAAGGAACAATTTTGCCTTCCCATCCGCATCCTTGTGGACAAAAATAAAGGAGGGATCGCACCAGCTCACTCAGCACCCAGCGCTGGGGGTCTGTCACCACCGAAGATGCTGCTTGGAGAAGGATGGCTGCCGCTCCTACACGTGATCTTCACTCCTAAGTGGTGTTACCAGGTCAGCTCTGCCGTCCTCCCCTCTGTTCCCCCCCTTCTAGTACTGCATTTTGGGGGGATCCCGCCCTGATCATGCCTATCACACCTCTGGGTCCATCCTCTGTGACAGCACATGTTCCCCCCATCGCCAAGCTCCCACCCTCTTCTTCAGCCCTACAACCTGCTGCTGTTGTCCTCAGCCAAACTCCCCCAAGGTGACAATCCTCCCCTTATGTCCCTGTGTCCTGTCTACCTTTGCTTCAAAGAATAAAGACCGTGGAGGGTGGATGCAGAGAGACAGCAGCTCACTAAGAGCCTTAGCTCTTAATTTTAACTGTTCTTTAGATCCCCCCGCGCACAACGCCTCTGCTAACCCAGCCTCATAGAGTTTTAGGCCAAGTTTTAATTATTTCTTTTCTTTCCCACAGCTATACCACCACAATGAATGCTAGATAACATGGCATCTGACAGTGATGGCATTTTTGTAGAGATAACAGAGGCTGCAGATATCCAAGCCATGCCACACAGCTTCCCACAGAGGTGCTGTACAACCTTGGTGCCCTGCCTCAGGTCTGGGGCAGGAATTCACATTCAGCTGCACTTTCATACTGTCGCACCTAAAAAACCCCACCGTGTGTCATTACTTTAAGAGTTTTACCCTTCATCTTTTTCCTTAACATGGACTAATTCATCAACCAACCTTCCCTTCACCTTCATCTACCTTGTCTCAAGACCTACATCAACACCACCTAGGAGGATGAGGCTGCCCAGGCGTCCCAACTCGCACTTTGGAAACCCAGATGACCCTGGGCTGAGAGGTCTTTCCACCAAATCTCTTCTACTCTGAGCATCTACCATGACTTTGGAAGTGACAGCGTGGCTGCAACTTGCTCATAATATGGGACACGTGGGTGGAGGCTACTGCCAGGTCGGCTCACCTGAGCAAGGGTCCGGATCTCTGGGCTCCCCAGAAAGTCCTCCTGGCTTTGGACATACTCGTGGTTGCTCAGCAGGAGCAGGATCCTGAACATGGTGACTTTAAGCTGAAGCACACTACAAGCATCTCACAGAATCACAGAATGGTGAGGGTTGGAAGGGACCTCTGGAGATCACCTCGTCCAACCCCCTGCCAGAGCAGGGTCACCCAGAGCAGGTGGCATGGGAACACGTCCAGGTGGGTTTGGAATGTCTCCAGAGACGGAGACTCCACCACCTCTCTGGGCAGCCTCCTCCAGGGCTCTGCCACCCTCAAAGGAAAGATGTTCCTCCTCATGTTCATGATTTCAGTATCAATTCACTAATGGTACTACCTGGGTCTTGAATTTGCCAGAACTCAGACAAAAATCCTGAAGGCAGACAGAGGACCTGGATACCTGACAGATCCTATTTTTAAGAGGCACTGACAAGTTGCTACATTTAAAAACTGACCTACTTTAGTGGCTGTTTCATATTGAATTTTTCCCCCTTCAGGATGCCAGCTAGTCTTCTTTTGCTTTTTCCTCCAAAAAGCATTTTTTTTGTACTTTGAAATAAATATAAATATATAAAAAAAAAAGACATGCCACTCCAATTATGGCAGTTTTCCTGCCGGGTTAAGTGCAAGATATCAAGTATTTTTGTGAAATACAGCCCAGAAAAATACCAGAAAGATATACACAAACGGTTTCCACTGGCAAGTCTCTCATTTCGCACACAAGCATTTACATATTAAATAACCACAGAGCTTCATGACAGGCAGCATTCCTATGGATAGTTTAAGAGAGGAGATATTCCCAAGCACTTACAACAACGCGGCAATCACAAGCTACCCCAATGCATAAATACGCAGAGAAATAAAGGGGATCATAGAATCACAGAATCATTTAGGTTGGAAAAGACCCTTGGGATCATCAAGTCCAACCATCATCTCCACTCTACAATATCGATTCATGTGTGATATCGATTCATCTGTTGGGATACCAGGTAACCCAACTGACCAGAAGTTCGGAGCGTTTCCTCAACACCACTGGTTCGCTGCAACTACCAGGATCTACATCAGTCTAACTGGAATGGAATGGGAAGGACTGGTTATCCCCCTTCCACTAACGACACCGGCTGAGGATGAACCAACCTACTGACAGTAGCAACTGTGTCTGCGGTAAAACAGAGATTGTACATATATCTATTTACTGTTAATAAACATAGTTTCCTTAAACTGAAAACTAACTTCTGTTGAAGTGGCCTACGTGCCTTTTGCCATGAAACAGAGAAACCAGAAGAATCGTTGGAAATCTTTCTCCCCGAAACTTGGGCTCAGCCTAGCACTACCTGAATTTGAGTGTCTCCCTCCTATGCAGGCACCCGGATCACAAGCGTTTGTTTAAACTTGCACCACCGCCACGTTTTACAGCCCAAAAGTCCTTTTCCCCACAGAGAAGACAACCTCGGGCCAACACAGCACTTATTTTGTTGCTAAACAAGCTCAACAAAACATGGCAGCAGGCAGTCTCTCTACAGCCGTCAGGGAGCCCAGGAGCAGGCGCAGACTGCAATTTCTCACCAAGCAGTTCTCCAGCATTTCCTGTTGGACCCCAACTTGCCCAAGGCTCTTGGAAAGGCATCTTTTAAAAATTCATAATAATATATGATTAATAACATAATTTCTAGTCTTGCTGGATTTTACCCGAAAGCATGTTTCCTCTGTTCTTACACTGAAGACAAACCGCATCCCTGCGCGCCCGCAATGACGACTCCACGCGCAATTATTCAAGGAGAGTTTGCTCTGTTCAGTCGATGCCTTCGCGAGAGGAAATTGGTTCGAGCCAGTTTTCCCCGCTTTGGCCCAAAGCGCAACGCTTCAAAGAGTGTCAGCATATTGTTTCCATAGGCAGCTGCACTCATTAAAAAGAAAAACCACCTGTGGAAGCACCTTCCTGACTCTTCCACCTCTGGAGCACCCTGGATGAGAGCTTCAGATTTTCCCGCAGCAATAGAAGGGTTTTGGCTAAACCCTTGTACCCGCAACAAGCGGCAAAACAACTTGCTAGGCTCTCATTAAGGACAATATGGCTTAATTAAAACTGAGAAGGAGATCAATTGCGTTGATATTTGGAGAAGTGTTTCCTTTAGAGATATGATTGCGCATTTCTATCAACAAAGCTCATCTAAGAAGCTTTCTACCTCCTTCGACCAAATGAAAAATCACAAGTTGCCCCTGCTGAGCATGTCTGGATCCGCATACCTGCGTTCAACGGCTTTCTTGTAAATGCAGTAGCCAGGCTTGGGAGAGCAAGCAGGCACCATGGATCTGCAGGGAGGCAGATCCTCACATTCCGGGAGAGAAAAATCACACCCTTCGACCAGGCACTTCGATAATTCAGTGAGGGACACCGCTAGCAAACCACAGAAGCAGAGATGCAGGGAAAAAGCAGATATATTCTACAGGAGCGGAGGCAGGAATGAGAAGCAGTGGGGTTTGGGTTTTTGGTTTGGTTTTTTTTTCAGATTTATTTTCTCATTATTAGCTGTGGGTAACGGTCAGCCTAAGGCAACGAGGTGCAGGAACACACGGAGCCCGGCTCCGTGCTCGAAGGCAGCTCCATCCCGCTTTAAGGCTTATCAAAACATTGCTCAGATCATCAATTACAATTTCATTTTGAGAGAGAAAACCATGCTAATGAAAAATGAGGAACAAGAACAACAACGAGAAAGAGAAGGGAGCGGAGGAACAAATAGATTTGTAATGGTCTTCCAGAGACATTAATTAAAGAATGAACGCTCTCGCAGGTATGCAGCAGATATACTGCAGTTTTCATAGCGTTTCAAGTGCAGGAGTTTCAGTGAGCTGCTATGTTATTATTCTTTAGGTCCAGGTACTTGAAGCCTTGGTAGAAACAATAATTAAAAGCAAAGTAGAAAATTATCTGGAATGTGTAATTAGACAAATTTGAGACGGGCAGAGTGCGGGCACTGGGCAAAGTGGGTGCAGATACCTCCCCGGCTCCGCCAGCCTCTGGCAGGTGTTGCCCCACGCAGGAAGCCCACTGCTTCCATGCTGCTCAGCTTATCTCTTGGGGGTACATCTTGTAGGGCCTCCAAGACACAGACCACTTTTCTCATCCTCTCTCCATCCAGCACAGAGGAGCAGAAACACAACCAGAATAGAAATGTATAATAAAAAAAAAAAAATGAGAAGGAAGCAGCCTGTGGGCAGCCTACAGTAATCCCAAAAGTTTCCGAGCAGCAGCCCACTGTGTCAGATCCCCTGTCGGTCCCTTTCGGCATTCACTAGACTATTAATCTACCTGAAGAGGGGGTCAGCACGCCCCGAGCCGGGCTGGAGCAGCTCAGAGACATCTCAAGCTCCAACACAACCAGTTACCGTTCATAAAGAGCTGCCACATGTGAGCTGATCCATCACAGCAAACCTCTTCTGGGCTTGGCAGGGACTTGTTAAGCCACAGTAACATGGGTCACAAGGCTTATTTCACAAGCTGTCCCGAGGCTTGCTTGCTCACAGACTGAATTCACATCTGAGCTTTGGTCAGTCTTTGCTCAGATTCATCAAAAAATACGTCTATCAAAAAAACACCACCATTTATTCACTTTTAAGAAATAATTTCTTATTCCAAACCAAGCACACTATGAGCATTAGATGCTGAGCGTTGTGCAAGAACTAGGTTTTTCCTGCTTGCTGTGGATGACTACCACGATAATCTTCAATTCCATGCCCACATGCTCCTCTCCCACAAGCACTCACACTCATTCAGCAAAGGAAAACTTAACTCAGGATTGCTCCACGTTCCCTTCACGCGCCTGTGCCCCAGCTGGTATTTCCACTCCATGCCCACATTTTCGACGATGCAGAGATGTTCATATCCTTGTGGGGGGTTTTCGTAAGGTGGTCTCACTGTAGTTGATTAAAGCTGAAGTTTTAAAGGTAAAGGTGCATGTACTTACCTAGATGTGTCCAAGTAACTATTTTTTCTACTGAAATCAATAAAGATTGGACAACTACGTGCTTCTGAAAATCCCTTCTGTGCCTGCAGGCATCTCCTTTGAGCCCAAATCCAGACATTCAGATTCAAGAGGGACAGGGAACTGCTGGAGAGGGTGCAGCAGAGAGCTACTAAGATGATTAGGGGACTGGAACACCTCTCTTACGAAGAAAGGCTGAGGGATTTGGGTCTCTTCAGCCTGGAAAAAAGACGGCTGATAAGTACTTAAAGGGTGCGTGTCAGGAGGATGGGGCCAGGCTCTTTTCAGTGGTGCCCGGGGACAGGACAAGAGGTAATGGGCACAAACTTAAGCATAGGAAGTTCCACCTAAACATGAGGAGGAACTTCTTTCCTTTGAGCGTGGCAGAGCCCTGGCACAGGCTGCCCAGAGAGGTGGTGGAGTCTCCAACTCTGGAGACATTCCAAACCCGCCTGGACGCGTTCCTGTGCAACCTGCTCTGGGTGACCCTGCTCTGGCAGGGGGGTTGGACTAGATGATCTCCAGAGGTCCCTTCCAATCCTATGATTCTACGAAAGCAGTAGCCTTGTTCCAAATACCCTTGGCTCTGGCAAAAATACCCAGGGGAGTGTGTGGGTCTCTACATGGGGCTAAAAACCCCAGCACCCTCAGCACGCAGCTGCCCAGCTCCTCAAGATGATGAGCAGCTAGTCATCATGCCTTATCAGCTAGCCCTCATCCTCTAAACACCTCCCAGCTTCTTCTCAGGTCCTCCCCACCCTACTCATTGATGCATTGAGCATGACTTTCATGACACCACTTCTCTTTGGTTTTGAATTAGAAAAAGCTCTCCTAAGTCTCCACTGATCACATATTTAGATTTTCAGGTGCTTGTAATTTGGTCAAATATGAGCATCTTTTACAAGAAAAGCATGTGCTTCCATTAACTACCAAGGCACTGCTCTACAGTATGAAGATGCCAGAGCTGCCTCAGCGAAATGGCTCTAAGAATATCTTTAAGATGAGCAAAATGACATCATTTTCCTTACTCTCATTTTGTCAAATGGCTGAAACATTCCCGGAAACCTAAAGGGAAAATTGAAGCCTGAAGAGCTGAAAATGTCACTCAGTTATACGCTATCAAAACTCAGATATGATAACGGGATGTATCAGGTAAATTCAACCACCTGTGCCATTGTAAACCAGTCAAGCAATCAGCCCGCGGTTCAAGCGATGACAGGGCAGTTTTCTGTGGAACTGCTCTGGTTTATCCTGCCGAGGAGTCCGGGAGCCAAACCGGCGATCTCGGCTGGATCATTGTGCGTAACGGCATTTCATCCACCTGGTGGATATCCTCATTCAATCCCAGCTGCCATTTTTCAGAAGACACATAAAGATAAAATAGAAGGTCATCTGCATGGCTTTGTATCCAACCGCCACACAAGCAGTCACAATATATTATACTTAAAAATGGCAGCCATGGGCTTTTCTCCCAGAAGTGTCCTTGATCTACAGATAATGCCTTCCTGAAAGACCATATCTGGGTCTTAACAAACAGTACTCCAGCATGTTGACTGTATATCAGGCTTCTAGCAGCCCCATGCAGTCTGGACAGTGCACTTCATCCTCTTTATGAAGCTCGCTTGGGTGGCTCCCAGGCACACTCACACAGACCTCAACACAGCCTTGTACATCAAACTGGCACAAGCATTTGGGTTTCTGTGCTTCAACTGTCTCCAGCTGACACAGGGGGTCCATTCACAGGGCACATACAAAAATAGTCATTTTTTAGCCAAAAATGGGTAGGACCTGCTTTCAGGACGTGCATGGGAATAAGAGTCCATCTCAGAAGAGTTCCCGGCAGGGGAAGACACAGCTTGCAAGGGCGCCTACAAGAAAGGGACTTTTTACAAGGGCATGTAGTGACAGGATGAGGGGCAAAGGCTCCAAACTGAAAGAGGGGAGATTTAGATGAGATCTAAGAAAGAAATTCTTGGCTGTGAGGGTGGTGAGCCCCTGGCCCAGGTTGCCCCGAGAAGCTGTGGCTGCCCCATTCCTGGAGGTGTTCAAGGCCAGGTTGGATGGGGCTTGGAGCAACCTGGGCTGGTGGGAGGTGTCCCTGCCCAGGGCAGGGGGTGGAACTGGATGGTCTTTAAGGTCCCTTCCAACCCAAACCATTTCCATTCTTGAGTGTTTCACTCCTTTTGAAAGTGCATGGGGGAGACCGACACACACCGAGCATCACCTGCCTTAGGTGCCTGCACACAAAGCCTAGGCTCTCCACATCAGCGCTAGCAGGTACACACCTCCCCTGGACCTAGAGCACTCAATGCATGCCTAATTTAAGGGCCTAAATACTTCTTTCTCCATCAACTTTATAGAAAGCATAAACTCCAGGCCCAGACATCAAAATCTGAAACAAGCATGGTATCTAAAGCGCACTTTCCATATTTTTTTTAAACGGCAACGATAGAGAAACCTCCCAGAACCTGGGCTAAGAAGGGACACCACAGGGAGAGCTTCAGCAATGCCAGGGACTGCCTGGGCACTGCAAAAGCCTTGCTCTTCCCTCGGGTCAGAGAAGAATTTACTTGTACTACTGCATCAAGTAGACACTTTGACCTCCTCATTTCTTTGGACAGAGAAATGACTTGACTTTCAAATAAATTCATCACATCTGAGAAGCGTGAGGCTTCTGTTCTCAAAGTCCTCACATTATGTGTGCCCCTTTTTCAGGAAAGTGTGCCCACTCCGTACACGCCAACAAAATCTTTCTCCATGACTAATTTTCAAGTTGAACTGTCTTGATAAATAGACTGACTCACTGCAGAATTTAACTATGCATTAGGTCCTATTAGTGAATTAGGCCCTTTTGTTTTGCTCCAGAGTGCTGTCAAGAGCTGTAACAGCTTTCCTGATTAATGGAGAAGGAAGAAAAGTTATTTCAAAGACAAGGGCAGATTGGAATTTTCTTTCTTTTTTGGTAACTTTAGAAAGATGGAGTATTCCATCAGTAAAAGCAGCAGAAGATGCCACAGGCATCTGTGTTGGCCTGACCCGTGCTGTGGATGCAGGGCAGAGGGTGGGTGGGACACTTCTGCTATCTGCTCTCCATCCACCCCATTCCTTGAGCTTTGATTGATATTGTGTGAGCTCTGGCATAGGATCCCTGGTAGATTCTGACAAATGACTCGTGCCTCCCCTTGCCCCGAGCCTGCCTGTCCATACCCACAGGATAGATCACTTTGCAAAGTGACCAAAAAGGGTTTATTGGTGTTACATGAATGACCCAGGTCTGGTTATCTTGGAGTTATTAGCTCCCAAGGACACACATGAGTATCTTTTACCACATTTCTGCTTTGCAATACCACATGGGCTTTATATTTGCTTGCAAACCCACACCATAACATATATCACCTTACAGCGCTTATTTTCGCAGTGGAGGTTGTTACAAAGCAAGAGCATACTTTAGTGATTGCACAAAATGGCTAGTTTCACAATATGACGATAGCATTGATCTTCAGGGCTCTCTGTATTGAAGGAACTCCATTAGCTATGTCAAATGCTTCTTTGTCTTGCTTTATTTTTAGTGTTTCCTCCATTGATCAGATACCGATTGGACAAGGGTTATGCATCTGGGGCTTTTCTTTGAGAAAGGAAGGGATTCTGAACCTAAGTCTTAAACCTCAGAACATGACCATATTGTATTGTGAAGCATATATCTCCCCAGGCATCTGTCTCTCCCTCCCTACTGATGCACTGGAGAAGAAGGGGATGAAACTCAAAACCACGACATACAGCCAAAGCTAAACTGTTTTCCCTGGGGAGGTCCCACATGAGGCCCAAACCCAGACTCCAAAGGGACTAAATCCATCCTGAACAAGGGAGTCCCATACCCCAAGAGAAAAGGGTGGAATTTCTTCTTTTATTTCAAACATGTGCAGTAGAAGTAACGGACAAGGGACAAAAGTGCAGAGAGGTAGACAAAAGGCACCAAGGGGATCTCAGTGCTACAAGTCTTTTCTCTCCAAATTTGCTTTGCAGCGTTTGCTCCTGTTTATTAATAAACCTGCTTGTGAGATGTTGCTAGGGACACTGCTCCTCACAACAGCTTTCCCTTCTCAGCCGTGGTGGATCAGCCTACTGATGCAGCAGGAACACCAGCCACGTGCTGAAGTGCCAAGAGACCTTCAGCCATGTCACATGCCAGTTTCCACATGACATCTGAGCAGTACTTGGGCTTTTCGGCCTTATGAAACCCACTGGAGTATCTTTCCAGAGCCCCTGGTTGAGATGGTTGGGCATCAACTCTGAAGGTCTCAGCATAACCTTATCTGTGGTCGGTTTTGTCCATTTGCACATTTACCACTTCTAGCCTTTTGCCTAAATTGCTCTTTTTCCTATCACATATTCACACAGTGATTTATTTATAGACATCAGACAGATCTTCCATGCCTAATAATCACAGGCTCTAATTCAGAAATCCCTCGTCTCCCACTTTGCAAATCCTAGTCTAAAGGCCCACAGACAGAATCAAAAGCCTTCATAATGGTCTGCTGGTGATTCTTATTTAAAAGAAAAAACACACTCAAAAGTCCAAAAACACATCCGTGTTTTCCTTCTCCCATTTCAGGAAAAACATCTTTTTTTTTTCTATACAGGCTGCTGCCTATCCACATTCTGCCAGTCTGTTTTGTGTTAAGTCTAACCTGTGTCTTTTCATTCACATTTAAAGTGCCAGGCACAGCTCCGCTGCTACATAAATAACAAATAACAACAGCGTGACAAAATAAGGCAGTTTAAGAAATGCAGCTGACAGGCTTTTCTCCCCTGACATTTTTACTATGAATTTCTTCGCCTTTGTCATTTGACTCAATGGCATTGCAAACTACCTTAACTGTAATTACTCTTTAGTTTCTATTAAGATATAAGCCTGATGCCTCACCAGGATAATACCTGGGAGAGGGGGCGGGAAGGCAGGAAAGCCAGAGGGAAGGCTTTCAGAGCCAGAGTGGTTTCTTGTAGGTGGCTGTAACAGTGACAAACAAATAGGAACAGCAAAGTAATGAGTCAGAAAAAGGAATTCAATTTCTTAGTCCTGCAATAGAAAGGTACGTGATAAATAGAAGGGAAAAGAAAAGACAAACAGGATGTAGTTATGCCCGGAGGATGTGGTTATAGACAGGCAACCTGGGACCTTCCAGTCTAAAACCTTCAGGCACTTAATGAAGCGACTGGATTTCTGGGTCCAGCTCCAGCACAGTTCCCCAGTGACAACATCTCACTTTTGTAAACCTGTCCCGACTCAGGTCCAAAAATACTAAACGCATTTAAGATACCTCCAAGCACTGGGAAAACCCTCCCTCTCACCAACTATCACAGTCATTCATTATAAATCCCAGACTGCCCAGAAATCCCCTGTCCAGACAGAATTATTGCCAACAGCGCATCTCAGTTGTCTGGAAGCGTGCCACACGAAGAAGTGGGTGTGATAGGAGAGTCCCGGGCATTTACGCGCATAGCGTTTATTTATTATGTTTTATCTGAAAGGAAGGTAAATGCTCGGTTGATTTAACACAAGGGAGATGCATTAAGGCACTGGAGTTCTGCCATTACAGAGCAGGAAAGGTTTGGTCATGAGAAACGGTCCTGTACTTCTCAGCTTGGAGAGAGGAACGAAGATACAGTCCATCAACCCACACAGCACCTGTTGAGGGCAGCCATTCAGACCGAATAAACTGAACCCAAAGCAACGCTCAGCGGAAGGTGATGAAGGGAAATACGCTGAGGCTGCAGCGCCTCAGGAGACCGTGTATTTTTGGTGCATATTACCTGGAAATGTTCCTACATACCCGTCAGCCCCCCAGGTTTCAGGTAAGTTATTCCTGATGTACTTCAATCAGAAAGTGGTCTTTCTGCTTCCAGGATTTGACCTGAAACTGTTTATTTTTAAACCTACATCATTTTCACAACTCCAGTTTTCAGATTCCTATTTGCCATCTTCTTCTTCAAGTGGACAAAGATCATTTTGGCTTAGAGCACTGCTCGGACAAAAAGAAGGATTTAAGGGGGGTAACAGTAACCCACCAGCACCACAAAAGCATCAAGCGTCATTCTTTGCAGAGCTTGCTGGAAAGTTCCCAGCCTCCCACAAGGCACCCAACTACTACTGTCAGTACCATAACTTACATCCTGAGATGTCCCATCATAAGACAAACACGGACCTTGTGACTTCTGACAAATTCCGCCTCCCTCAGACATATGTTTTAATGGGTTTGGCTCCTTGAGTAAAGAATAGTCTCCTTCATTCTCCCCCCAGTCAGCAACATCTTTTGTTAGTGTTCTGAAACCGCAAATGGAATTCAGACCTTGACTGAGGGTCAAGTGGAGAGCAAGCAAACATCCATCACATCTCACTGACTGTGATAATGGATGACTTCCAGAAAATAGCACCCAACGTTTTGTAAATTTTGTAGAAATATGGTATTTCCATGCACACTTGTTACACTTAACCCTTGTCCCATGATGAGGTATATCTCTGTTTATCCCACCATCTATTCTTAGACCAACAGGTAAAACATAAGTCAAAATGACCAGCAAGACAACAACCCATTAGCTTATGAAACTGCTGGCCAAAGTTCCCTATTCCACTTTTTATTAGCTGTTTAGCAGCAAGCATCACATCCCAGCCTCCGGTTTCAATGCCCTGTCTTGTTCTCAACAAGGGTTTTTCTGCAGATAGTCACTCCTCTGCATCAGGCTGTGTTTCCTGCTTGTTGCAATTCCCGTTCTCCACCTCTGCAAGACTTTTGCCCCAGGGCACTATTGCAGTAAGCGCCTTAGTGTTAAGTGCCGCACACCCTGGTCCCAGCCTGGATTAGCCCTGTCCCCCTCGGACACAGCTGTATGCATGCCACGCGTTGGAGTGAAAAGCGTAGATGTCATTTCTGAGAGGTCCTCGGTCACCTTTGGACTCTGAGGTCAGCTGGTGGGCAAACTTGGTTTGCAGCAGAAGTTATCAAAGGTGGCAAGGGATGGTAAAAAGAGTCTGCATGGGACTCATCCCACTTAATTCTAGCCATCCAAAATGCAGGGTCTAACCCAACTAGGAGCCTACTCCTATAACCAGCACAGAAAGAGGAGCAATGCCAGGGGATGATTCATCCCACCAGTTTTAAATAGGATCACTCCCCCTGTTCAGGTCAGACTCCATCATCCACCGAATGACCAACTGAACAGAAGCAGGTCAGGATCTGTGGTGGAACACTTACCTAAAGGTGTTCAAGGCCAGGTTGGATGGGGCTTGGAGCAACCTGGTCTGCTGGGAGGTGTCCCTGCCCAGGGCAGGGGGTGGAACTAGGTGATCTTTAAGGTCCTTTCAACCCAAACCACTCTGTGATTCTACAAACAACTATCTGGTTCACTGATACATGGACGTTCCTCATCATACCACCTGCAATTACCAGCAAACCCAGGGTTCATGAGCCAAGCTGCCAAGCAGACTGTCCCATCGCGGGCCAGGAAACCCCAAAACAACCTAGTGCCCTGGATGCCAGGGGAGCATGGGGTGTATGATACTCTAAAATTGTCTTTGGAGTACACTGGCAAAAGGAGGGTTCCTTTCCCTCCTGCTGTCCTCTCCCAAACCTCTTTGCTTCTTGTCTGAGCAGCCTTTTTTTCCTCTTGCTTGCCTTGTATCTCGCTGAGCAAAGAGTTAACTTCTGCGCTCAGACAGACTCTCCTTTGTGCTCACCAGTAACATTATCATCGTGCAGCCTGTATTCATACCAGACACAACCAACAAAGGTCTTCATCTGGGGACTGTGCGCGAAATGAAAGATCACGCTCTTTGAATAGTTCTTTGTGACACAAACAAATGGAAGACGAGGCGAGCGAACACGCAGCCCTTACTCCTGCAACAGTGCCGGGTGAGGATGGCCTTTCTCCCAGCGATTTCCACCTCCCAGCAGGCAGACTTGTCCAGCAGGCAGGGATGCCATGATTATCGCAGCCCTGGCACCTACTGCCCAGTCCCATCAGAAATCACCAAATCCAGCGCTAACGGGATTAGCGGCACTAGGAGACTAGTAGACTGGCATGGAAAGTAATGCTCCCCTTCCTTGCGTTTTAAAAGTGCGCCTAATACCCAGGTACTGGTAATCCTGCAGACTCAAGGAGATGTGGTTGTGAGGACTAACTGAGGACCTGTAAGTAATATCCTCCGTATTGCACCACCCAAGAAAGCCACGTAGTTATTGCTTCACACAGACTTTGCCCCCTGCACAATTTCACTGTTAGTTGGATGTTCCTCCTTATCTAAGGAGCCACCAAAGCGTTCTACAAATAAAAAAAAGTCAATCAGCTTTGGGTCAGCCTTCCTGCACTCCAATCCCCACCCCAGGGTAAAGGAACCCGACGGCGATGGCTGCAGAAAGCTTCATACCCTTAAGAGTGAGCTTGCTTCACAGTGGCTTTGGAAGAGCCAGACTCCTGACCTCTTTTACATCTCCCTTAGCCAGGTGCAGCACTATTAATCACAGAAAAAGTGTTGTTGCTTCCTACGAGTGCCACGCTATCGATTTTACTGATGTTCGTGGGATTTACTTTGATAGAAGCCAGAGCAAGGATTGTTCTCCTTGTGCAGAAAACAATTTACTTTGCCATCCGAAGCATTTATGAGGTTTCTGCAACCTTATTTAGGATATGTGTATTTAACATTTCTCCTTCACATAAATTTTTTTTTTGATCTCGTGAATAAGCTCCCTTGTCATTCTGTAGTTGATCCTGAGTTTAAATTGCAATTTTTTGTTTTGCTCTGTTTTCCATTCTTAGCATTAGAAACCAAGATTTCTATTCTGCCCATACAAGCACATCACATAGACATGTATTAAAAGTAAAATGCCCGGCACAACCAGAGGGCCATGTATGTAATAAATGATAGCAAAGCCATGGGGATGCTGCTGGTAGAATAACTGACATTAGGGAGCAAATACAGAATCACAGAATGCTTTGGGTTGGAAGGGACCTTAAAGATCACCCAGTGCCACCCCCTGCCCTGGGCAGGGACACCTCCCACCAGTCCAGGTTGCTCCAAGCCCCATCCAACCTGGCCTTGAACACCTCCAGGGATGGGGCAGCCACAGCTTCTCTGGGCAACCTGGGCCAGAGGCTCACCACCCTCAGAACAAAGAATTTGTAAAGCATATATTTGTAAAGAATATGGTTTTATGTTTCTTGTAGCTAATTATTTCAAGATTTAAGAGTGTTCTGCGAAGGACTGAAAGAAGGATGTTGAGGAGAGCAGAAACCCCTGTTTATGTGTTACTCTGCAACAGTATACGTGCAACAAAGAAAAAAAAAAAGTGTTTTAACAGTGAGAGGAGAGCACGGTACCCCAGGATAAATGCCGTGCTCCCTCCCACACCTTTCCTGGTGGCAGCCCCAGCTCTCCCAGCAGCAGACGGGCTCCTCCACCCCATGGGATGGACCTTCACGCCAAGGCCACCAACGGTGAATGTGCCGATTGTGCGGGGCACGGAAGGCTGGAGGAGTGGCTCCAATGGGCTCCCACCGCCCCGGCTCTGCTCCCGGCTCACAAAAGCAGCACAGTAGCTCAGCAAAGCTGCAACGCAAACAGCACAAGAAAGCCGTGTTTTGTTCCGCCGGAGAGCCGGGATTGGGATTACTCATGGGCATCTGAATGCTCGTTACGCTCATTTGAATATCGTGGGGGAAAGAAAAAAAAAGTTTCCGATTCCACATTTTGCAGGGAAGTAACAGCTGCAGCTAAAGGGAGATGCAGACGGGCATTTTTGCAGCAAATATTTTCATTCCTGCCCCAGAGGGACCAGGGCAGAGCAGGGAGGCTCTGAGCAGCCCCACGGCGTGGGAGGAAAGCCATTAAACTGCTCAGACAGCGGAGGGCATCGCTAATTAACAACCGCATCTTGAATGGCGAAGTGGGAGAGCAGAGCAGCAGATAAATCAGTACAGACACTCGGTCTGGCTGCCAGGTCAACACAGAAACAACAAAAAAAACAGCAAGAAGCTTGCAAATTCCTTTAAAATAGGGAACCGGAACCAGGAAATAACACACAAAAGCTTAAATAAGCCTTGTAATCAGAACTGCAGTAATTCAAATTGCCAGCGGTATGCCCTGTCCTAAAGGAAGAGGCCACCGGCGGCTCTCGCTCCCTCCCTCGCAGGCTCCAGAAACATTCAGGTCTTGGGAATATCTACCAAGCCTAGATTTTGCCACAGTAAATTCATAAAAACTGGGTGACAGCCAAAACGTTCAAAATAAAGACCTCAGCGCTGTTTGGTAAAGGCAGCACTGCTCCTCGTGTGGTCAAAATGGCAGCATTGCCTTTCAAAGCCAGCAATTTTGTCAGATCCTGTTTTCTCAGCGATCGCTATGGCGGCAGCGAATGCAGCCTCACACCCGTAAAAAAATATCACTGAAGTGCCGATAGTAAAACTGTAAAATCCATCTCTGTTTGAAGTGATCTAAAAATAGCAGCATCTTCCACATGTCATCCAGAAAACCAGCTCCTCACTGGCATAAACCAACTAACTTCTGCAAAGACCATCTTTAGAGCAACCCAGAGGAAGAACGACCCGAGTTATTCATCAGAAAATGTTCTTCTGCTTCGTGTTTTCTCCACGTGGAGTTTCAGTCGTCCGGAGGCTGTAGGTTCGGCTGCATGGGATGAGGTGGAGGTAAGGTGAGGAGGTTCCCAGGGCCAGCGCCTCAGCTCTTGCTGACACCCCAGGGAACAAAACACACGGCCAAGGGGCAAAGCATGAAATATTGCAATGGTTACTCCGCAGAGCGAAGTAGAACAGGAACCTTTAAGGGGAGGAAAAACACTCCACTGAAGAATTTTTAAATTAAAGTAGCTGTAGCAACAATACAGCACTCACCAGTAAGATGGGTATGAGGGGGGCACAGCTCCAATGGCCGGCTGATGGGAAGAACAATGGCTGTTGGTGCACTCGCCCCCCCACCAACACCCACACGCAGCAGGTGACACCACCATCCTATCTGGACACTGTACTTAATGCCAACAGGGAATTTTGTCCAACTGTTCTTATCTGAATTCTTCATAGAATGGTTTGGGTTGGAAGGGACCTTAAAGACCACCCAGTGCCACCCCCTGCCCTGGGCAGGGACACCTCCCACCAGACCAGGTTGCTCCAAGCCCTTGAACACCTCCAGGGATGGGGCCGCCACAGCTTCTCTGGGCAACCTAGGCCAGGGGCTCACCACCCTCACATCTAACCTAAATCCCCCCTCTTCCAGTGTAAAACGGTTCCCCCTCATCCCATGGCTCCCCTCCCTGATCCAGAGTCCCTCCCCAGCTTTCCTGGAGCCCCTTTAGGGACTGGAAGGGGCTAGAAGGTCTCCCCGGAGCCTTCTCTTCTCCAGGCTGAACCCTCCCCAGCTCTCTCAGCCTGTCCTCACAGCAGAGGGGCTCCAGCCCTCCCAGCATCTCCAGGGCCTCCTCTGGCCCCACTCCAGCAGGTCCATGAGATAACAATTCTTGGTTTCAAGTGTACAAGTGCAGCTGTTTGGGTTTTCAGGATACAACAGTGAAAAGATGCATATTTTTGCTGGTTACAGTGTGCACAGAGCTGTTGCCTTGGGTACAGGGTGCTGTATCTCAGCCTGCACCCTGCATTCACAGAAGTGGTCCCGTACAAAAAGGCTTGCAGAGCACTGGCAGCAAAAGCTTATTTTTCCATTAGAAACAAGGGCAAATTGTTATTCTTTTTGCATTTTTTTTTTCTTTTTAAGGTATAAAAGCTCACCTGATGATACAGTAACATCTCATACGGGGAAACTGAAATTAAGAAAGCCACGGAAGGTAGATATTATGGGATCCCACAAAAACTTAGTTTGCACTCTCTTCCCATCCCCTTGCCTCCCGCACGTGCAGACCACTGCCAAAATATTGTATTGGGTTTATGACTACTTCAAATTACTGGTGGCACCTAATGACATCCAAGTCTATAGACAACTGAGGGCAAGTACCTCACTATCCCTTGCAATATCACTCAATGAAATCCAAAACTTTGGGCTGTTCTTTCATGGGAAATGTATTTTATCCCCTTAAACAAAGCTTGTTCAGTGCAAAGTGCCAAAAGGTGATGCTACAAGAAGGAACAGAAAGAAGAGAGGAAACAACTCATGCCATTATAGGAATTAAGAGTGAATACAACTGGGAGGTTTTGGGGCAGGCAGACTTTCCGTGCCCTTCACACCCCAGACCCTGAGCCCAGTGACAGCAGTTATTTGTCCCTGTGTGCCAGAAAGCTCTTAATCAGAGCTGAGAGAAATAAGTAGGTTTTTTCCTTCTGAGGCCTCTTCAGGAGAAGATTTACAAGTACCACCACAGCTCAGATCTCGATGAAGCATGGCAGCTGAGGCCAAAACTAATCCAATCCCAAATAATGCTTAATAAATCAGTTAAAAACGCAGCCTCGCATCCTTAGATGCAGAGAGCAGATCTCTCGGTCCCATCCTGGGGAAGGAGATGCCCCACAGGCACCCCGTGGCAGCCAGGGCACTGGCAACCTGAGCCCACTGCAGACAGCACTTGTTACAAGTCCCCCATGGTCTGGGGTGGTAAAAAGATAAATGCAACAGTGGGAAGTCTTCCCGGCAGCATTGCCATCCTGCAGGATGCTGCTCTGGAACCATTTACCCTGCTAGAGCAAACACAGTCCCTGCAAGCACCTGCATCCTACAGCTCGAGAGCCTGGCAGCCCGCCCTTTAATAGTGCTGACTCCAGAAAACCGTAATTTGGCTTTTCAGAGTTGTTTATAAAGGCAACACAGATTAATCACCACAGTCTCCGTACCTGGAAAGTTTCAAGCCTTTAGACTTCAAGCCTTACGCAAACAAAATTGCGCTTTGGGGCCTCTAGATGCTCACACACGGAGATCTACGTAAGCTGAGACCATATCCATCAGATCAGGATCTCGTTAATTGTTTTCAAAGGAGGCTATATAGCAACACATACAGATTTAGTGGTTTGGGTTGGTTTTTTTTGTATCAGGCACAACACAAACACAGCAACCTCTCTGCAAATCAGGAGACAGGAGGACAGTGGGAAGAGGTCTCCTGCACACAGTCCCACCTACTCAGCATTTCTCTTCCCACCTGGTGGTGCTTCCACATTCAGCAGTTTTCAGTGGTCCTCAAGTTCCGATTTCATTTAAAAAAAAAAAGTTACAGGTGGCTTTTAATCAGGTACCAACAACAACGCACCAGTCCTGAACCAATGAGAAACGGATGTTTTGTTTGTCCTATCCAGAAATTGTTTCTTATAAAGTCCTTTCTATTCAATTACCAGCTTATATTACTTGGGAGTGCTCAAAGCTACAAGTTCAGCAGCCTGCAATGATTCCTTTGCATCTGCATCCCATTCCTAACTGTTCCTCAACATCCACGTAGGTATAAGGGCGTCTCTGAGCCATCTTCACTAACAAACTTCTGGCCTCCCTAATTGCTGCCACACTCCCCGACACTCTTCCCCGGGAAGATGCTCAAGGCTGGTTTCAGTTGTGCCTCAACATCCATATTCCTGTCTAGTGCGTGTTTGCCATCGCTGGGTTTCACACTGCGCCTCAAGCTAGCCCCTGCCATAAATAGGCTTCTTCTCCCCCAACCCCCCCTCCCCCCCCGCCCCCTCAAAGGCACAAAATCTAGCACAAAGGGTGCTGCTGACTCCGCTCCATCAGCCTGCACCTCGCTCCCACCTTACTGCAGGATCCCACCCTCCCCCCCACCTGTGGGTGCCAGGCAGGCGCATCCTGAGGATGCTCCAGCCATCAGGGTGGCAACCGCCACTCCCCCGGGCACACGGTCACTTCAGGGGCCATCTTCCGGGTGCTAATCAGTCTAAATGACAATAATTCTGGTTACCACACAGAACTGAGTGCTCTCCAGTGTGGTACTAGAAGACAATGTGCCCAAGATGCGGGGCTGAGGGCAGCAGTGCCCCACTGCCCGACCCTACCCATAGGCACAGGCATGCAGGAACTTCACCCCCTGCTGCACAGCACTCAAGAAAGCCCAAAATGTCTGGCATGGTCAGGGAGACAAGTTAATGGTGTCTTTTCCACACAGAGAGGAGGCAAGCTGTGGTGAGCAGCTCTCCCAGGGAAGCCTACAATCCCATCCCGGAGCCAGCTCCCAGATCCAGCCTGCTTTCCCCAGCCCCATCCTGCAGTACCGGGAAAGATGGCTAAAGCCAACATCCCTTTCCAAGGTCCAGCAAAGTCATCCCGGGTGACCCTAACCCCTTCAGCCCACGGTGAAAGCACTTCCACGCGTTCCTTAGCGCCCTTGAACCCATACAAGCACTTTCTTCCACACCACACTGACTGTAAATAACACTCTGGAAGCACCAGACTCACATTTAACTTCATTTTTGGGGGGCCAAAGACAATGTTGGAGAGTCTCCTGCCATGGGGCCACCCAGGTCTAGGAAACCACAGCCCAGATACCAATGCAACATGGTTAAACCTAAAGAAACAGTGATGAAAAGCAAATAAAAAGGTTCGGGCTGCAAGAATATGATGCTATGCAGCAGAATATTTGTTTACTAATATAGCATCATCTCAATCTCAAAATGTTTTTAAAGTAAACTTAGTCATATATATGACTGTCTGGGTTACATTCTGCTGTACAGGAGCGCCGTGGCTCAAATTGCAGAGACATCGCAGTTGCTACGGTAACTTTTTTTTTTTTGCAAATACATCCTGGGCCACTATGATAAATTCAGCACTTTTAAGATATTAATTACTCCAGGAAAGAAGCAATTTTCCGATGGAAATACCAAGTTCCAGGCTTTATGGTGCAGATTATTGTACATGTAATACACCGCTTTTATAATCAATCACATTTTCCAAAGTGGGTCATAAAGGTCAAGCAGCAGTATCTCCACACATAATTAATATTTGTTTTGATATAGCACAACTAGCTGCTTGGTTATTAAAGTTTGTTATTATCGGTTAACCTTGGCATACAGCTTCTTTAACACATAACTAGTGGCTTCTTTAATTTAATAATTGTATTAAAATAGAAACTGTGTCAACCGCAGATTAACTTTGAGAGCCTCGATGGGCTAAAAATAATGAACTAATCTACATTTACCAAAAGAACAGATTTCAGATGATTATTACCCTTTTCAGGATGCAGGGGTGGGGGGGAAGTTTGATCCTCAATGTCTAACTTCAAATGCGATGAATTTGCACTTAACCCGAGGCCTGCAGGCAACAAGACTGGAGTATCCAAACTCAATCTACCAAAACTGTGCCGAAGGGCTGGAGTTCCTGCAAACGCCATCGGAGCAGCGAGGTGATGTGACAAGCAAGGGCAAAGTTTGCCATGTCCAAGCCTCTAACGTGGCTTTTGAAAGGCTGAAGTCAGACATTTGCTGAAGGAAGTGCTTCAAGCTGCAGAACAGTCAAATGATTTACACCCTTGAGACCGGCCAGGTAACTCCAATTATCTCACAATGAGCCTTGCCGGGAGAACACCAGCTGAAAGCCAGTGGGCAAGCTGGTGGGGACATGCAGGGTCCTCTGCACTCGACTGGCACCTTGTATTTCTGAGTTTCCATGCACAGAGAAGCTGTTGAACAATTACCTGCACCTACAGAGGACTCAAGCTCAGAGGACCGAGTTGAGGAAGCCACACGTGGCAGGATGCGGTACATGCAAATATCATATCAATACAAGCCATCTCCCCTGCCTCCCATGGCCACCACCAGGAACGCAGCTGTCCTACTATGAAAAGACTCACTACACCATCATTAGTCTGACAGAGGAGCAATAACGTATATTGCTGAGCTGGTAAAAGGCTCCTTTCTACTAACAAAAGTAGAAATCAGCAACACCCAGATGAGCAATTACCCATTTAGGTACTCAAACAGTGGTATCACAGACTGATAGAATGGTTTGAGTTGGAAGGAACGTTAAAGATTATCTAGTTCCAACCCTCCTGCCATGGCCAGGGATACCTCCCACTATAAGATGTCTGTAAAAACAGTCCTGAAAAAGGGTAGAAACCAGAAAGATCAACATCTATTTCTCACTCAATAGTAAGTCCTGAGTGCAAGAGGGAAGCCGCTCCATGCTCGAGACATCCCCTTGCTGGGACAGGGAGCGCCTCCAGCCCACTGACAGCTTTGATGCTTCCCATAACACGGCACTGGTACGCGGAGAGGGTGACCGAGATGGGGTCACAGTCCATGGAGATTCACCCCTTTGTCTCCCGACACGCAAGCCTGGCCGGCAGTAGGGGAAGCTCTGCTGTGCACTTCCAGACATCGCATCTGCCGGAGCACTTTAAAGCACAAAATCACTTGTCAGCCCTCCCCTGAACCCTCCCTTCCTCTGCAGCTCTTAGGGCATCTCGCATACAGTAACTGCTCCAGCTGCTTCTCGTGAAACAGGGAAAACTATTTCACACGCGTTCTGGGATGACAGGGATGCTGCAGGCTGAGACACTGGGATTGAACCCATGCCTGTGGCTTCCACGCTATGGCCAATGCTCATTTAAGAGGTCCCATTAACTATAATGCTCCTAAGGAGAGGGAATTATACGGCTATCCTTTCCAGTGGAGGTGGCAGCTACAAAAACAGCTTTGCCAAGATCCCTCAAGGCACTGCCTTGTACTTGAAGGTCTTCTAGGCCAAGCTTAAACACACAGCACACAAACCTTTGGGTAACCAGCACTGACAGCAGTTGCATAAAGCCATATGCATGCAGACACACCACTTTGTATACCTAGCTCCTGTTTCAGCCCCCAACTTTGAGTCAACACAACATAGGACCTCATCCCCAGCTGTGATCTGGGATCAGCGCCAGCTGGCTTCTCTTCAGCAGAGCCCCAGGTGACTCCCAGGGAGCTGGGACATACTCTGCTCCTCCTGCAGCCTAGCCAGGAACAGCCACGCACACCTGCACGCTCTTGCACGGCCCTCAAAATCTGTGAGCCACTTGCAAAGGAGGCAAAGTCCTAGAAGTAGTTTTCTGCCTTAGCTTCCAAGACAAGACCGCTAGCCCTGCAACAAATCCGCAGCAAACAAGGCAGCTTGGTGGCACCGCGAGGAACAGAAGTGCTGGCAACCCGTGGCTTTCCCAATTGAATTTCAATAGGGAAGCGGTGGGGTGCCAATCTTCAACCAGGCAGCACTGAAAAGCTTCACCTGAAAAAGCACTCTGGGAGAATCATCTCACCTCAAACACTTGCCCTGTTTCAGGGTTGAGAGAAATGAGTTATATGCCAAGGCTTGACAAATTTAACCCAAAACATATCTTCCCCAGACACCTAGGCTGGGGTGTCAGGTACAAAAATACTCAGCTCCAGCAGTCCCCTCGCTCGCTTGCCACCTCCTGAGCTGCTCTTCACCCTCACACCTTCTCCAGCTCAAAGGTGCAAGGCAAATGTCTACTGCTTATCCTGGGCTGCACTTAATCAAACTCTTGCTATCAGCTTTCTAAATGAGAAATATTCCTGATGTAGTGCTTTTTATGGCATTGTTGTAGCAGGACAGATGGGCATTAGGGACAACGGGATTGATTATTCCTTCCGGGGACCGCTCTGGTGCTAAACCTGATGGCTCAACTTTCCAAACCCTGTCTGGCTCACCATACAGGGAGCCGCGCAGTGCGGAAAAATCCAAGAAAACGCATTAAAGTGTCACAAAAGACAATATTCCTTCCTTTGCTGTCAACAGCCCCAAACACTCAGGCTGGAGGTGGCTCCGCCCAGGCATGGTCGGTCAAGGCTTGGGTCAACCTTTGATGTCAATGAAATGTTATCCAGAGAGACAACCTAGGTATAATAATTTTATAAGTCTCGGAGAAGGCGACTCTAGGCTCTGTGTGCCCGTACACAATCGCATACACGAGGTCTTGCTGCCAAGAGGTAACTGGTGAGACAGTCTGTGAGACGGCGAGACAGACAGACTGGCCCCTGAAAATCTCTGCTGAATTCCGGTAGTTAAAAATAAAATACATGAGCTCTGGTGCCCGTCCAGCATCCCACCAGGCCTGATACACTGCTGCAGCATCAGCCAACTAACGCCACGTCTCACCTCTTCTTTAGCCTCACCTCAGCCCTTTTCACAGAAACATAGAATCGCTGAGATTGAAAAGGACCTTTCAGATCATTGAGTCCAACCATCAACCCAACACTGCCAAACCCACCACTACCCCATGTCCCTCAGCACCGCCTCTGCCTGGCTTTTAAATACCTCCAGGGATGGTGACTCCACCACTGCCCTGGGCAGCCTGTTCCAATGCTCGACAACCCTTTTGGTGGAGAAATTTTTCCTAATATCCATCCTAAACCTCCCCGGCACAACTTGAGGCCATTTTCTCTTGTCCCATCGCCTGTTCCTTGGGAGAAGAGACCGACCCCCCCTTCACTACAACCTCCTATCAGGAAGCTGTAGAGAGCAAGAAGGTTTTGCCTTGTCTGGTAAAAAACTCCTCCATTTCTTTATTTTTTTGAGAAATTTTTGCATATAATTCCCTTTACATCTTCATTGGGGTGTGTTTTCCCCCCTCTTTAGTAATACCATTTTCACATCTGACTAAATCCTATGCAGACTCCTCAAAGGATGGTTCTTTGATCTGTTAATAACTTTTATAGCTTTTTTTATTTTTGGTTAGAAGAGCTGCTGCTTCTGACAGTGATTCAGCAAACTGCTCTGGCTCTGTTGCAGGAGAGCACACGAGCAGTTTTAGCCAGACTGGGCACCCGCTCAATACCAGGACTTCCTAAACTGGGACACGAAGCTGATCGTTGCTGATGTAGAATATTGAAAAGCCTTTCAAAAATATTCCCCTTATCCATCTGTCTCCATTTGATCATAGCCATCACTGGTAATTTGTGATCGGTTAACTAAATTAATCGCTCTCTAGAAAGCTGGGGGAGGCAAAGCCCTCGGACACCTGCATCTCTGCTTTCCCTTGCTGAAGTATCTGCCAATGGTAGATGCTACAGATGGGGAACCTGCCTCCCATGGCCAGACCAGGTCTCCTTTTTTTCAGCCTCCAGCTCTTGATCTCTTTTAACCTCAAGACCAATTGCCCTTCTGTTTTAAAACAGGTTCAGTAGAAATATTTAAGCTATACTGTATCCTGCTTGTGGAGGAGGTTGCTTCTCCAAGTCCCTAAGAAGACTTAGGATGACTAGCTATTTTATTAAGGTCTTCATAAGCCACACGGGGGGTGGGGGGGGAAATCAGGCTGCTTCAGAGACTCCCAGGCAGTTTGCTTGCAAATAGATCTAACCATACAGAGGTAAGACACTTGTAAGTAGTCAATAGAAGTTGTTCCTACAGATGCAGAAGTGGCCATATAGGACAGTGTTTCTGTACACTGTTAAGATAGTTGGGAGATGTTTCACACACAGTTTACAACAGCCGATAGCAGCGGATCCAGGGGCTGGAGCAGGACCATGGGTGGGTGCAAGAACTGAGTGGAACAACATTTTGGGGAGGGTCACCCGCTCCCGCTGCTGCAAAGAGCCTCCTGTCACCCCCCTGACAGAAACTGCCCATCCCGTTCAGTAGACTGATGCCCCACTCCTGCACTACCCTATACCACAATCCCGATAAGTTAGTTTTCTTACTTTACTCGCCACCCACGAGTGCGTGTGCAGCACGTATCGGACAAGAGGACAGGACCAGCCCCAGCACCGGCTGCTCACCAACAGGCACTGCCTTTTCACACACCGCACAGCACGGGGTCTCTAGATGCTTTGTACCACACTTCCCAGCAAGAGCAGCTCATTGCTGGGGTCCCCCAGCTCCTGTCCCCAACACAGCAGCCTGGGAACACCAAGGTGGCTCCAGCTGGGGCTAATAAAGCAGCACATCACAACTTTTCTCCATCCCACATCTGTATTTGCATGAAAGACAACAAAATACCTTTTGCATTTAAAGCCCACTTTTCAAAACCTGCAAGGAAAAGCCATGCAGGCAGGAGAGCAGAGCCAAGTCAAGAACTCCAACACTGCTCACTTTGGACTAAGAGCAGAGCTTTTTCTTAGTATTTCACACTGTTTCAAGGACTCCAAACCCTCCTGGAAGACCAACGCAATTTTCTGTTTGTTTTAAGATATGGAGCATATCAGAAGGGATCACAATCTGCCCCATGCGATGTCAGTCAAAAATCTTTCAGGTTAACAGAGCTTTCCCTGAAGATTTATTCTGCCCTCGCCAGCAAGACAGGCAACAGCCTCCGGGGCACAGCAGCACGCTGCTGGGGAAGATAAGCCATCAGCACACTGCAGGGCCACCAGCACCGCTCTGCAGAAGCCCATGCCCAGCTTTTACTTCTTGCTATAGCGCTAAAGTTCCCCTTTCTTCCTTTTTCTCCCCACAAAATAAAAAAAAAAAAAAATCTGTTGGAGCACATCGACTGATGGGGACCCGTTACACCTCCCTAAGCCACAAGGTGAATGAAAACACCAGATAATTTGACCAGAAAGATGCAAAGCTGCCAAAGCCTTGTCCCCTGGCCCTCCTCCTACCACAGTGAGCCCTGTTCAAGACCCGCTGCCCTCAAGACCATGCTGTGGCAGCCCCGAGATGTGCACATTGCCAAAATACACGTAACACTTGCCCAGAGACATGGATGTCATTTTTTTTTTCCCCCCTCCGTACAGCAGTGGATTGTCCTAGAGGTCTTTGTTAGTCCCGAGGCAGCTTCTTCTGGTGGTTAAAGCTGGTCTCTGGATTCAAAAGATTTGTTGTTCAAGCAGGACGGCAAGGAGACAGATGGATGCATGGAGAGCGGGCCAACTGCCTCGCTGAGCCAGGCAAGAGAGAGGCAGTGGCTTAATATAGGCTCCATCTGCCAGGCCATGTCGCCAAAAAGGAGAACAGGTAGGAAAGCATGTAAGCAAGCTCTTCCCTAGATGTACATGACCATATTTCCCCACATATCATTAGGGCTTACATAGGCAACATCCTCTTTACACAGATGGTGGGTCAGGCTGCCTCCACAGCGGTGGGCAGAAGTCTCCACCATGCTGAAAGAGCAATGGCTGCAGCCCTCTCTGGTCACTGGAGCAAAGCAGATGCTCTGCTCCAGACGCTGGACACTTCCTTGGGGTGGACCACCTCTGCCCAATGCCCTACTGCCAACGTGAGGCCTCCTGAGTCACCCTGCCACTGTGGCATCTCCTGATGCTTCCCACCCACAGCAGCCCCAGAGCTGCCTGTTCCCCCTCCTCCACTCCAGGAGGTGTAAGGTGGCTTCTTCAGACTTCGGCGCCCACTTCTTAGAAGCCAAAATTAGGACCCGGTTCCCTCATAGGTGTCAGGAGAGCTTTGCATGACCCAAAAGTTACAAGAGCTGCATCACCTCCTTGGTGAAGCTTTTCCTGCTGTAAATTTTACTGAGATGCCAAAAGACTCTCGAATTCAAGTAAGCCCAACATTTTGCATCAGGGTTGAAAATGATGCTTTAACACATATGGGAGGCTATCTCAGAGACCCCCTCCAGGGGAACATCCCCCATCTCAGAAATCATGGCCAAACTCCACTATTTAAAACTCATCTTTCTCCTGTGTTTGTTTTCAAAACATCAACTTGGGTGGAATTAAGTGCTGGGTTAGCAAAAGCCTCATAAAAGGCTCATGACTAATGTAGGCACTCATGCTGGTGTCACCTACTTGTCATCACTTTAAGGTAATTTAGCAAGCTGATGGCTTTGCATAAAGAACTAATGACATTATTTTAATCTGTAAAAAATCAGGCACAGGAAAATAAGCTTTTGGCATCATACTATGGAATTAAATTAATGTACAAGGTCTGCACGGTGCCATTGCTGAGCTGAAGTAGTCCTTTTTGGATGCACAGTTTTAAGCATTCAAGTATTACTAACACACTTGCAAATTTGAAGCGAATAAGCGTTTAGGTTTTCCTTTGCTTAAGAAAGGATTTCTTTGTGCTGCACAGTAGGAGCTCGCTGGGGCCGACCCAAGGGTAGATGCAGACAGCAGAGCAAGCCCTCCCCCGCAGGGCTCACAAACTCAATGCTGACACAAGTCCCCATGGGACGATCCCCCCACCTTGGCCTGTCCATGCCCGGGTCTCAGCTATGCTCACAGCTTTTGGTGAGCTGCCTTGTAAGCCACCAAGGAAGAGAGAACGCCACATAAACACACGAATAAATTCCAACCAGCTTGTACAGAGCTAACCCCAACACTTTTGCGATTGCAGGGAAAAGCTTTAGAAGGAAACAAAAAGAGACCCCAGCCCCAAAGAGCTTGCGTCAGAAATCAAACTCCTCCAAAGCCTTTGGAGAAAGGAAATTAACTGTCTAATTCTCCTCCTTAGTATTGTACCATAATTTATTCATGAAATAAATACTATTGCACCCAAAGTGAAACATGAACTGTATATAAAGGAGGAATTTCTGCCCCTCATTCTTGCACATCTTGCTCGGTGCCGCATCCCAGCTCCCCGCATGCTCCTGCAGCTACAGCAAAGTGACCTGTTGGCTGTCGGCACTGCCAGGCTATCACACGCAACACAGTTTATTCACATTGGCTTATTTGGAAGCCTTTCCCTTTTTTTTTTTTACAGCTTCCTCGCAGTGAAAGCCTAGGTAACACTTATAAAAGACGCTATTACAAGTGCGCTGTGACTGTTCAGCTTAATTCTCATTTGGTTCTTCCCCCCTCATTTCTGCTGCATTGCTCCGAGGTATTAATGGGCTTGTCCCCACAGCAGAGCTCCGCTCCCTGCCTGGCACACACTGATATCCCCAGTACAGGCCTGGAGTAGTTTATCCCAAGTATCCACGTCTTAGCGCAAATCTGTAGCACAGGAAGGGACTGAAGGCAAAATTGCCCAGTTCAAAGTGCTTGTTCTAACCCTGGAGAACTTTATTATAATGTTATGTACCTAAGGGTTTGGTTTTTTTTTTTACGTTTGAAAATATAAACAGCAAGAGCTAATACAGACTGTATCTTGTGTTTCCATAGATCTTAGAGCAAGTTCTTTGAGGATTTTTTTTATTTTGTTATTTAATTTTTTTTAAACCAATGTAAAACACACACTTTTTGCCTACAAGACAAAGCAATTTCTGGCAGGCCGTATTCTCAAGAAAAAACTTCATCACACAGACCAGGAAAAAAAAAATATCAATAACCCAGTAAAGAGGTCTTTAAAGTTTAATGGACTACTCCCAGCACGTGTTTTGGAGCAGTGAAAAGTCCAATGTAGCAAGGCAAAATTTAATCTGAAATTAAAAGAAAACAAATTGCGATTTATTGTAAGTAACTGAAAACATGCATCGAACTGCCCAGCTCAGCAAGAGCTGACCCAAGAGCAGACTGGCACAGCACCAGGTTACTAATCACCACAATAAAGTGGTTGGATGTTTTTACATCTCCTCAAGTATTTTGGAGCAAGCCTAACTCTTGGATGCCCTTTCTTGGCTCAACATCAAACTGGCCACAGCCTGGCATGGAAAACTGCCTCTGCAATGACTTTGCAAACAAAAAACCGACCAAAAAAAAAAAATGCAAGGCGGCCTGTCCCTTTTCCAAGGGGATTCTGGCTCCATGACTGACGTCCCGACACATTGAAAAGCATCTTTTGGGTGTAGAAAAGGCATTGTGGGATCCCCCAGCCCTGGTGCAAATGCACAGAGGTTAAACACAGCAAGGGAAAAGTACAACTGGAGAAAAGAGGAGTCTTCAAATGTGTGAAAACGGGAAGGAAAATTAAAAGGGGACAGCAGATAGCATGTGAGAGCAAAGAAAACAGCAGGAAGACCCCCCAGGAGAGAAAGAGATGACCTTTGATATCAAGCTTCCTCATCTGTTGCCATAAAGAGCTACCAGAATAGCTGGGGCTTGCTTCTATTTACTGTCACAGCCCAGATCCACAGAAGCAAATCAAAAGCAGGTTTGGTTTTCTCAGCAAAAGAGAAAAATTGTAGTAAAAACAGTTTCAGGCAAAATGAAGCGTTCTCAGCAGTCCCAGACTGAATCTCTGTTTTGTTTTCATTCCTGGGACTGCTCTGAAAATAAAAGCTCATTTTGACATGAAAAATTAATGTGTTCCCCCTTCGAAACGGAAATAAAAATTTCACTTTTAATTGCTACGTTATTAGCTTTCTCTTGCTCTTTGCTGAAAGAAATCTGAATACATGAGCAATTTGTTTTGCTTCTTATGCTGAAAGCTTCTTGTAAGAAATAGTTCATTTTAAAAAATTCCTCATCTGTCATTAAACTACATGATTCGTGTCAGAAACATGCAAAAGAATTTGCTTGTGCCTTGGAGAGTCGTACTAAAATTAAATAATTGTTGTGAACTTCTGAGGTCAAATTGCTGGGAATTATATAGTTTTTATTCCGTTGCCAGTCGTACACCTGCTGGTGCAGTTGGGGTTCATCAGGGAACCCAAAGGCAAGCCCCCTGCCCCGGCTCAGCAGCGCGGGGTGTCAGGGGGACGGCGACGGAGTTAAACCTCCCGTTAAATGTTGCCGAACGCAATTGTTCTGCTAGAAGGGGAGGAAAAGAGACAAGACTTTTCTGGGGTAGTTTCATGGGCAGAGCATCCAATTTTTGAGAAGCACTCAACTACCCTGTGGGCACCCCACAATGAAGCCAAGTCTCCACAGGTGCTCGGAGCTAGAGGAGACCCAGGAAGAGCTGGAAGAGTTTTGAAAGCACAAGGGAGAGTGGCGACTGCCTCATTAGCTGTAGCCATGCCTGCTATGCCGAGTGAACTTTTATAGCATCAGTGTGTATAATAAAAGGCACAGGCCGGAAAGAAACAAATTAGGATGCGCAAGAACAGCAGTTTTCTTGGGTATCGGGGAGTGCCACTGTATTAATCTTGACTTGTGCACACCACACATACAGAACTCTGCAAAATAAATCCCTTTGACATCAGCAGTTTTCGGCGAGCTGTGGCTGCTTCGTGTCCAGTTCAGGCCCCAGCATGGCTGCCGTCGCACAGACTGGTAGTCGTCCCCAGCCAGAAAAGGAAATTAAATTGAAAAATGTGTTAAGTTCTTGTTAAGGATTTAACTGCATTGACAAAAGCAAGGCAGCTCAGGTTCAGGGTTGCTTTTCTGTCCCTAAATCCCCTGTTCAGCTGCATACTGCATCCAAGCGCATCTCCTGCCGTGCCCGGAGGCGAAGGCTGAGCAGAGCACAGCACAGTTACCTCCGGACTTTTTTTTTTTTTCCCAGTTTAGTTAGCCCTACAACATTGTTGTGATGTTGATTCCCTAATTTCTCACTTGTCTTCTGCTCCCGAGTGTCACAAACTGTTATTTTCCCCTTTTTTGCTATAAAAGCTGCCATAATAACGTTGCTACAGCTTGCGGAGCTCCTTCTGTCAGCATTTGGATGTGGGCAGCAAGAGCAAGCGAGCTGGAGGCCGGCTCCCACGCGCCCAAAGAGGGAGGCTCTTCCCCCAAAACAATCCAGATTCCTCCCCCCCCTTTTTTTTTTCCTAATAATAAAGCTACATTCTCACACAGCTCCCTAAAGTCCATGCCACCAACACGCCCAGCAGCACTCCTCCAAAAAGGTCTTCTGTGACCTTCTGAAGTGGCCCTGTTCAGCCAGTTCACAGATCCGCCTTCCTCCCAACCCTCTTTCTTGACTTTTGTCTTCACCAGACTCAGTTGGTTCCCCACCCCCCCCCATAAGAAAAAGCATGGACAAATAAAAAAATTACGGATCTCTCTTTGGGCAGCTGTCAGAAAATGTGAAAGAAGAGCAAGGCACACCTTAAGGATCTTCTCTCTAACATTCAGGAGCACTTTCTGTCACCATGATAACCCCGACCCCAATTGCGGTTGTCACTGCTCCTCATCCAAACTGGGACTCAGCATGTGGCCGGGGTGGAGAGGAGGCCTTCCACCACCCTCACGCCAACAGGCAACAAATCCCAGCCCCTACACAAACTTTTTGCACTTGCAGAGACTCGAAACGCAACATATTCCCCCCAAAACAACAACAGTGCCGTCTACAGCAAGCAATGCTGCCAGTAAGCAGGAGGAGGGACCAGCACTGGAAGATGGCTTGGGGGCCAGGAGCTGCGTTTCTGGTTTGCCAGCTGAGCAAACACGCCCTGCCCATGAAAAATGAAGAAGCTTCAAGATTTCCAGAGGGGTAAGAAAAAAAGAAAAAAAAAATTTAAATTGGGCAAAGAGAGGCTTTGTTTGCAAATTTGTTAGGCTTTCAGCTTTTTTAGATGCTAAAGAGAGACAGGTTCAGAAGTAAAACCTCGTTTCAGAGTGGCAAAGTCAAAATGTTTCCATTAGGAAATGACAGAATGGAATAATCCATAAAACAGGTTTCCTTTTTCAGGGTTACTTTTTTAAAATCAGCTGAGGAGCTCAGGATGAATTCTTAAATTATTCAAAGCACATTGATTGAAATATTCCACCTCGCCCACCTCCTGACGTGCTTAAAGCTACACGTGTAAACAGTGAGCTGCAGCCGGACTCTTACCTGATTTGGAATCATAGAATCTTCCCGGTTGGAAAGGACCTTTGAGATCATCGAGTCCAACCATACAATTCATGAAAACATTCACATTTCATGAAAATATCGACCCAAAAGGTGCAGGAGGAGCCTGAGCCCAGGCTGGGGAAGGGCAGGACCAGTCCCAGGGAGATTCATCAGCTGGTGCCTCCTTCAGAGCATGGGGCGCACGTCAAAATTGCACCTTAATAGCGATGGGTAAAAAACCAGCTGGATGGCCAGGCCCAGAGAGCAGTGATGAACTGAGTTCAATCCAGTTGGCTGCTGGTCACAAGTGGTGCTCCCCAGGGCTCAGCATCGGGGCTGGTTCTGTTTAATATCTTTATCAACAACCTGGACAAGGGGATGGAGTGCCCCCTCAGCAAGTTTGCAGGTGACACCAAGTTGGGCGAGAGCATTAATCTTCTCGGGGGTAAGAAGGTTCTACAGAGGGATCCGGACAGAAATGCCCTCAAGTTGTGCCAGGGAAGGTTTAGGATGGATATTAGGAAAAATTTCTTCACCAAAAGGGTTACCAAGCACTGGAACAGGCTGCCCAGGGAAGTGTTGGAGTCACCATCCCCAGAGGTATTTAAAAGACTTCTAGATGTGGCACTTACAGACATGGTTTAGTGGGACTTGGCAGTGGTAGGTTAACGGTTGGACTCCGTCTTAAAGGTCCTTTCCAACCTAAATGGTTCTCAGATTTTATCTCACCAAACATGAAGAAATTGGCCATCTTCAAGCTGGTCAAAGAAATAAAGAAGAATATGTTTCACCACACTTTTTTTAACACATTCCAATTTATTTTGGCCCCAGGCTGCACACATACATGAATTTCTAAGTCAAGATTTGAAAGGGAAATAATTTTTATAGCAATGCCAATGAAAGATCTAACAGTAACATCTAACAGTAACTTAAATTTTCGATGACTGCAGCAGAGCTATTTCAAGGGTAACTGAGGAACCTAATCAGGAATGAATGAGTCCCAGGCTGTCTTAAGTAGAAGGCATTTAGTAAAGAAAACAGCCCTAACTAGAGCTGCAATATGTTTTCCTTCATTTACATCCCAAGAGTCTCTCTTGCTCACCAGTGGACCCACTCCAGAGCAGAATAGCTGCTGGAAGCACTAACAAACAGATGACATTGACACAAAGCTCTGGCTGGGAGAAGTGGTGGCCATGAACTTGAGATCTCCCAGCTCCCACTACCTCGCGCTGTTAGAAGAATGGCCTGTCCAATTCCCATTACATCAGTTTTGGGTAGGAAAAATTATATTGCTGCACCTAAACCAAACATGTTAACTACAAGAGAGTCTAATCCAAAATCCAAATTCGGGCCAGAGTCCATGACCCTAGATGAAATCTGAGATTAAAGGATGTCCACATCGTTTTCTTTCCCTGCCTCCAATCCAAAACTTTGTTTTGCCACAGAGGTTTGTCTTACACAGCTTCTCCTTCTGTCTGCCCTTTGAGAAGGGGACACCTTTCTCCCTCTTTATTTCTGGGGACTGCAAGGAAAGCCAATTACTCATTTTGCAACACTGCACCTCTATAATAGTTTCGGTAACAGCTTATGGTTACAACCCTCCCAGGTATTGCTGTACTTGCACAGAGAGGACATAGACTCCTTTAGGAGTTGCACCTGCAGAAAATACTATAGACAACAGGAACCCACTCCTTCCCCCTCCCCAGCCATCCCACAGGACTCTGGGGCACCTCAGTCTCACCTGCAGATCTAAGCTGACAGACTAAGGCATCAGCAACCTGATTGAGTCCACATGATTATGTGGATCTTCTGCTCTTCCCAGTGCCACCTCCTGTTATGCTGAAGGAAGGACCTGGGGGGAGATGGATTGCCCATATCCCATTCCTTCCACAAGGACTACTCAAAAATACATCATTGACTGCTATCATTGAGTAGATTTGCTTCTCCTGGAGATACATTATGGCACTGGCACAGGCTGCCCAGAGAGGTGGCGGAGTCTCCAACTCTGGAGACATTCCAAACCTGCTTGGACAAGTTCCTGTGCAACCTGCTCTGGGTGACCCTGCTCTGGCAGGGGGTTGGACTAGATCTCCACAGGTCCCTTCCAACCCCCACCATTCTGTGATTCTGGACTTACACATCTAGAGGTTACCAGCTAAAATCTAAGACCTTTGAAATTTATCTAATAGTAATACTTAACCATCTAGTACTTGTCTAGGACATGCAGAACTCCATGAGACATGAGTCTCAGTCTTCCAACCTCTCTTGCCATTCTGGTATATTCCAGCTGAAATAAACCACAAACTGCTCTAACGATTTTCTCACATTCTTCCAATCCAACAGTACATCCTCATTCCCACTTTTCTTCAAAGAAAGGATCCTGGTGTCATCTACCATAAGGGAAAAATCAACACGAGGACCCAGAGCAGAGCGAATTCACAACCAGGGCACTCACAATCCATCAGTGCAGCTTAGATATCAGCAAATAATCTTCAAACATCAACAAATATTTTCCTAGTGTGAGTCTGCTGACTACTTGTCAGACTGAGAGAACATCAAAGCTCGACTGCAATTCATTTGGAACAGGACTTAGAGTACACGCTGAGAGAGTCTAGAAAGGGTGTGTATATATATGTGTGTGTGTAGGCCTGTACATATAAAAATAATATCTATATATAAAAAAGCATGCCTGCTGAAAACATGCCTGCAGCTGCATTTTATAGATAACAGAATCTGACTGAAATGTGGGAGTCAGCCATTAAAATCAAGCGAAGTCAAGTAAAAAAATACCCGGCAGATGCGTAAAGAAATTACAACATGGAAACACATCCCTCAGAGGATGATGATGGGTGGAATTGTTGCAGGTAAAAACGCAGACACTCTTCGTGTGCTTTTTTTAGCCCTATATATAATCCCCCAAAAAAAGAGAAGAAAAAGCAATCCAAGGTAACAACAAAAATGTGACTGAGCAGCTCAGGGGAGAACCGCAGTTATGGGCTACTGATATCATTATGACACTTTTTCCAATCAACTTCACAAACGAGATGCACATTATCACTGCAATTAAACCACTTTTCTATATTTCACTCAAACCATTTTTTCCACAACGTATATGTGCTATGGGGATGTCTGAGTACACACTCAATTAAAAAAAAATAACCACACACATAATTACCATCAGCAATTATCAGAGTATCATCATCTTCTTCCAAGTCCCATTAACAATGTGCTAGTTGCTGCTTACACAACACACCCAGACCTACAATTTGGAAGTGGAAGGGTCTAAAACCTATCAATTCGATGAGTTTTGTGGTAGTTCGGTACGCACATACCCTGATGGGCAACGCTCAAATGGTCTCAGCTCCCAGGAACTGCTGGGGACGTGAACGGTGTTCACGTTTCTAGAGGAGTCACTCTCTTGCTTTCCTCAAGAGTTTCTTGGAAAACCCTATTCATTTGCCTTGACCAATTGTGTCAGAAATAAAACCTTTTAACTAAAAATAGCTGGGCTGGACTACTTGCTAATTTTAGAGGTTGCATTTGTGGAGACATAATAAAAAGATCAGCAAGCAGCACAAATGTGCTTCACTCATGCTAATAACCGAGTAGAACATTACACAGAATGACAACCATAAAATCATCCAACTACCTTTCTGTATCTAGCACACAACCTGCTCTCCAGATAACATACATATTCACTTACAGCTCAAAATATCCATTTTATGCATGGCCTTTGCATGAAAATTAAAGTCTTAATTTGTCAACATTACAGGAATTTTTCATTACTTGATCCAAACAGTATATTTCTAGCAAATGTTCCCCTTGCGGTACATCTAGGGCCAGCTGCAGAGGATGCTGTGTTATGATGCTGCAGAAGCCACCAGCTGAAATGATTCCCACCCCATCCATTTTATGGGCAGAGGACGGTCCTCCCATCTTCTGCACCTGCTCTCAGCCATCTCACATGCTTTCTGTGTTGACCAAAACTCTGCAGTGAAAACCCGGCCCTGGTGAGTCCTTCCATCGGAAGGTTTTGTTGCTGAATTCAGCTGAGCTGATCTACGGGTTCACCAGGTATGCTGAAAATCTGTCTTAAGGGACTGGACAGCCACTAGTCTGTATTTTCTGATCATCCCCAAGTGCTGAATGCTTTATTTAAAACATCAGGAGAGAGGATTTCTAGTGGGATGTTGTGAAGTGCTCCAGGCACATCTCCCAGAGCCGTGGTTCACCAGGGCAAGGTGGGCACTAACTGGGAGCCCCATTGGCCCATCTTCAGCAAAGACCTACATTCACACCACCACTGCCACCACATTAAATTGCTTCTAGTTCAGAGCTGGGTCCCACCTGGCCTGTTTGATCAGGAAAGAGCCTGGAGTTATCAGAAGACGACATCGGACACAATCCTACTGGCATTAGTTGGGAAGCAGAGCTGGACACGTGTCTTGTTCATCAGCTGAGGTGCCCTTCAGGTTGCAACCCACCCTGCAATTTGACAGAAAGGCCTCTTCTATTTCCTTTTAATAGGTTTTATTTAAGAAAGGATGAGCAAGCAAACATGCACTAAGCAAGCATGCTTCCAAGCTAACTCAAGATAGAGCAGAACGATGATCAAATTGTGGTCATAACTGAGACTGAAACCACTCAGTTTAAATAGCTCTAAATTATCCAACCACCAAATTAATACAACATGTAATCAAACTGAGTTATGAGGTTGGAAATGAAAAGAAATTATTCAGCACTAGTCTTGCCATGGAGGCCTGGAAGAGGGGAAACAGATCTGTTAAATCTGAGACCTGGTCCAAGGACTCCTTGGCTGAGGAGGTTCTGTCATGCCCTCAGCACCACATGTGTTTGAAACCACCAGCAAAGATTATTCTCAATTAAAATGTCTTCAGACTTACTCAAAAACTCTAAAAATGCGTATTTTTTTCCAGGAAAATTATTCTAGACAGTGGTTTTTTTTTATTGGTTTTGGTTATTTTTTTTTAACTAAAAAAAAAAATAATAGTACACAACCATCCTTTGACCTCAAGCTTCTAGGCCTTTGATAGGCATAAGCCTCTCTCATGATGAAGTCATTAAAGTCCTGCCAAGCACAAATGAAGTTTGCCATGTTTTCTGCGCCGGAAAACGCTGAATAAGTTCAGCCTCCTGGATGAGGCTAAAAAAAAAAAAATAATTCCCAAAGTATAAGACATAGATTTCAAGAAAAAAACTCAGTAAAAATAAAAACTACCTAAAAAATAAATCAGCTTCTGAATGAGTTGTAGCTCCTAATTTGGTAAGATGCCTATGCCAGGCTAAGATCTAACCAATTTTTCTGTCCTTCAGAGAGACAGCCTTGGCTGGGAGCAAAGCAACCTCAGTACCTGCCCCAGCCCCAGGCACATCTCCACCCCAGTTTCCTCCTCTGAAACCGAGGAAATGACTCCAAATTTCTTCCATAAAACATTTTGACGTATGCAGACGAACCATGTTACGGCACCACAATACCGCTGTGTTTATCGCTGCACTGGATAGATGCCGTTCCTGAAAGACTTCAGGTGGTTTTTTTAATATAAGATGGCATTTCAGCTGTCAGCCAGGCCTGACCCTCGGTTCTCTCACCTGTAAATAAGACTGGTCTCTAAAATGAGCACGTTCAGCCTTATTCATGTCAAACGCCAAACTCCCCTGCAAAGAGGTGAGCCCCACACTGCATCCTGCGATCGCTCCCTACTTCTGTCTCCGGCATTCTCCGTTCAAGGCTCAGACTTACTGCAAGCAAACACCCGGGAAAAGCTACTTGCAAGGTCCTTAACTCTGCCAAAAATATCTGCAGAAAATTTCATTATCACAACACATCAGCACCAGGGAACAAAGGGAAAGAGAAAAAAAAACAAAAACAAAAAAAACCCCCTCCTGATTCTTCAGCCTAAAAGAGACTATCACAAGTATACATAAAACCATGTGCTTTTAAACTGTATTTGTATATATATTTATGGGAAATTAAAAGCAATAGCACCCAAGCAGCCTCCCAGCAGTGTAATGCCAGGATGGGTTTCCCTTCGCCCCCCACGGCCAGGCTGCAGCGGAGCAGAGCATCCACGATAGTTGACATTTTATTAACAGCTCCATTAAAAGAAGCGGGAGTGCATCCAAGCAAACAATCCCCAATCAATAGCTGTGCTTAAATTAAGACCTCGGCTGAGCCAGAGAGATGGGGCAGGGCTGAAAGGCAGCCAAAATTGCAACATCCCTGCCCGGGGGGCGATGCCTGACTCGCATCTCCGCTGCGAGTCAATGAAAAGTTATTAAAAAAAAAAGATAAAAATAGCCCAGAAACCCACCCCAACATGCTGTGGAGGAATAATCACCGTGGCAGAGCAGTACAGAGCAGGGGGATGGATGCAGACAGTGTACAAGCTCTGGGACAAGATCCTGGTGGCAGCGTTCCCATGCGTCTCGCTGGGGTCAGAGCTTCACCTCCTGCACTTTCAAAGGATGGAGATACCACAGAGGGGTGGCCAGCTGGGAGTGCAATGCTTCGCCTCTCTGCTCTCGACACAGCATGTCATGTCATCCCCTTCACATTGCCTTCGGCCGCCCCCTCCATTCCCAAAGTATTTGCAGCAGCCAGAAAAGCGTCAGGAAAGTTTCCCGTGGAGCTCTGAGAGCCCCAGACTGCCGTCCTCGTGGCGCCAGTTGCTCTCCAGCCCATGGTGCCACCTCCCACTTGCAGAGCCATGTCCTGGAGGCACAGCATGGAAGAGAGCTGCATCTGCCCTCCCTGAAGAGCATTTCATAGAATGGTTTGGGTTGGAAGGGACCTTAAAGACAATCCCGTTCCACCCCCTGCCCTGGGCAGGGACACCTCCCACCAGACCAGGTTGCTCCAAGCCCCGTCCAGCCTGGCCTTGAACACCTCCAGGGATGGGGCAGCCACAGCTTCTCGGGGCAACCTGGGCCAGGGGCTCACCCTCACAGCCAAGAATTTCTTCCTAATATCCCATCTAAATCTACCCTCATTCAGTTTGAAGCCATTACCCCTCATCCTATCACTACATGACCTTGTAAAAACTCTTACAAAACACCCTCGATTGAGCTGCATGAACTATTTCAGTGGTAGAACATTTGCTCTTCAGAGATAAGTTTATGATGCAAGTTATCAGATACAAATCATCTCTTGCAGGGTCTGTGCATTGGTGAACTGTCAAGATGTGGATTCCTCCCACAAGCAGGGAAATCACGCTGGACCCATTTATGGATGAAACTGCCCCAAATCCAGCTTTCCTTCCCTTCCTGCTGCCCTTTGCCTCAACGAAATGAACAAACACAACCTCACAACAGCATCCTGAGGATAAAACCCATACATTTCTGTACAAAGGCATTTGGGGATGATGGATGCAGCTGAGTGGCACGGTTTGGGATAGCTGATTTTGCTCTTTATGTACAGTAGTTGCTCCCACCCTATCTCTCCATCTTCATGTGTAGCTCAAAATAAAAGGCATCATTAAAAGTTAAAAGTTAACTCCAGCCCTATGAACAATCTCAGGTAGCAACTGGCTAATAGGAACCGCATTTCCAAGCCCTTTATGTCCCTTGTGAGATGACAGGAGATATAAAGGCATCTGCTCCTCCCTTAGCAGAGCACTACCCAGACAGAATCAAATGGACATTAACCATCACTTAAAAGTGATAGCGGGGAGGTAACTAAAAATACTCTTCGGATTATGAAATTTATTACACTTTGCAATAATATCACGGTGCTACAGCACACTGTGTACTCACTCTGGGCCAAAGCTGACTCCATCAACACGCCCAGGATTATTTGCTAAAGCAGACCAGGACTAGGGCATTTGAAAGGGCACACGCCCTTGCGAGTTACAATTGATTAGCACTCCACCAAATTAAAAGCACAACAAAACAAAAACCTGGATCATTAACTAAATTTGCTGTTAGAGTAGATCAAGCTGCACTACATTATACCACTGCTTTAGCAAAGAAGGATGGGGATTTCTAAAGAAACCGCTCCACACACACACAGAGCACGCACGCTCATTCCACTAGCCCACTGGCATTCGTTTCATCCTCTTGCTAAAAAGCAGCAAGTCCCAGTTTGCATCTCCAACATTCATTAATCATCTTCCACCGACTTTGTTCAGCAGAACGTTAAACGTTTCAAACTTCAGCATTGCTCTTTTAAACACCGAGGCATCCCTTTCATCTGCCAAGGATGAACAGTTTGGCTGCCAGCTAAAGTTAAACAAAGCAATAGGACGATTTTTAGGTAGGCAGAATATAACGGTCCACGATGGATTTTGGCCAAATTGCCAGAAGTGACCCCACCGCGTTTCTAAATTGCCATCTGGTCCCACAAGCGAGAACAGCCCCCTGATCTTCCAGGCCAGAGTAAAATGGATGGCATACAGCCTGCACTTAACTTGCAATTAAATTTTCAGTGGCTAATGAAGCATTAATGCAAACATAAGCACCCACGTTCCTTGCCTTGGCAACGAAGAGATGGAGAAGTGCCTCTTAAGAGGGTCTCCAGGGGAAAACCCCATTAGAGGTGGCTTTCAGAGGCATCCTTTCACTGATTTAGATAGGGATGGGGACTGCACCAGCTGAAGGTGAAAAGGTTGGTTGGTCAGTTGGGGTTGGACCTCTCGTTTTCTCAGTTGGCCATGAGAGAGGTTAGCTGTGGCAGGCAGTCCAAGGTGACTGGCCCCAGGAGTTAGGCATCTCAAGCTTAAATACTCAAGGATCCTGGAGGATTACTAGAGTAAACTCTGGATGGACATCAGTCTGATGCATAAACTACCTTCATATTCATAATAAATACATTCTAACACAGCAAAGGTGTGCAGCCTACCCATAATGACGCGTTTTCTCTTTCCTGCAACCCCTGTAGACCCTACCTGCTCTGAAGCAGAGCTCTCTGCCCCTCCCACAGAGCTCAGCAGCCACCCCAGAGGTAGCCCAGCTCCAACAGGGGCTTCCCAAGCAGAGCCAAAGCTGCTGGGAAGGCCACTACCACCTACGGCTGTCAGCACAGAGGTGCCATGAAACCTGGTTGTCAGCAACGCCAGTGGGTCTGAACCAAGCACAAAGGTGCTGAGCCAGATGAAGAAAACATTTGGGCTTTTTCCAAGACCAGCACGCTAAATATTTCTCTTTTTTTTTTTTTGTCATCAGCATCAATGAAGTTGCAGGTTCACAGAGACAGAAGTTGAGAAAAGCCCTCTGGGCGTGTATCGCCCCACGTTAGAGGTGATGTTTGGAGAGATGCAGGTTTGGGGCAATCACTTAATGAACCACACAGCTCGCTTTCGCTTGTACTGATGTGGCAGCCACGCGGCTCATCGCATCAAGATTTTAGTACCTGATCAGAACAGAGAGACATCCCCAACCTCACAGCACAGCCCAGCACATTAGAAACAGGCTTTTGCTTTGGAAATGAAACAAAATAAGTGTCCCCATTTCTTCCTTCGGCAGCTTACAAACGGAGAGGTGTATTGAATGGGAACATAATGCCACCACCGAAACATTTACTTCCCTGAAAACAATCTTCATACAGTGGAACTGACGATGTTTTTCAGTAACACTGGAAGACAAGTCAAGGGTAGATTAAAAAAAAAAAAAAGATGCAGGAGTCTAATTTTTTTTCCCCGTCTCCCTCCAGTAGAAAATAACACTTTCAAGTATAAAATATCTACTTCACTAACTTTGTTATACAAAGCACATTTGGGAAGAAACACATTATTATCATTTCAAACCAGAGTAAGTGCAAAGCTTTAAGCCTGGGTTATCGCAAGATGGGATCGAAGGTTTGCAAACACTGCAACGGACAGAAGGCATTTTTACAGCAAAAATAATTATATAACGTATGCTGAAAGGAATGGCAGATGTACAGAATTTTATACCCTAAATATACATGGGAACAAAATTGCAAGAATGAGTCCTCAGGACCCCTGCTTAAGATATGCTCCTGCAAAAGCACCTACTACCTGGGCTGCTTGGTACTGCCAACCAAGAGGATGAGCCTACCATGGCTGCTTCAGCCCGAAATTCTGCATTTGGAGATGAGTAAAGGTATTTGCATCCCATATCAGCAGTTTTCAGCATGCTGGCAAAGCCTGAGGAGACTAGCCATTGGCTTTAGGTGCTACAGAGGGGGACAGAGGAGACAGGGCCAGTTTGCCAGCAGCATCTCTGCCATTGATCAAGAAGGTACTGAAATGATCTCTCTAAAGCAAATATTTTTCCCCACTTACTGCGTGAACGACACCACTGCTCCCTCCCTTGCCCTCTCTGATGGAGATTAGACAGGAGGTCCTGGGGCACACAGGCTGGTGTCGAACATCTGAACCCACAGTCACTTGTTCAAGAGCTCTCAACCAGTTCCCTGGCCAAGCCCATGACATGCAGCGTGACTACCAACTCCAGCAACATCTGTGCAAATACATTTCATGGCAGCCATCTCTTTCCTTCTTGCAAACACCAGCTCTATGGAGTTCATCTGCCCTTTCCTTGATGATCAACTGGGTCTGGGTACTATCTCAGGAGAGCAGGTCTCCTATGGAAAGGATTTAGATCCAGCATTGACATGCAGCATCATCTCCATGTTTGTCACGCAACAGCACATGCTTCACCTCAACCCTATGTGCCTGCCAGCTCCCTGGCGTCATTCACATGGTTGAACACGAACCGCACCCTCAGCACAATTCATCCATCAAAGGCCTAAAATGTGCAAGTCAAAGATATCCCACCTCTCATGCTCTGACAGGGGAAGCTGCAGTCGCATGGCACAGCGTGTCCTGTGGACCTTTCCTGGATTGTAACACCCATCACATCATCAGCCTGGAGGTCTCTGAGCCCGAGGCAGGAGGGTGGCCACAGACAGCAACTCTGCCTATTGTGGTCTCCAAAACAAGCTCAACAACCCTCCTATGGGGTACCCGCTATGGTCACAAGGCTAAAGTAACAGCAGAACACATTATCTGGATAAATGAACGTAAGAGTAGAAACAATTTATGATGATCCAATAAAGCATTGCATAAAGTCACCCCTCCTGCTCGAGGTAAGAGGGTATTTTTATCTCCAGCCCTTCCTTTGCCAGAGTTATAACGCAAACGAGCTCTCAATGCAGTTTGCAGCTGGCGGCCCACAGTGCAATGAGAGCTGCTACAAAGCTGAGGGTGCCCAACTACAGCAGACCTGCTGCTGTAGCTCCACTCAGTATGAGGTTTCTCCAGCCCTCCTTGCTACCCCAGAAGTGTGGGAACACCTCTTTGAGGAAACTTCTGCCTCCTGCACATCTCCAGGCTCTCTCACTCAAGCTGTGCAGGCAAGCCAAGGACAAGGGAGCTTTAAACAACCTCAACAAGAAGGATCCTCTGCCCCCATCCACCCCCATCAGTGCTTGTTTATCCAAAGCCGTCAGTGCAGAGGGCTGCAGTGCTGCCACCGATGAGAAGATGCCACCAGCCAGCCTAGGAGCTGTGAACACGTGCTCAGGGAAGAACCAAGACGTGGTCAGATGTGCCAGCAGTGGAGGAGGCGGCTTGGCACCAGATGAGACACAGGCAGCCTCCCACAGGCACTACACACCCCACCAGGGAGCTCAGCATCCCCAAGGAAGCGAGCCATCCCCACCAGCAGCACATGTCCCTGCACACACCACAGAATAGGCTCCGGAGCTCCAGGAGCATCCCTGGAGCCACCCCACCGTGGAGGAAAAGGGGATTTTCCCTGATTGCCCCTGCGAGCTTTTGGAGCAAAGACTGTGCCCAGTCCAATGTCACTAGAGCAAATTAGAGAACAAAGTATGGTCACAATGCAAGAAATTACACAAATATGGAGAAAACTTGATTTGGAGGAAGATGTCCTTCCTCCTCACGGACATCTCGGAGCCAGGCGTTGCTCAGCCACTGCACAGCAACGTGCCCCACGAGTGTATAAATTCATTGCGGGCAGATGGCTGATTTGACTAAACCAGCCTTAGTTTACACTGGAGCTGATCCATCCGTCCCATGCCAGAGAGTTATGGCTCATGTCAAATTCAGCTTCACGACGCCATAAATTTCAGGAGAGGGAGTCTCAGGAGGGTAACCTTCACTGCTCGGCCTATTCCCTCTGCATGAGCAATGGACAGGAGAACAGCAAACAGCCGGAAAGCAGCTGTGCAGGGGACAACGTGCAGAAGGCTATCAAGGATGGAAGGCAGAGGACACGCTGGCACCCAGAGTTCAACGCAACGGGGAAGGGACACAAGGAAGCCGATGCCTTTGGAACGTACCTCTCGTGCTATTGCAGAGCTCAGGTTTTGCTTCTGTATTTGCCATTTGCAATTTAAATCACAGCACTCAGCTATGCAAATCCGTATTTAAAAGAGGCAAGAGATAAGCAAGTGTTACAGAGGCTCTCGTAGAGCGTCTCGAAGCTTTGATAGTATATTTTTAAGTGTATGCAAATATGAGCATAAATGATGCGGTGGGTCTGCGTATAAAGGTATGTGTGATGCAGGTCTCGTTTGCACCTCCATTTTCTCACCGTTCCACTGGTTGGATGCTCCATAATGGTCGTGTAAAGGGATTGGTGTATAGACACATGCACAACACAGCTTATAACCAGTAAATCTTTTTTAATTTACAATTATCACTTACAAATATACATGATTTCAATGGCATGCATCCATATGAGTCATTTTTATTCAGTCTCTCTCCCAGCCCTAGTTTAATTTCATTTTCTAGAAATTTGAATAAAAACAGTCCGCTGTTTTCAAGAATGACAGCCATGGGGGAAAGCCTTCCCAAGAAGAAACCTAGTAACTTTTTCCATATTTTATGAACCACCCCATCACATTTCTGCTGGAAAAATCCCGCAGAGATGAGCAATCCCCAGCCTTCAGACACCTGGAAAGGCACAGCTGTATATTGAACCAAAGTGCTCACGCACAACAAACGGCTCCTGCAGCATCCCAAACCCTCTGTCAATACTTAGCACATTAAACACGCTTGCTTGGGAGCGTTTGTCAGCACTCCAGTGTCCTCCCTTAAATTTAGCAGGGAGGACAGGGACGCGTTGTCCCCCAGAGACACCCCTCATCTCCCCCCACTTCCAGCCCTGTTTGGTTTCACAGCGTTGTCTTTATAACTTGTTATCTGAGAAATAAGTAGCAGCCAACATAAGCTTTAGGTAAAAGCCACATTTGGAGGAAAAATTCTTGTGTGCATTAGGGGAAAGAAGGGGAGATTGCATTAGCAGATTATTTTGGGGGTTTTCCCAAAAAAGTTGCCATTCTACCCAAGTCAGCTCAAGGAAGGTCACAAAGTGGCTCCCACTTGTGTCCGAGTCACAGTTTAGGCTTCATTTTAAAGCAGGCATTCCTTTTTCTGTGTGTGTGTTTTTTGGTTTTTTTTTATTTGACTGTGTGTGTGACTGCTTGGGCTCACCGTTAATGGCAGCTTTTGTGATACAGCTTCAGAAACAACCCCTGGAGAGGGTCCGGCACACCAGGATCTGGCCAGCCCTGAGCCCTCATCCCACCAACAGCCTCCCCCCAGGAACAGTTTCCATGCCCCATGCTGACAGCTTCTGGCTAACGCAAGTCCAGGAAACATCTGTGTCCCTTTACCCACTCCCATTTCCAATATGCCATTCAGGCTTCCGATTTGAAATTATGAAATGCGTTTCCACAGTGTTACCAACACCCCATGGCCAGAGCGCCCAATGCACCCCTGAGCCCGCGTGGCCGGGACAAGCCAGGGATGCACCATGCCGTGGCCACAGCTTCGTGGGACAAGCCCAGCTCCTCACCCCAGGACACCCAAACAGCAGCTACCAAACCGTATGAGGGGGCTCTGAAGAAGCAGAAAGAGGTGGCAACAAGATGAACATCAGAGATTATCCTGAACATCCTCTTATTATCCCAGCCAGAAGCAAATGCCGGACCAGCAGATCAGTCTGCCCATCGAACCACCTGAAGGCATCACACATGGCAAGAGATGACATCATACCTGCATTTCAAATTATAAACCTGCTCATTAATCACCCAATATTTTTTAGTGGCTGTACAAGCGGTTTAATTATCCTAATGAGGCTGGGAGCCATTTTACAAGATGCACACATTGGTTTTCGTGTTCCTTTGGCTTGGGCTTCGCTCTTTTGAAGTGGAAATTTTGCAGCTCTTGCGAGTTTGCTGTTTCCAGCTCCCCCATCCCCAGGGAGATGGCTCTGGGAGAGCACGGAACCCGCTCACAGAGCTGTCAGCGCTGGCAAAGTGCTGCCAGAAAGGCCACCGCGTTAATGAGAACGGCAAGTGAGATGGCATCTGCTTTCCACCACATAAAATAAAAAAGGACCACCAAAATCCTACCTTGGAAAAAGCAAGACAGGCTCCCAGTTTCTTAGGGAACCATCAGTGTCACCCTGCCAGAACACAGGCTGGGGACACCTTATGTGCCAAAGCCACCTCTGGCTGCATCAAATACCCAAAACCCTACCTGGGAGCAGGACAGAGGCTATGGAAAAGCTGATTTTGGAGATTTAAAATACATTTCTTGCTACTAGGATGATGGGCCAGGGCCAGTTTTAGCTACAAACCATAACATCCATAAAAATTGATTTTTGTTTCTAGAGGAAAAAAAAATGTGTGCTGGGCAGGGCAATCATTTCAATTTATACCATTCTGTATACAGAGAGATTAGATGAGATTACAGGGAGTGGTTGCGGCCGCGCAGAGAGATAACCCAAGGGGACTTGGGAGTGTTTACTCATTCAAACATTAAACCAGTATCACTTTCTTAGACTGTAGCCATCAAAGCATGTGTTTGTGTACAGGCTGCTGTTAGCTTAGATAAGGTCTGCGACCTCCAGAAGTGTAAAAAAGGTCTTTTTGCTGTGTGTGTACTTGTGGTTTGCGATGTATACTGAGAATTTATGTCTCCCGAGCATGTAAGCTGCAGGAATAATATTTAGCAACTGTTATCACAGTGAAAAATAAAATAGAAATCTTAAAACCCCAGCATCTTTAAATGAAAGGAGTCTGACCTCTAATTGGGCACTGAATACTAAACATGCATTCCCATCACTGGAGCCTGCCAAGTCAGCACAAGAAGCAATCAGCCATAGTGGCCCAAAACAACTTCTTGGTAGGGTTCAGAACCACCTGCAGAAGGTCCAACCCAACACACACCAGTCAACAGGACCTGGTCAAGGCCCTCATCTTCACAGTGTTACAGAAATGCAGGAAAATGCAGAGAAAACACAGGAACGCACACCCCACCAGCACGCTCAACCCCGGGGATGCTGCAGTGGGGGTCCTGCACCACTGGACCTGCTAGCGGCCATGGCAGCCTCCCCACTGCCTCCCCGGGAGGATCTCACAGCCCTTCTGCCACCATTAATTCAAGCACTACAAAAAATTAGATGATACCAGCTGCTTCTGTAGCTCTGATGAACATTCATACACCCTAAATTAGCAGTTACTTGCCTGCTATTATTTTTTATTTATTTGTTGTTCTGGGGAACATTACCACCCTGCAGCGTTGTCTGCTGATGGATGGGTTTATGGCCGTCACCAGCAGCAGTGACAACCAAATGCCTCCAAAATCCAGGAAAAAAAGGCAGGTGGTGTTACATGGGAAAGGTAAGCAGAACCAGAAGTGCAGATGCAGCTCTTGGGAGATTGCTGGGGTTGTTTTGGTTTTTGTTCTTTTTTCTCCACAAGTCATTAATGAGCAGCCGGATCCTACAGTGATAAGATGCTGAAATTAGCGGTTGTATATCCTGAGCAGTGTCGTGGTCCTGCGGCGTGTCTGGAGAGCAAGGGGCACCTGCGGCTACCTGGCTGCCTGTGTTCCTGCCCAACCACCACTCCAGTGCCACCACAGCTTACTTATTGGGCTATTAACGAAGCGACAGAGCACACAACCTGGGTCAAGCACCCTTTTCATTTTCTGTTCCGGTTTAAAATAAGTGAAAACACCACGGAACAAAGATGGAAAAGTATATCAAACAATATTCCCTGCTCTGTGCGGATGAGTGGGGATCTTGAGAAAGCAATTCATGCTTATCTAATTAAAGACAATATTAATATGAAGTTGGAGAGTCTGATGCAAGGCTGCTTGAACAACCCTCCTTCCCCAGACCTCTGACTCTTCAGCTGGCTGGGACTGCAGGAGGCTCCGCATGCTGGGGGTGGGTAAGTTCATCCCAGCACACACATATCACAGGCTGCAGAGACGCAAGTAGAGAAAAAACCAAGACTTCCCTACCATGGAAGAGCAGTGCCACCTCTACCACGCTCCCAGCCCAGCACGTTCCTCTAGCAGAAATCAAAAAGCAGGTCTGTTCACATGGGGAAGGGACCTCAGCAGCTTCAGCCTTAATTAGTCATGAATAAATAAAGCACTCCCTACTTCCAGATTTGGCAGCACTGGAGCAGAGTATGGCTATCCCCCGATATTTACTTTTCCCACAGCACATAACCAAGTCACCAGCTCACTTTAAAGGGTAACAATTGTTTTAGTTGTATTTCTTCCAGACACTGAAGCCCTCAGCTCCAAAGGGGAAGGACATATACACAAGCCCAGAAAAGGGAAAAGTTTTTTCTCCCTGCTTTTAAAACCCATGATACCTGACTGCTGTTGGGACCCATAGTCACTGCAGAAGAGGCTGAAGCCACACTTATTTACAACCACAATTCAAGTACCACCACACACTTGTGGACCCTCCTCTGTCAAACACAAACTGCCAACCCCAGCAGCCAGCCCACACTGAAAAGTAAAACCTGTTCTTCTCTCAGTGTGGGCACAAGGGCATGTTTCTAAGCAAGGAAAAGGCACCACCAGACCCACTTGAAGGGTTAATGCTGGATTCATCGTTAATTACCATATTCCAGTCAGCACCTGTGATTGTTCACACATTTTTGGTCTCACAGCAAAGATCACTGGGTCCAGTTCCGACGTGCAAGGGCCAAGCAGAGCCAGCCAATGCCTCATCTGCATTGAGAAACAGAGGATGGGAATGCAACATGCCAAGGGGACACGCGTTACCTGAATTATCCAGAAAGCTGAATGACAGGTTGGGGTCTTGTTGTTGTTGATGTTGTCAGCCATAGCCACTCAATGCAAAATAAATACATAAATACCCAGAAAAGACAGGATTATTTTTCCTAAAGGAAAAAAAAACAGCCTGTTTATAAATCCTAGATATGGAAGAAGTCATCCTCACGAAGCCTTCCTTTTCCTCCAGGTAGCCCCATTTGTATTTCATCTTACCCAAAACAGTGAAACCTTTGAGCAAATCAATGGTTATGTCAACCCTGAAACGCAGGCAAACCTTCACCCCCACTCACTCCCTACGCATGATATAAAAATTTAGTTTTTAATTGCCACCCCTGGCTCTGTACAGAGCACAGCCCCTGTGCACACAACAGCAGCTCCCGATGCGAATCACAGACAGCTTAAATCACCTTAAACAGAGACAAGCTATTTAATGGCCTGCAGCCTCCATGCTGTTTTCCCCACCAAACCAAATACAGGGTTGCAAAAAACTTATTTAGAACAGGCATTATTCGGATATTTAGTCTTAAAGTTATTCACATAGACAGCCTTGCATTTAAATTAAAGCGTTATAGCTATGGAAATGAATAAATGAGATTATGGAGATAAAAAGCAAGGATGCACCACCGTGTTACTCTAGCAGTAGGTACCGAGTGCTGACAGCTCTGGGACAGGGCTGCTCACGCTGACCCCATCACACCTCGTCCAGCCTTATTTTTTTTTAATATATCTGTAAAGGGAAAAATACTAATCTCTTCTACTACTGTAGCCTTCAATTCTAGATAAAAAAATATACATAAACAAGTGTTTAGTTATTCAGGAGGAGATGGGTGCGCTCAGCCTGTACGTTCAGCTCCTAGTGCTGCCGCTGACTATGTCAGAGAAATAATTTAATCTCTTTTCGACCCAGTTCTAGAGCTGGGCAAATATTGATTTTTTGGTTCACTTGCCAAACCGGGGGGGGTGGGGGGGGTGGAATTATTTAGGCTGAGCTGAACTGAAATGGTATTTGTTGTTACTGCTGGGTTTTCGATTTTGTTGAAACATCACCATTTTGGTTCCTCTTACTCAAAATATTTATGTTGTCGCACTCCGCTTTAATCTCTTCATTAAATATGAAAAAAAGCCAAGCAAAAATATTGAGACACAACAAAAATATTTGAATAAGATATCGACTGAAGGGAACTCTTGCCATTCTCCCAAGTTGTTTCCCCATTTCTCAGCTGCAGCTGTAGCCAAGAGCTATTTTGATATGAATAAATTATTCAGGTAAAATAAAACAAAATGAGAGCTGAGCCCTGCCCTGATGCCCAGCTCCAAATGAAGACAGCAAAGTTTCCTGAACCTTCTCCTAGCTGTATAGGTATATGAACTATGTATTTGTAGTACATAAACTACATATATATATATCTCTCAACTGATACCACTAAGGATGGCCATCAGACAACAACAACAGGCAGTGGGACTACTCCACTTCAGTGCTGGAGCAACTACCAGCCTTTCCACAAATATACCAGGCATTCGTTCCATATACCAGCAACGTGAGACTGTCACGATCGAACCCCTCAAACAAGCCACTGGGAACCTTTTGATAAATATTCATTATTGTGGCGCTCATCTAAGAGGGAAAACCGCAGAATAATTAGCGCTCCTTGCATGCAAGCTCAGGATGTCAGGCAAGATGTGCAATTATAGTTGGCCATGGCACTCAAGGGGTATTTAATGAGTTTATTTGGTTGAACGTTTGTTATTTTCTGAAGCAGATGTCAACACTTCTATTTCAAGAAGATAATTCCCCCGCCCCCCCCCCCCCCCCCCGATTACCAAAATGTCTCCAGTTATTCCATATGCCAGGAGGCGAGCGACTGCCCTGCTGAAAGTTACAGAAATGACTCAAAGAGTGAAGACAGGATGCTGAAAAATGGCATCAGAGCTCCCACCACACTGCAATATTCAGGAGAAGAGCAGCTTCGGAAAGCCACGGAAGCTTGTGGGTGGGAAAACATAAGTTCTGTCACTGGTCGTTTAATGTCATAATTGCTTTTCACATTGATTAATTGCTCTTCGGTGCTAGAGTTAAGAGAGGAACCACGCAAAGCTGCCAGTGTTCTTAGCTCTCTTATCGCACAATTTTTTCCATGGCAAAAAATAAAAGAAAAAGCATGCAATACCCTAAAACTGCGATGCTTTCCCAGCCACATGGGCACAGCTCTGGCATCCCCAGGAGCTGGGAGCCCATCCCAACAGGCAAAGCCACACGTGCCCATCCTCTGCTGGAGGTGAGCAGAGTTGTATGGGTTTAACCACATTGCTGGATGGGCACGCTGAGTTTAGATGGAGATATAGACTGGAAATCAAGAGTAGCCAAACTGGAGAAAGGGTTTTCCAGGGTCCAGGTGCTTTCCTGAAGGATCCAAGCACCTGAGCTGGGCTAATGCATTTGCTTTGAGCTTTGCCCACCCGCTCCTCCAGGTAGAGCACAGCGCTGGGGGGGGTTGTAACTTTCAGCCCATCCACTACGGAAGGCTTTTTACACCTCACTTGTGTTGGGGACCCACATCTCATTCACCACAGCTATCGGCTCTCCAGTTCACTTGACTTTGCTACTGCTGTATTTCAGAAGCTTCCCCACATTTCCTCACCTGCGTTGTCCTTTCTGAAATCCATTTACCCTCAAGGAGGATTCAAACAATCCCACTCTGCCAGAGCACTCTCTGCTGTGCCTACTTTTGCCGTCTTCTCTAGACTTTGTTCCTTGCTCCTCCAGTCTTTTTGATTTCCAGCTATTTCCTTTGACCTCAAGCTTTCACCAGCTCCATTAAATCTGAGCCAATGCGTTTTGGGGCATGTGATATATTGCACTTCCTGGACAATACTCAACCCATGGGAAGGGCCAGTACATCAAGAGTTCTTGGAAGTAAATTCAAAGTTATTGCTTTTCAAACCCGTAAGAGTCACATTGTCAAGCTCTTCTATACTATCATGAGAACCATAAATTCACTTTAAAAGCAACTGAAGGCTCAGATGCTATCTGTGCCACCAGCCTGAGCCTTTCAAATGAAGCTGACAGAATCTTGAGGAGAAGAGGGGAAAAAAAAATACTGTTAGTCCTTCAATAAATTCCTCGAAGTTATCACTAGCAATAACTACTCACACTCATTTTTCCTGCCCAGGCTCCAAAGCGCTTTGCAAAGAGCATCAGCAACTTCCGAACTTGTGTTCAGGAGGCGGGACACGCACAGAGACATGAAGCCTGTGAGCAGTTCAGAGTCTTCCACCATCCTCTCATCATTTGATAAAACTAATTGATGCAACTAATTGAAAAAGAACCTTTTGGATCATTCGAAGCCAGAATGGAAACATGCAAAGAACTACAGAAACGTACTCTGAGAGCATCACTCTGCTTCTTAGGGGTTTTCCATCTCTGACTATAGGATCACCACTTAGAAATACATTCAAAGGCCTCCATGTTGCATTGGAAATAATCAGAGGATTTCCCAGGTTGCTTCTGACCTTAAGGTCCTGCAATCTTTTTTTTTTTCCTCCCGGAATATGGAGATTTCCTGAAGAATGCAGTCCCATTCAAAAGCCCGTTGCCATCCAGCGTGCTGCACGAGCACTTCTGTCATCTGCTGGAAGAACCAGCATCTGAGTTTGTCATGCTTGTGCTGCAAAGGGAGGCGGTAGCAGTCATTCTTCTTCCACTCAGCTTCATCTGCTGCTGCAGTCTCTCATAAAACCATTAATATCACGAGAAGGCGGCAGAGTGAACTTGCGCTGTTTTTCATAACACAAGAACTAGGAGGCAGCAACAAAATTGTGTGGCTGCTGCTTCACACCACACAAGAAAATTGTGTAGCTCGCTCTCAGAGGCTATTTTGGAGACCAAGAATAGAAAGTGTTTCAAAAGCCATGCAAAGATTTGAAGAAGGAAAGGCTCATTTGAGACTCTTAAATATACAGATATGCATGCAACCTCCACTTCAGGAAATCCGTCAGAGGTGGCAAAAGTCAGGAGGACACACTGGGAGAAAAACTATTTCCAGAACAGACCTTCTACTCTGTCGGCAGTCATCTGCCACAAGTTCCTGTGAAGGGAAGACAGTGGACGTAGCCTGACCGAGGGCGGCCATTCTCACACTCATGCCCTTGTTTAGGGTTAAGGCACAACTTCTGCTCTACCTGTTGCACGTTAGCATGGAAGAGCACCCCTTGTACAGGTGTGATGTTTCCTGTAAATACATATGAGCAACAACCATAAAAACCCCAAACTGCTGAAAGCCATTCAACCTCAGCACTTTTCTGCACAGCACTGGGAGCGATGATGCCAACTCATCAGCCACACTGGCTGTTCAACCACCTTCCCAACCTGCCCTGAGCCCAAGGGAGGGGAGGAAAGTAGTGGCAATAACTCTAGATGTCACCTTTGGGTGAGCTCCTCTGGGTCCTGCAACAGATCCAGGCCTGAGAGCCTGGATTTCAGGATGACCTTGAAGGGCTGAGGGTGTCAACCCATAAGAGCTTGCAATCCTGCAAGTGTTTCCATGGATTTATCTCCCCCATGGCCAAAGAAACCCTGCCAAAACAAGCCTGGCCAAGGGAATTAAAGCTTTCCCGTCCTGGAGAAGTAACCCTGTGCTTCCTGCACAACCACCATACACACAACTGCTTCAAATCCAAAGGCAAGTTGTTGACTAGGAAGAGCTAGAGGAGCTTCCAAAGGAGCCTGGCAGGAGGAAGAGGTGGCTTTTCCGCAAGGATCAGGGGTACGGAGCGCAACCATGCTGTGTTTAGCCAGCCAAGCGTCTCTGGAAATTCAAAGTAACTCCTGCACTCTTGTCTGATGATCTGAACTATTTTCCTGTAAAGTCTTGATTATATTCTTTATTTAGCACTTATGTAACAGGATGGTAATTTTAATATGCTCAGTCTCCCGAGCTTCACAGCCCTGCACTGCGCTCCAGAGCCAGAAACAATGTGCCTTAAAATAATCTTCAATTTGACTTCTTTTTCCTTGCGCGCTCTCTCTCCCCGGAGACTTTCAAAAGGACTTTTCAGAACTGATTTACCTGAAATATGTATGGTTAAGAACTCTTCAACTCACAGCTGCTCTAGTGAGCAATTTCATTCATGTGCTATAAAAAGGCAACGCGCTGAACTAGTTCAACTTTTGCTGTTGCCATTTGCTTAAGCAGCATGATGTCATTCTGCACATTTTTATTCAATTCACACAAAATGAAAGCTATTTCCCTGTGATAAAGCAGCATGTCACACAAACATAATTCCACACTACCTACCTACCATAGCCAGGAACACGGGGAAAAACAATGCGTTTATGTAGTTCTAACACTTCTACCATGCTACACAGTGATGAAGCAATTAATGATGCACCCTAACGAGATTCTCTCTCGCAGAACTCGCTTGACACATGAAAAGCAGAGCTGCAAAGCTCCTGCAGTGCCCCACACCCCGAACAAGGGGGTAAAAGACATCGCATGAAGACATTTACAACGCTGAATCCTTCCTAAGTCTTTCACATACTGCACCGAAAATAGAAAACAAGCCAAAGGCTCCCAAGCCCTCCTTCCCCTCATCTATACGCTCCACGCAGAGCTCAGTCCCATCCGGGGAACCTCCTAAGCTGTCCAGCTCAGAGCATTATGGCAACAGACCTATAAAATTTATATAATGCAAGAGGCTCTGCTACATTTGCGTGGAGCCCTTGCATATGGAGCACCGCTCACTCCTCCCCTTCCCATCACACACACACGCAGGAGATGCAGCCTGGCACGTCGCTGCACAGCCTTCGCAGCCAAGGGGCTGCTATAAAAAGATTAAAAAAGAAAATAAAATATCAAGGGTGCCCTTTGCAGTCAGCAGGTTGAGCCATACCCTGCCCCTGGGGTACGGCCCCCTCTCCATCTTTTGCTGGGGGGGGGAAATCCCACCGCAAAAATACATTTCTACCCCCTCACTGCTTATTTTGAGAAATTAAAGCTGCTGACAAGAAACCTCAGTGCACACAAGGCCAGGAGGGATATTTTTAGCAACAGCAGGCACCAGGCAAGACCAGCCCCTAACCGCTCACACCAAAACGTCTCACGGAGCTGTGTGGGCCACCTCAGTCTGCAGCTGCTACAAGCAGGGGAGTAAACTCAGCAGGAAGTGGATCCTGCCATCTCGAAGCTATATTAAAGCCTTGGACCCACGAGGAATCCCCCAAGACTCCTGCACTTCCACAGCAGATTCCTGGGAGCAGCACCCCTGTACCAGGTCTCTTTCCAGGCTGCCACAAAATCCTTAGGAGATACCACAGCACAGGAGCAGGAGATCAGCATGACTAGGAAGTGCTCAAGGATGGGTTCCCAGGAACAAAGGGAACTCTGGGGCCCACGGAGGCTGGCAGAAGTTTTGTTTGGATGCAGGTCTCCATGCAAAGCATGGAGTTAGGAGCATAGATGAGGCAATGCTGTCAGATGTCCACAGCTGAGGGCAAGCAAGGTCCCTGGAAAAGCCACACTGCCATGCCCTCTGCTCAGGGACAGGCAGGTTCCTCCATGGGGCAGCACATGAGCTCTGAACCAACCCATGAAGGAACCACATCTTGGTGGATACAGGGGAAGCTCCAAAAGCTGCTCCACCAGGCTCAGCCTACATGAGCTTCCTCCAGTGCCCACGTGGGGACACAGTCTGACTTCCTCACCCATCTTCTCCAAACCAATATTCAATCCTATAAATACAGGACAGTGTTACATATATGTTCATATTTGATGTCCATTGTAGACTAGATGATCAGAAAGGTCCCTTCCAACCTAGGCAGTTCTATGATTCTATGTAACAGTTGTATTACATACATACACACATATATGCTACCCTTATCCGACAGCTCTCATATGTGATGACTTTTAACTCTATATCCGTACATTGACAGACTTTGAGGCACTACCTGGTCACCCGCCAGCATTTTGGAGAGGATCAACTTTCCTAGATACATAAATAACTAGGCAAACCGTAAGAAAAGCCAGTACCCTTCCTAGCAATATCGCTACTCTTCAGAAGATATATATCATCTCTCCTGCACCTCAGTCCTTGAAGTAAGGACCAGAGTGGACCACCAAACATCACATCCGAAGGCAGGACAGCTTCCACAAGACTGTTGGTGCATGTCACAGCACATCCCAGCTGCTCAGCAAGCGTTGTCCCCACTCCATCCCACACTCTCCTCGCATTACTGGTTCCTGCTTTGACAAAAGCATCTGCAAGCGAGTAGAACACGTTTCCCAGTGCCACTGGATTAAGCAAAGCCTTTCAAGGAGAACCTGGTCCCCGCCACAGGGCTACACATGGTTTTTGCAGTACTCTGCATTGACAGTACAGACAACACGATATGTAAAGCTGCCGCCTGCTTGCTACTTCACTTAACATACCGCTTTTGCAAGGTATAAAAGACTGCTTTACCTTAGGGCAAGCGTTCAGGTTAGTTAGATAGAAGTCTAAGTCTAAATCCCATTAGCAAATAAGAGGATCTACACACAAAAGGGCCCCATGTGGCCGCGTGTTGTGTAGCTCTCCCCGCTCTACATCTTCAAGGATACACTATGAAAAAGGACTACAGCATCTCAAGCCATTTATAACACTGCAATCGGTTGTACCTGCTGGGATACACTTGCGAAAAAACCCAACCATCTGAATGACAAATGGGAGCAGGAGTTCCCCTGACTCTGAACATGGCCTGTTGCTAATGGAAATGAAGGTCCACAGCTGCAGGGCTCTGTGCCGGACACAGCACCCATCCCTCATCTTCCCAAACTCATTCAGACCGCCTCAAATTCAGCAGATGGAGAGCCAGAGATGCCAAGCCTTGGACCACAGCTCAGACAGGCGGGGAGAACTCAATCAGCAGCTTTGCCAGCCGCTTCTGTACGTTTAATGTGCTTTCACAGCCTGCCCCTCCAGGCACCACGTACACCACCTCCTGCTCTGCTCTGCACACACAGCACTGCTCCTCAGGGGTCAGGCTGAGAAGCTTTGGGGTTTTGGTTCTGCTGCAAACTTCACACAAGTAAAGAAATGCTCAGTATTTTTTTCTCCCTGTAACTCCTTTCCACATATAAGCAGCAAGCAGGGGAGAGCAGGAAAGAGAACTACAAAGATGCCTTCATTTCGCACAAAAAGCATCCCTCACACTGGGCTGCTTCAGTAACCCCTGGTGGTCTACACAGCCAGGAAAGTATGCACACATACTGCAGAGGTGCTGGATGAGGGCACACCTGCAGCCACTTGCAGCCATGGGCCCAGCAGTGGGAAAACAGGCTCAGGTATCAGCTCTACAGGAATGCTGAGACAAGGATTTGTATTCTTGCCGTGACCCTATATAAATTTCTCGTTGTCTCTACAGTATATAGGAACATGTAGGAGGAGATGCTGAGGGAGCTGGGCATGTTTAGCTTGGAAAAGAGGAGGCTGAGGGGAGACCTCATTGCCCTCTGCAACTACCTGAAAGGAGGTTGGAGAGAGGTGGGTGTTGGCCTCTTCTCCCAGGTGAATAATGACAGGACCAGAGGAAATGGTCTGAAGCTGTGGCAGGGGAGGTTTAGATTAGATATTAGGAAGAATTACTTTACTGAAAGAGTGGTCAGGCACTGGAACAGCCTGCCCAGGGGGTGGTTGAGTCACCATCCCTAGAGGTATTTAAGAAACATGTAGATGTGTCACTTCAGGGCATGCTCTAGTGGCAGAGATTGTAGGTTGTTTGTTTGTGGTGGTTTTTGGGTTCATTTGGTTTGGGTTTTTTTGGTGTGTGTATGGTTGGACTCGATGATCTCAAAGGTCCTTTCCAACCATGAAGATTCTATGATTCTATGAACTGGTCATTGTTGGGCATCTGGGAGCGTGTTGGGTTCAGAAAGCACAGCCCGCATAAAACAAAGATCTCTCCAAAGGAACAGGAGCACAAGTTGCACGGCAGAAACTATGAGCAGTTATAACCAGTGGCCTCAGTGCCCACTTGACTTCTTTGCACCTGTAGCATTGCTTGTAAGACACCCATAGCCATCACCAACTCTGCTCTCCAAGGAGGCGGAGGTCCAGTGCTCAGAAACCTCATGTCCCCTTGGGGACAGGTACAGGCTCTTCCAAAGCACAGCCCTGTAATCAGAGCACCGCTGCAAGGGACAGGGGACACAGGCAGCAGGGCTGAGCACCCCACATGGTGCCTCCAGGCAACACCAGGTTTAATTGCAAGGTGAGACCTGCCCCCAGCAATGCAGGACAGACCTCCACTGGGTTAGTCAATGTGAATTTACGGGTTACCCAGATAAATAACCTGTGCAGGACACCAGCAAGAGGCACATCAAGCCGTAGGAGGGAAGCTTGAAGCACCACTCCTCAAGCAAAGTTCTTGCTCCTGGATGAGCCACTCTGTAGGACGCAGTTCTGGACCCCAATGCCTACCCCCTGCGCCACATCCAAACGCCACCTGTACGCTTGGGGTGGATCCCTGGCATAGCTTCCTCCATAGCCTGAAGCTCTTCACTGCAACAGCCCTAATTAATAACAATCCTCAGAGACTCAGAGCTCTCAGCACCTTACATCCGCAAATCTAGGAGTGCTTTCCAAAAGAAGTTAACACCCTGCTTTCTGTTTTCACAAGGGTACTTAGCCTCATCCTTCAAATCTGTCCGACACTTAGATCTATCTCCCTTCAAATAGGCCGTAAACTACTTTCTCCCCTTTCACCAGAAGCAACTACCAGCTACCCCTACGCAGCAAAATTCACAGCTCCAGCTTCTCCCAGTGCCTTTTGCTGCTGTATTCCATTGCACCAGGCCTTCACACAGGTCAGTGCTGATCACCCTCTCCGGTGGGGGTGCAACAGGCTCCGCAAGAGGAGAGGACATGGCAAAAAAAAGTCAGCACTGCCAATTAATCATGACCCACCCCCCCCACCCCAGCTCCCACAGGAACATCACAGCAGGGAGAGATGACCACACCATGCATAAATGTACCAAGCAAGCTACCAAAGCCAGGGATATCAGAAACATCCCCACGCTGGCACAGGGTGGTCTGCCTGTGATGCTCAGTGAGGTCCTCACCACCTGAACTGCTTAGATATACCCAGCTCAGAGTAGTACGAGAAGGTCAAGTACTACCTAGACACATTTCCTTACCCTCAGGAACATAATCATAGAATCACAGATTGTCTTAGGTTGGAAGGGACCTTAAAGACCAGGTAGTTCCAACCCCCTGCCATGGGTTGCTCAGTGCAATAACTCAGGGTGTAGTTACACAATTTTTACAGGGTTATATGGTGGGGGGACCCATTTTAGGATGCTTCCATCTACATTTTCACTCCTGCTCTGATCTGGGTTCAGCCAGGAGAGCTGCAAGGACCCACTACAAATGAAATCTCTGCACACACCCAGGTTACAGATGAAAATCAAAGGATTTCAGCACAGCTGAGAGGGCAGAAAACACAGCTGAGCCATAATAAATTCCTGCCATGCTTTTGCCTCCAACAGAAGACCCTCACCAGCAATACTGAAGCACAGAAATTGCTGGCAACGTTTCTTTTTAATGCAGCACCTATAAATACCTGGTTTTAGTTAAAAGCCATTTGGGATTTTAAGAGTTTTGCACAAAATGTAGCAACTCTCTTTGAAAGTTTAATCCACCTTCTATAAATAATGCAGGCCAAGAGAAGATCGCTGACCAACCCTTTATACAGCTGGGGGTATCAGCTTGAGAGCACCCTGTATTTCGGCATGAGGAACGCAGCTTTTGTGACATCAGGTATAACTGGAACCGCTGTAATGTTGCTGCAAATCGAAGCATCCAGTGACTTCTCCCAAAGCTCCCACGAACCCTGGGAGCACAATGATACATCCAGTGTTTGGGTTTTGGTTTTAAAAAGCTGTCCCCCTGAGAGTAAAAGCCGAACCAGCCACACATACAGGAACGGGGGCGCAGGGTGGGAAGGCACTGTGTATTTTGGGTTTCGTGCCCTTGGAGGACACCCTCAGATGAGTAAGAGTGTTCTCCATCTGAGAGCCAGCAGTGAGGAACAGACGTGCAGACAGCACAGTTGAGTAAGCCTCATTTTCCTAGGACAGCAAGCCAATAAATCGCTTGGCCGCAACCGTGTTAAAACCCGAAGTATTGCTTTTTATCCAAACATGAGCATTGCATTGGTTTGTGCCTCCTTTCATATTCCCAGGGAGACAGCGATGCTCTCAAGCTCTCCAAGATTCCAACTACCTGAGGGGTTGTTAAAAGATTTCTTTCTTGAAAACTCTTTCTGGCAACTCTACACCAAGAAACATAAACCCCTGTATCTCCCTTAGAAGTCAGAAGCCTGAACCAGAAGCTTCCAGGTTCCTCTAAATGCCACAGCACCCAGGTCCTGCTGTTCCCCCCACACCTCCCTCCAGCCTAGAAGGCCCCTTCAAGGACCTCCAGCAGCCACATGTGAGTGGTGCCACCTCCTGTAGTGTCTTCTGCATCATGTTCCCTGGCTTGTGGTTGGGTTCAAGCACACCCTTGAGGATGCCTTGTCTGCTGAGAGACAGTTCCCCCAGGGCTGCCCTGCTCCTGGGGACATACAAGTGACCACCTCTGACCCAAGATCCAGAGCCACCATCTCACCAGGACTCAAATCCAGACACACCTAGACACAGATATGCCACCCGTCCTCCTGCATGTTTGCTTTGCCCAAATACCCTTTCCAAAATTAAAAGTCTACTGTATGTCCTCAGTCCAACAACCTGAATCATGTGGACATAGGACATAAGACACACACAGGACAAAATCCTATTTATGGCACAGCAACAGCATGTCTGTTTTATGCCTGGATGCCTTGTTGGGGACTATTTTCCATTCTCTGCATCTCCAGTTTAAAGTGGCCCCATGCACTTCTGGCAAGCAGTCAGCACCTCAGCCAATTCCAGATGTCCTTTGGACATTTGATCCCTCCCTTCCCTTTGAAATAAAACCTGTCCAGGCTGTGAGTGTGTCCTCACCATCCATGTGTGATAATAAAAGGTATCTTGTAGTATCTTAGAGGAAGTGTTAAATCTTTTTTTTCCCCCAAGGAAGTTGGAGCAAAACTTCCTATTGTGTCTGAGTTGCTTCAAAACATTGTCCTTTTTCAGACCTGTTTTGTCCAAATACAGCTGCTCCGCCATTACGTACTCCCTTCTCAAGTCCCCATTCCACCTTTCGCAGGCTCTACATATCGTTTTCTCCCCAAAACCCATCAAAAGAAACGTAGAGTCCAAAACTTCAAGAGCTCTTTTCCTACCACAGGCCATCGCTTTTGTGAGGCAGAGCTCCTTCCTGCAGGGTGAGAGGTCGATGGGATGGTTTCATCATGCATGGCACAGATGTTTATGTCTGTGCCAAAATACAGAGCAAAATGAATCAACACAATAGCTCTGAAACCCTTACCCGGGCTGGTACTCAACAGAACCATGCCCGGAGACTAAGGGAGATGAACGTCAAGATTCTTCTTAAAATGAAAACACACAAGCAGACCCCGAGGATGGTTATTTTCTGAACAGATCTCCTAGACCTATTTTAGCTATTGCAGGGATCAGAAGAGAAATATCACGTACTTAGCCCTGAAGAACACACACCACAATACCTCAAAGTGTGCAATAGGTCAGCTTTACCGTTAGGATTATTTGTGTTTCATCATTTCATAACTCTCCAAATGCCTAAAAGCTTAAGTGTTGCTGTTACTGGGCTGCTTTCCTTATACTACACAACACCCTGACCAGACCACACCAATTAATTACATTATTGTATCACTAAGGCACAAGACTGTTCTAGTCACATACGTAACATTACAACAGAGGTGCTCAGATAATGGGAAGTTGAAAGAAGTGTGTTTTTTTTTTTCCCCAGGCAAAGGAGGACAGATTCTGTTGAATTACAATATCAGCACATGTCAATAGCAGGTTTCTCCCTTGAAGAGCATGAGAAAGTCTTTCAGTGAGCTAATTAGAGCATGTACTCAGCACTAACCACCCGTAACCTGAATATGACACCCAGACTGCTTCCTCATTTCCCACCTCTCACTCTGCTCGAGTTTGGGAGGATTTGCCCCGTATTTCTTTGATGTACCTAGGAGATAACTCCAAGGCAATTCAGAAAGCCATCACCATCCTCCCTTTGATTCCCACATCATTTCTCCATAAACCCCATTTTCACCTCCCTATTTAAAAAGGCAAGAACCTGACAAGCCTTGCAGAGCCTGCTGTGGTTTTCTGACTTTCTGATTTCTTTGGGTTTTTTGGGTTTGTTTTTTTTTTGAAATACATAAAAAACAGGAAATGTTCTGCAGGACCTTCTCTAAATTACCCTGAAGCTGGACAACAGCTTACAGCCCACTCTGCTCCATCCCTGTCCTTCTCCTCAGCCACTGCAGGGATGGGGCCAGCACAGAAGAGCCGATGGGATTCGCACTAAACCAGGCTCCTGGTATCAGATCTCCTGCATTCGCCATGCCTTTGTCAAAGGCAAATGATCCTTTAATACTTCTCACAGTAATTAATAATGCCTCTCCTTTTGTTTCTTTTTCCCCTTAAACTAAACACTACCATGACTGCTTCATAAGGACATGCTAATTATTATTATTTACATTGCAATAAAGCCTTGGAAATTCTGCCAGGAGCCACGATCCCACTGTGACAGGTGATGCACAAACACAGCGCAATCCCACCCTAGAGGCTTTGCAGGCCAAGTAAATTTAACTCAAAAAAAGATAAAAAACAGCTCTAGTTTTCTGCCCCCTGCTAAAGCTCTGCATTTCCTTGGCACACTTCTTCTCTCCCTTCATTTCCATCTCTCCCCTCACCTTCCCACCCTACATAGTTCCCCCCAGCGACCTTTGCATCACACCCTCCAAATGGCTTTTAAATTGGGAAACCAGCCTCCCCCTTCCAGACCTTGAGAGCTTTAATACTCTGGGAACCTTGCGTTCCCCCTCCACGGGGACACCCCAGAGCAGACACCTCCGAGGGAGCATCCGCACACAGTCACGAATTACGGTCCGTACACAGACAAAATAGTTTACCCGAGCTGGTCCATACCAGGCTTGTACAGCTTGGCAGAGTTTTCCTCTAAACCCCCGCGCTTTAGGTAAGTTTTATTAACCTTTTAATGTATAATAACACAGTCTTACAATTATGAAGTTAAGGACACAGGCGTACTCTTAAGTGGAAAAATGCATTTCCTGCTCCAAGTGCGCAGCTGTAAACTTGAGATTTTAATTGAGAAAAATCAAGCCTAAGAGCATCTTAATCCCGCATATGATTTTGTTCTTACTCCACGGTAATCTCAAACTAGTTAAAACTAGAAACTTTTCTAGCACAACACACATCGGCATCTCTCAGCAGCGCAGGAGATTGGATCCTTTGGGGATATTTGAGGCATCTTGCACAGCAAGGGAGCAGCACCGAAACTCCCTGCACTGGGGCAGGCAAACAGCAAACTCCACAGGCCACGGAGGTTAAACCTCCGACAGAGAACACAGAAAAGGTCCCAAGTGGTTTATCAAAGATGGGATCTGAGAGAGAGAAGGCAAAGGCAAGAAGAAATGGACACAAGAATAAGGTCTTGCTAAAATAACACTGGGAAGCATCACTACAGGTGGCTCCAGGCTCCCCTCATCCCCATCACATCAGCACCGAGCTCTGCCTGGGCTCAGCACGAATCCCAGGAGCCGAGCACCAGTGCCGCACAGCTGGACCACAGCTGGCAGACACCACACACATCCTCCCCAAGACACAGCTACCTCCTCAGCAACCCAATCATGAGGCACACACATAAGGATTAGCCAGGGTAAACCTCATATTCCAGTGCACAACAGCTTCTCTAGGCAACATCTTATATTTAACAACACCAGGGAGCCAAGGGCTGAAACTTCAAAAGCTATAATGAATTGCTTCTAAAAACCCCACCAGATCATCCTCAGCATTCATTATTACACATCTGATTTGTGTATTACACATCTGATTTGCTCCACCAGCAAAATCATATACTTTTAATATGACTGAACCAAACACCTCCTCACACACACACCTGATTTTTGCAACCAAATATTAACACTGCAGGTGTAACTGGCAAATTTAAGCATGGAAAGGGAACATCCAAAACCAGAGATATGTTCCTGGAAGGCAGTGACCCAAAAGCTGGGGAGTACAGCATCATGCCTGGGGACAGCCCTTGCCACCAAGGCATGTGCCATGCAGACCGTCACCCAGCACCAGTACGAGCCTTGCTGAGAGCTCCTTGATTTGGGAATATGTTAAACTACGGCCCTGCAGGCAGCAGAAGTCCAGTTCTGGTTTATAGACCCTTAGTCCTTCTTGTGCATCAACCCTTCCAAGAGGGACATGGCGCAAACTCTACAACAGAGAGGCCACAAACACACAACTGCCATCCTCAGAAGGACCAGTCCCATCAGCCAACATCAGTCAGGAAAAAAAAGCCAGGGCTTTATTTAATATTCTTCCACATGGTGCTTTATAAGCTAATAACCACAGAACAAGCAGCCAAGTGCTGCACATTCACTATCCGAAGGATGCGAGAAAGGAAGGAGCACACATTCCTTCCTGCAATAGCAAAACCACTGGTGAGTCAGTAGAGGTTTATGAAATAGAGACCACCTTGGCTAAGGAACCACATGTGCCAACAAAGCACCTGGTGGGGTTTGTCCACATGATGATTATGGAATTGATTCCTTAATGTGCGGCCCTCAGCTCCCATTGCCCTTCCTGGGAATGGCACAAGCAGCACAGCCCCACATGATGAGCTGGCTTTCAGCCAGGCTTCCTGCAGCCAGACCCCCTGGGATTAATGCTGTGAGCACATCTGGGCACGTCCAAGTACACACAGTTTGACAGAGACATGGGTACTCCAGAGTCATGTTAGGAAGCCCAGCGATAGCAGAGAGCAGCCACAGACTTCCCATTAAGAAACAAAAATGTAAGAGAAGAATTCCACTGCAATGGATAAATAATGAAATAATTCTAGAAATGTGCAACTTTTACAGCAGAATGCCAATGTGCTGAGCCCCGGTGCGAGCAGAGCACTTCCCCGCTCATCACACCAGTAGGTTTACTCTTCTTTTATGGATTTCCCTACCTGGCTGGCTCACTTTTTCCCCCCCACTGGCACAAGCTATCTTGCTAACCTTCCACCCCCCCTCCCCCCCCAACCTAGGAGTGACCACCAAATGGGACTACCTGGCAGCAGTAGGAGCCACAGGCCACCCACCAGCACCCACACACCCACCACAGCCACACAGTCAAAGTGTCCCTCAACAACCACATCCTAAGGTGGCCCCACAGCACCGTTTTCTTTGGAGGGGGCACAGCCACAAGGCATGCTCACTTGGAGACTCACTTTGCAGTGAGCCTTACTCAAAAAAATACATAACAGCATGCGGTTAAAATTAGTTTGCCAGGGCAATTTTAGCCATAATGTTTTGACAGCATAAAAAATAAAGCAGGATTTTCCAATTCTTGTCATCCTGTGCCATAGTAGAAATCATGCCAATACCTGTTCTTCCATTCCTTTTTCTTGATCTCCCCATGGCAATGGGGACATTAACTGTTGTCCCGGTTTGAGAGCTAAACCACAACACCTGTACTTGCTGGCTTTAGAGAAAAGAAAGTTGAAGAAAATGGAAAAGCAGGACTGTTCTTGTAGGGACTTCAGTTCCTTTTGGGCCAGTGCTCATGGAGAATCACAGGATGGTTGAGGCTGGAAGGAACCTCTGGAGATCATCTGGTCCAGCCCACCTGCTCAAGTAGGGCCACCTAGAGCCAGTAGCCCAGGACCATGTCCAGATGGCTTTTGAGTATCTCCAAAGATGAAGATGTCACAACCTCTCTGAGCAACCTGTAAAAGTTTTTACAAACTTTTAAAGGCTTTTTGTGCTGAATTCTCCCCCTTGGTGGCACTGAAATAGTTAAAGTGGTTTTAACCCCTTTTTAAACACAAGACCCTAAAACCAAACCAGGCTTTAAATGGGGACAATGATAGACAGGTTCCCCTCTTGACATATTTCACAGCACAGCCAATTTGTGGAGCAGGTTTTCAACACCAATCCTAACTACTGTTACAATTTAATTTATTCCTGTATTAGCTACAGCTGTGCAACTCTCAATGGTGGAGCACTGCTGACCCACTGATTAATCTTCAGCTGTCCTCATTACCACTCATTCCCATCTGCTTTATTTCTGCCTGCCTGGATACACACATCCCCCCCAGCTGCAGAAACCAAGACACCAACCAACGAAGGTCAGCGCTGCTCCAAGAGGTCACACGAACTGGGGATGGCCAGCATCTGGTTTAACACACTTGGACCATTCAAAGATTACGGACCACCAAGACACCAGCATTTGATGGAAGCCCAGCAAGGCTGCTCAGTCCTGCTGGGCAGCATTAGCAACAGGATATATCAGTAGCAGAGATCATAGAAATCATTGCAAGGGCTGAATTCACAGCCCCACAGTTCAGGTATTTCCCCCCCCCCATTCACAACAGTTGCGTTTCCAGCACACAGTTGCTCCCCAACACCTTCTCTGGAGCCACCATCCGCCACACCAGCGCCATCGTGCTTTGTACCCAGAGTGAAAAAGGAAGGCTAGGCTGCTGCCTTGGAGGAGAGGTGTCATCTACAAATACCAGCTGCCAGCACTGACAGCTCCCACAGCAGCTTCCCAGCACAGGCTGAGCTCCTCCATAGCCACTTTTGCCTGTGATGGAGAGAGTGCTTCCACACCAATAGCAACGTAGAGGTGAGAAACCCTGCTCGCCCACAGCATTGGTACTGGAGAGACTTTGGGCTCAGAGCTATGTTTCCTCCCGTGCACTATCCATGCTGCATTTTTAACCATCAGTTAGGGAAAAGTGGAGAGAAACCAGCCAAGCCCAGAGCTCTGAACTTCCACCAGCCCTGGAAGACACCAGGAGTGCTGGTCATGGCACCCGGCAAGGCAGCTCCGCACTGTCCACACATTTGTCCATTGCTTTGATCCAGGGCCATTAATAAAGAGAATGATACCAAGGCAAGATGCTGATTTTTGTTTATAGGAAGTCTGGAGTCACTCAGACAGAAGTATTATTCATCTGATGCACAACAGCAGTGCCCAGAGGTCTCAGCCCTCTCCCACCCTCCTCTTGGCTGACTCAGTGCACTTGGGTGGCTTCAAGGTTTCCTCTCTGTACCCTCCTGTGCCAAGACAAAACTCGGGGCTCCCATGGGATGCAAACCAGCAGGGCTCACTTCTGCAAGAACAACTTGCCTACAGTAGAGTCTCTGAACACAAATATAGCCATTTCATGGCAGTGCACTTCAGTAAATCCTCTCCCAGCCTGGCCAGCTGAACACCATGCAGATGTGGCACTGCATAAGGGAGCAGATGAGCTTTGGTCCCACCTAGAAGAGTATATCACAGGCAGGAGTGGGGAACCGAACTCTGGTAAGAGAAGGCCGTTGTGCATCTTCCTCGCTCCCAGCTACAAGGGGTTTTGCTGCAGACAGTGAACTGGACATTTTTGCACCAAGACAACCATACAAAAGCTCCAGAGATTGGAGCTGCAAGTCTTTTAAATACAAATCCTGTTTGCCATGTGAACACTGGGTCACTTTTGCAACACCTGGGTTGGTCAAGAAGACTATACTTGCCTTCATGGATCAGTCTCCCACATTTCAACAAGCCTGGCTACCAGCCCATCATGGACAAGTCACTGGTGTGAAGGAACCTGCCAGCTAAGCTTCAAGTACTTCTTAGCCACATCAGCCAGCCAAGAGGATGAAGGTCTTTAGAAACAGCAGTACCCACATCTAAATATCACCCTGTTGTGTTTCCACACTTGGTGTTCCCCAGCTTTGTTCCAGGGTTCACCAGACAGCTTATCTCATACTGGGGCAAGACAATGCTGTCCATAGGTAGCAGAACACCCAGTCTTCTGGTTTCCCTGTCCATATTCACTATTACCTGAACAGCTCAGGCAGAACACATGGCACCGTTTCTCCAGAACATCAGCTGCAAAGGGAACATGAAGAACTACCCAGGAGTGAAGGATTTCAGACCTTGGCTGGTGAGCACAGAAGGACTCACACCTATTCCTTAGTTAAACACACATTTCTCATGCTTGCCCTAAGTCTATGCATCACTCACATAACTTATCATAATCCTTAAAGCAAAAATACCCAGAAACTCCACTCCCCTCTCTCTGACTCATCGCACCACAACGAGGAGAATGCTCTCAGGGGGCTCCTACGTGAGTGCTGGGGGGATAGAAAAGCCCATTAGTGAAATCCCATCGGACTTTGCTGGATGGGAGTTTAGTTGCAGAGTATTGGTATTACACTTATAAAATCCCTTGAAGTTTGAGGACTCTACTTGCTTGAGTATAGAGTAGCTGTGGGCAACCAAACGCTCTCTTTATGAGAATATTTAGCCATGACAGTAAAATTCCCTTTTTTTTTTTTAGGTGCCTGCGGTAAAGTTAAGCTTTCCTATAAGGCATAACATATACATTAATTAAACTAACAACAAAATGTGAGAGCTTCTGCCTCAGATGAGCACTCTCATAGCCTATTAGTGAAAAGCTCTTCAACTTGGTTGACCGCAGGTTACAAAGGGGATCTTCTGTTTGTATGGAAATACGCATTTGGCTGAGAGCAGGCACTGGCTGAACATTCCCAGCATTGATACCAACACCAGTTAAGTCATGCCCTGTGAATATGGAAAAGGATTATTCTTACACATTAATCATTTCAGTCCTGTTTTCCACTGAGACAGACATCCCAGCTTCTACATGGGAAGGGACACCTCAAACGATTCTTCATCCCCATCTCCATTAGCATTTACAGTCCCACACAATGGATTAGCTGATAATCAATTAATCGGCATGGCAATACAACGGGACACTCCAGGCTAGACAAAACCCAGCTGGCATCATGAGCTGGGTCTGACCTCTAGCCATAAAGAGCGCCAAGGAGTTACAACAGTCTTGCTCATGGAAAATAGATCACTCCGAATGTCAGTACAACGGAAGCTGATGGCACACATACAATCATATTATAAGAGGAGAAATTACTGAAAAGGGTCAGGTTTTCTTGGATATGATCAGAGATCAGCTCATTTCTCGTTGACACAACATACCAGACATGGCTCACTGCTATGTAAGCTCAAGGGGGACATTTTTTCCCCCCTCTCCTCCCACAAAGCCTTTTTCCAGAAAAAAAAAAAGGTAAAATCCAAAACCTGACATATTCCATGAATTCCTGACAGCATTTTTGAATAACTGGAAGACATGTAGATGCTTTGACTTTTCTCAAGTGAAACAGTTCAATTTTTCATTTTGAAATTCCTGTTTGAAAATTCTCTTCTGTTTTTATATTAAAAGCACTCATGCAGGTAAAAAAACAACCAACCAACCACCAACAAAAAACCAACAACCTTAAAACAGAATAACCCCCAGCACATTTCCACTTTGTCAAAACGCTCTGACCACCTGGGATAACTCCTGCAACTCTTAGAAGTTACTGCTTATCAAAAAAAAAACACCATGTATCTCCTCTTGCCCCAGGTCCAACCCCACTGAACTTAGACCAGGCACGTCCCAGGCACTCTCCTTAAAGCATCATTTTTAACTCTTCCTCCCTGGAATTCAGTCAAACACCACACAAGATAACCTGGAGAAGCATATAGCAGAACAGGCACAGATGCAGTGCTGGGACCAGAGCATCCCTACAGACCTCTCTTCAAGGGCCCACAGAAGAACTGAGCACCACAACAAAGAAGCCGCCTCCCCAACCACATTTTAATTTAATTATACAGCAAATATAAGAAAGAACTGACTTCCCCCTCCCACCTTTTCCTTCCCCCCTCCAGGCAATTGAGTCATTTCAATGAAATAAGAGAAGAAGAAAAAAAAAAAACAACTCACATTTGGAAGAGGAGAGGAACTGGCACACCACAGCTTTGCCAACTGACCCCAAGGCTGCTCACAGCCCCTTTGGGAAGCAAAGCAAGTTACCAGCCTGGCCTTGCTTTAAGTAATATCAGAATTAATTCCAGCTGTGGGGCTGCACATGTGCCCCTTGTAACGAGCTCGGCAACCAGCTTTGGATTGGCAGCCTGGGGGATGTGTGGAAGAAAAAAAAGGGAGGCTGCACTCAGTTTTGGGGGCAGGTTGCAAGGAAAGTGGCTGATTGACAAAGTTCTCTTTGGCAGCAATGTGGGGAAAAGGGGAAAAAAAAAATAACTGGGGGAATGGGGAAAAGCTCTGGCTGGCAACTGAACTAAGGAGCAGAGTGAATGGCAGCTGGGTGTATGGGATGCCGGCGGCTGCACAGAATCCTGCTGTTTCCCTCCTGTCTGCACCTTACCCCTCTGCCGGAGGAGGTCCAGAATCAGCCTCGCAAGGAAAGGAGGAGTTTGCCCCATCGTTTGAGGAGGCATAATTCTGGGGCAAAACTTGGGCTAAAACAGCTACTGTAGCAACGCTCCCTGGTTGCTTTGACCCTTGCAGTCTAACGCTGTCAAGACCACTTTATCGCTTTATATTCCATCAATATAATGCTAAGCGAAAAAAAAAAAAAAAAAAGAAAAGCAAGCACTCCAACACCCAGAAGAGCAGAGTGACTCCACCTTCAGGAAAAACAGCTATTAATCAGGTGGGCAGTCTGATGCCTTCGGCTCCTTCCACCAGGAAATATTCATTTATTTGCTAATTCATAATCCGGGTTCCTGGGCCCTAAACTGTAATGACCTTTACGTTTTTAGCTCAGGGCAAAGCTGGTGGCATGCCCAGGATGGGCAGTGACACGATGGAAGCGGGCGGTTTGATGGAGGACGGGATGTGGCGTAGGGATGCAGTGAGGGCACGGGAGAGAGCCACCACCATCCTCTTCCTCTTTTCCCCTTTCTCCTGCCCCTCAACCACACACTTCTCCCCTTTCCAGCACAAGAGAGAGAGCAGATTGCACAGCTGGGATGGTAAAGATCCTTTTTTTTTGACTCTCGAGGAAATCCTGGAGTTTCTCGAGTATCCAGGTACTTCTTTTTATTAAATACTATTGTTAACAATGCAAATAATTTTCTTAGAAAAGAGGTCACATTTACAAGAAAAGAGCTATTAAGGCAGGAGAGGCTGGATAAAGTGTGTGCGTTGTTGTTATAAACATTATCTCAATGACTTTTTATTTAATCAGTTCATCAGATTGGCTCATCCTTCTCCGAACGGTTGGGTTAGTCTAATTACAGAATGCAAATCACCCCAGTTCTCTCCACCACGTTACTCCCACCGAGCACATTTCAACAGCCAGCTCTTGTTCCAGCACCCATCATGCTGCGAGCATATTCACAAGGATTTTTAGTTTAACAGAAGTACACTAAGATGCCACATATTCAAAAGAACGACCTGCAGCCAAAACACCCCCACGTTCACTCAGGCAAAGACCTTCTTCCTGCAGGACGCCCCTGAGCTGCCCTGAGATGTGCCATCTCTATCGGGTTCATCCCACCTCAACCAGTCCCAGCATGGTGAACTGGGAATACAAACCAGACTT